>NC_057861.1:106883543-107203543 GCF_019393635.1 Dromiciops gliroides
ATGTGAAGCACTTTACATATTTGAAAGCAGTATCTGAATGCTAGCTAAGAGCCAAGATTTAACTTCTTGTCTCTTAAAAAACCATGATGGGTTGCGGCTAGGTGGTGTTAAATTAAAGATCATTTAAATAATTTAAACCTTTAATTTTTTCTTTAGATTTTTTTTTTCATCACAGTAACTTTTCACAAAGAAACAGATAGGGAGCAGCTTGGTGGTGCAGTGGATAGAGCACTGGTCCTGGATTCAGGAGGACCTGAGTTCAAATCCAGCCTCAGACACTTGACACTAGCTGGGCAAGTCACTTAACCCTCATTAAACTACATAAACAAAAACAAAACAAAACAAAAAAACAACAAAACAACAAAAAACAAACTAACAAAAAAACCATGACCATGATGGAGGAATAAACTTTCTTTGTGCAAAGACAATTGTCCCTTGAATAAACTTATCTATTTCCACCAAGCTTTCCTTCACTTCTGTGCTATACCTGTAGGATATCTGGGTTCATTTCACCTTTACATAAAGAAAGTTCATCCCTCTCTCATGGTGATGATTTTTATAGAGATAAGGAGTTAAATAGCTGCTCTTAGCTAACACTTTGACTTCTTCAATAGCTTCAAGCTTCTAGGTGAATTCAATGACTAAGATTTAGTACCACCCTTTCCTCTATTTTTTTCCCTTTGCTTCTGTTCTTCCATTTCCCTAAGCTCAATTGTTTCATTTTGGGCTTAATGCTTCCTATTTAAATGTCCTATAGTAAAGATGATACCTTATGCATTACTGGTCTATCTGTTTCTTTTCTTTTCTTTCTTTTTTCTTTTTGTGAGGCAATTGGGGTTAAGTGACTTGCCCAGGTTCACACAGCTAGTGTCAAGTCTCTAGGTCCAGGTTTGAACTCAGGTCCTCCTGAATCCAGGACCAGTGTTCTATCCACTGCACTACCAAGCTGCCCCCTATCTGTTTCTTTGTGAAAAGTTACTGTGATGAAAAAAAAATCTAAACAAAAAATTAAAGGTTTAAATTATTTAAATGATTTTAATTTAAATTATCACTAAGTTATAAATGACTAATAGGAGCTTGTTTGTTAAAAGGAGGTTTAGAGGTTAAATATGGAGTAGTAGGTCATAGAAAGTGAATCTACATCAAGACACATGAAAGAATACCCAGGGTGGAGAAGACTGCTGATAGATGAGGCTAGGGCCATGGAAGAGATTATTTTCTTATCTAACAATTTCACTTATGGCTGCTCTTCAGTAGCTAGTGGACGTGGTCCAGAGAAATACCAAAATAGAAAGCTTAACATAGTTTTATCTGCTTCTAAAATATTGGAAGAAAAGATTTCAAGGTTCAGAGAAAGGATAAGTAAGAGGCCACAGCCAAATGTTCTAAATGAGAAGCAAGTTTAAGATTAATGGAAAACTCTTGAGGAAAAAAATAATAATTCTGGGTAACACAGACAAACTTTTCATCCATTTAGGAGGAAAAGGGGGAACTATTGATAGAAGAACAAGTAATTAATGACTAACTTTAAAATGAAAGACACAGAAGATAGAAATGGAAATAAATAACAGAAGAAATACAGAAGAATGGAGAGTTCTCATAAAAATGTCAAGAGTCATAAAACCCCAAACTGAAAGTTGCCATTAATACCAAGAACTGCTAAACATAAGGAAAATAAAGGGAAGGATTGGACTAATGCTTAAGGTCATTTTGATAATTCTGATAATAGCTACCATTTATCATAGCACTTTAATACTGGCAAAGTTTATCTTAGTAATCTGAGATAGAGTGTTGAACCTGGAGTCAGGAAAGATTAGAGTTCAAATCAGGCTTCTGCTTCTGGTCAAGTCACTTAACTGCCATCTGCCTCAGTTTTCTCAGCTGTAAAATGTGAATAAATAATAGCATTTACCTTCCAGGGTTATTTTGAAGATCAAATGCAGTTTGACATTCAAACATAAGACTCTAGAGAAGCATAAAAAGGCACACAAGGGAGAGAAAACATAAAAGACTCAATAAAATTAAATGATTTATATTTCTGTAAGAAATATGATACATGTAATTCCTGAGAACTTTGTCATTATTTGGGCAGTGTACATAGACGTCTACATAAGAAAGAAGCATTCTTCACAGACAGAAGGCATGAGTGTGAGTTGATTATGTTAGGATGATCTCAAAAAATGAAGGGCTGAGAAAGAGGGATGCACTGGGAGAAAAGGGAAGGGAACAGTATATCAGGGGAAAATGTCTCACATAAAAGAGGCATGCAAGGAAGAGCTTTTATAGTAAAGGGGAAAATGGGTGAATTAATGGTAAATGCCTGAACCTCACTCTCATCAGAATTCATTAAAAAAGGGACTTCAGGGGAGGGGTGAGGGAGGGGAGGGAGGGAGAAAAATTTGAAACTAGAAGTCGTATAAAAACAAATGTTGAAAACTATCTCTACATGTAGCTAGGAAATAATAAAATACTTTAATAAAAAATAAAAAAGCAAAAAAAGGGACTGCATGGACACAAATAAACTCAGTTGGGTATAGAAAATCTCTCTTACCCAATTGGGAAATGGGAGGCAAAGGGGATAAGAGAAAAAGTAGAGGAGAAAATAAAAGGGAAGATAGATTAAGGAAGACAATGGACAGAAGCAAAACAGACTGAGGAAGGGCAGGATAAAAAGAGAGAGAGAAGGACAGAGGAAAATAGGCAGGAGGCAAATACACAGTTAATAAGTAAAAATAACTGTGAATGTGCATGTGATGAGCTAACTCATAAAATGGAAATGGATAGCAGAATGGATTAGAAACCAAAATCCAACACATTGTATTCAAGAGACATATTTGAAATAGAGAGACACACAGAGTATGTAAATAAAGGGCCTGGGAAGAATCTATTATGCTTCAGCTGAAATAAAAAAGGTTGAGGTAGCATCATGATCTTAAACAAAGCAAAAGCAAAATGGTCATAATTAAAAGAAATAATTAGGGGGCAGCTAGATGGCAGAGTGGTAATGTACCGGCCCTGGATTCAGGAGTACCTGAGTTCAGATCTGGCCTCAGACACTTGACACTTACTAGCTGTGTGACTCTGGGCAAGTCACTTAACCCTCATTGCCCTGCAAAAACAAACAAACAAAGAAATAATTATGGAACTTCTCTGATAAGGGATTCTTTTCTTAAATATATAAGGAACTGAGTCAAATTTATAAAAAATAAGAGCTATTCTTCAGTTGCGAAATGGTCAAAGGATATGAACAGACAGTTTTCATAAGAAGAAATCAAAGCTATATATGGTCATAAAATGCTCTAAATCACTGTAAATTAGAGAAAGGCAAATTAAGAAAACTCCGAGCTACCATTTCACTCACATCTATCAGAAGTGACAAATGGTGGAGGGGATGAAGGAAAATAGTTACTTTAATGAATTATTGATGGAGTTGTGAAGTGGCCCAACCATTCAATCTGAAATGAGAAATATGGAACTATGCTGAAAGTACAACAAAACTGTGCCATACCTTTTGATCCATCAGTGTCACTACTAGGTCTGTACCCCAAAGAGATCAAAGAAAAAGAATGTATATGTTCAACAATTCAGGCTATTAACTAGAAGGCCAAGTACCTGAACTGAAACTTAAAAACTTTGGCTATGTAATGGGAAGATGGAACTCTTTGGAAAAGCCCCTAATACTGATAAAGATGAAGGAAAAAAATAGAAAAGTAGAGGATAAGATGAATACATAGTATTATGGAAACAACAAACATAAATTTGTACAGATTTCAAGAGATAGTGGATGAAGTAAGGGCTTGGTGTGCTATGGTCCATGGGGTCATGAAGGGTCAAATATGACTGTAATGACTGAACAATAACAAGTACAAGATAATTTATTCATTCATTCATTTTTTATTCATTCGTTTGCTTATTCATATATTTATTTGTTTGCTCACTCATCTATTTATTTATTCCTTCCTTCCTTCATTTATTTATTCATCTATCTATCTATCTATCTATCTATCTATCTATCTATCTATCTATCTATCTATCTATCTATTTGCAGGGCAATGAGGGTTAAGTGACTTGCCCAAGGTCACACAGCTAGTAAGCGTCAAGTGTCTGAGGCTGGATTTGAACTCACGTCCTCCTGAATCCAGAGCAAGTGCTTTATCTACTGCACCACCTAGCTGCCCCCCAAGATAATTTAAAACAGCTTTTCTGTGGTGGCAAAGAATTGAAAATTGAAAGGATGCTCATCAGTTTAGGAATATCGTGGAAGAACTGGTATGGCGGCAGACGGGAGACAAAGGAGAGTCCCCCTGGTTGTCCAGGACTTTTGGCGTGGTGAGGGATTTCACACAGGCTGCTAGGAAAGGAAGTTCACCTTTTTCTCTATGGCTATACCAAATAGATCCAAGCTAGGATTTTCCATGCTAAGAGGAATCTGTTCTCAATCTCTCTCTTTCTTCAGTAACATAATATATTTTAATAAATCCTTAAAAGCCTAAACTCTTGCTGAATTTATCAGTGATTTTAACCAGCTTCCCCCCCAAAATCTGGGGAGGGCAGATTAGAACCCACAATTTAGATTTTAAACAACACAAATTCAATGTCCATTCAGCTGCCCTATTTCTTTTTCTAAAGCCCAAGTCTAATCATGTCAACCTCCTACTCAATAAACTCCAGTGGTTCCCTATCACATCCTGAATTTAATAAAAATTCCTGTTTAGCATTCAGATCTTTTTTATTTTATTTTATTTTGCAGGGCAATGAGGGTTAAGTGACTTGCCCAAGGTCACACACCTGGTAAGTGTCAAGTGTTTGAGGCCGGATTTGAACTTAGGTCTTCCTGAATCCAGGGCCAGTGTTTTATCCATTGTGCCACCTAGCTGCCCCCATATTCAAATCTCTTTATAACCCCCATCTTTCTAGTTGTCTCATACCTTATTCCCTACCCCATTCTTGAAAGCATTTAGCACAGCACCTGCCATATACTAGATGCTATATAAATGCTCATTCTTCCTTTCTCTTTCCACTGACACTAGTCCCCTTCTTGTTCTATGAATAGGACACTCAGTCTCTTGGTTCTAGACATTTTCTGTAGCTGTCCTCCAGACCTGGAATGCTCTCCCTCTTCATTTCTACCTTATGACTTCCCTGGTTTTCTTCAAGCCTCAGATAAAATTCCACCTTCTACGGGAAGCTTTTTGCAATCCCTCTTTTCCTATCCCTTTCCTCTGTTGATTATTTCCTATTTATCCTATATATAGCTTGGTTGTACATGTCATTTCCTTGCTATCTCCCCCATTAAATTGTGAGCTCCTTCAGAGCAAGGACTATCTTATACCTTTCTTTGCATCCTTGGTGTTTAGCACTGTGTCTGTCATATAATACATATAAATGTATATGTCAACATACATATAAATGTATGTTGACTAACTAACTGAAGGGATGGACTATCTTTCTTTTTGTTTGTATTCTTTTTTATATACTGGAAATTTTTTTATTATAGTGAAGTAGGATGCTGGACACAGTTTAGATGATTCCAATTTTATTGGCAACATACAAAGCATCATAGTCTGGAGCCAGTCAGACATAGGCCTTCTCTCCATCAGGCTGGATCAGTGTGTTGACCTTGGTCACAGCAATGTCATAAAGCTTCTTTATGGCTTGCTTGATCTGATGCTTGTTGGCCTTGACATCCACAGTGAAGACAAGGGTATTGTTGTTTTCTATCTTCTTCATAGCAAACTCAGTGGTCAAGGGAAATTTAAGGATGGCATAGTGATAAAGCTTGCTTCTCCTTGGGACATTTTTCTGAGGGTATTTGGGCTGCCTTCGGAGTCTTAGAGTCTTAGGTCACTGGAAGGTGGGGGATGTTTGGATCTTCTTTTTGTGTCTATGGACACCCTTCAATACTGCCTTCTTGGCCTTCAAGGCCTTGGACCTGACTTCCATCTTGGGTGAAACAACCACTTCCTTCTTCACCTTCAGAGCCATCTTGGGGGAAAGGTTTTTGTTTGTATTTTTATCCCTTACCTGTTCCCCCCACCCCAGTTTTTTGGGGAAAACTAGCTAATATTTACTGATAAAATCAGAAAGAGTTTAGGCTTTTAAGTATTTATTAAAGTATATTAGAAGTTAGTGAATAGAGAGAGGGTGAGAGCAGATCTCTTATAGAATGGAAAACCCTAGCTTAGATCTATGCGGGATAGCCAGAGAGAAAACCTTGCCTTTCCCTAGCAGCCCACATGAAGTTCTGCTACCATACTGAAGTCCCTCATGAAAAAGAGAGTGATCCAGCGAGCCACCCTCACTTTCCTACTTCCTGTCTCCCTCCCCAAAAGGGGAGGTCCTTCAAGCTGATTGGTTGAGGGTGGTCTCCTGTTGAGGTCATAGTCCACAGCCTCTGAGAACAACACTCAGGGCTGGCCAGGCATGGTCTCAATTTTATCAATCTTAAGTAGGTTCTCAGTTTCTCAGTCCCACCCAATTCAATCAATTCCAAATCAATCTTCAGGTGGGGCCTGTGGGTATCTTCCAAATCCCATTATTTTATCACACCTAGCATTTAGAATAGTGCCTGGAAGATAGTAAGTGTTTAATAAATTCTTATTGTCTTTAACCTTAGAGTGACAAGCAGTTCAATTCTTGGAAGAAATCAACTGCATTAATAAAGGACAATTTTTTAACACTTAGAAAGAGAGCCACTAAACAGCTTAATCAGAAATGGATCTTGTCAGACTAACAATATTTCTTTCCCTTTGCTCCTCAACCCCACAGGATTAGGTGACTGAGTAATTAGTCTATTGCTATAAACACAGTATACTAGAATTTCTGCAAGGCATTTGATAAAAGTCTCCTATTATGTTCTTGCAGACAATGTGGACAGGTATGAGTTATATGATAGTGTAGCTGGGTGGGTTTCAAGCCAGTTGGACAGCAAGATTTCAATTATCCTCATAAGTAAAGTGAAAGGATAGAATTGTACTGACCTCTTAGATCTCGTCCAGGTTTAAATTTGTGGTCCCACAATCCTTTTATAAAAGTATTAAATAAATCATTGCCAAACTAGATATTTTTAGTAGAATGTATGAGTTATCTATTCTTTGTCTTGCTCTGTTTAATATTTTTATCACAACTTGGATGAAAGTATAGATGGAATGCTTATCCAATTCACAAACAAAAATTCCAGGAGGGGTAGCTAACACATTAGATGACAGAACTGGGTTTCTGACAGATCTTACCTTGCTAGAACAATGCACTGAGCTGGATAAGATGAATTCTAACAGGAAAAAAAATGTCCAATGCTTCAGTTAAAAAAATCAGCTGTCCAAATAAAGGATGGATAAAGGATAGATTTGACAATAATTCTTGTGCATGAGATTTGGGAGTTTTAGTGGACTGCACACTTAATAAATGTCAAAACCATGGCATGGTGGAAAAAGAAGTTTTGGGAAGGCACAGTGCCCTAAATGAGGGAGATGATAAACTTGCTGTGTTCTGCTCTAGTCCAACCACTTTGGAGTACTATGTTCAGTTATGGGTGCAATTATTAGAAGCAAGTGTAAAAGAAAGTTACCAGGGTGTTGAGGAAATTCACAGAATCTCAAATGTATAGAAAGAAGCTATCTATCTAGCTTAACATATACATTACTAAGACTGACTTCAACAATATCTCCAATGAAACTCAACCATCCTGCTTTTCATATAGACCTTCAGTGTAATCATCTTCCAAGGCAACCTATGCCACTTTTGACTAGGTTGCGTTGTTAGGCAGTTTTTCACGATGCCCACCCAAAATCTGCTTCTCTGCCTCTTCTACTCATACTTTTGTCCTCCAGGGTCAAGCAGAACAAGTCTAAACATCCCTCTTCCACATCACAAGCCCATTCACATTCTTGATGACCACTATCAGACTCCCCTATTAATCTTCTCTAGTCTAAATATCTCCCACTATGACAGTTCACTTTTATAAAATGTGGTCTGAAGGATCCTTATTATCATACTCATTTCTCCCCATTATATTGTAAATTCCTTGAGGGTTGTGACTGTCTTTTGCCTCTTTTTATATCCTTGGTGTGTAAGACAGTGCCTGGCACATAACTAACACTTGATAAATCTTTATTGGGCGGCTAAGAGGCACTGTGGATAGAGTGCTCTTTCCACTGGGCCTGTAATCAGGAAGACTTCAGTTGAAATCAAACTTCAGACATTTCCCAGCTGTGTGACCCTGGGAAAGTCACTTAACCCTATTTGCCTCAGTTTCCTCATCAATAACATGAGCTAGAGAAGGAAGAAGAAGGAAGGAGAAAATTCTCTGGTATCTCTGACAAGAGAATCCCAAATGGGGTCATGAAGAGATGGACACTACTGAACAACTGAACAACAAGAAATAGTAACAGAAAATGTTTACTGGATAAATGACTGACTCTCCATGGTCAATAATAAAATGACACCAGGTCAAAGTACAGCAGAACTATCTCATCCCTTGTTCTTGACATAATAACCTCTCAGTGCAGCCTAACATTGCATTTTTTAGCTACCATCAACCCACCCTAAGGCTGTAGTCCACAACTGCCTTCACCCCTCCTCTCAAATGAAGATTGATTGAAGGAACTGGGAAGGAGAAGGTGGGCATGGGAAGTGTGATACCTGTTTTCATGTATCTGAAAGGCTGTCATAGAAATAGGTTTTGACTTGTTTTGCTGTGCTTCAGAGGACAGAACAAACAGCTTTAGATTTAATGTAAATAAACTTTTCCTAGTCATGAGAAGTATCCAGAAGTGGAATGTGAGGTGGTGAGTTCTCTATATCTGTTGGTCTTCCAGAATAGCTCAGATGACCATTTGTCAGTGATGTTTTCAAAGTGACAGCTGCTCAGTCATAGACATTAAGCCAGATGACCCTAAAGGTTTCTTCCAAATCTGAGATTTTGTGATTCTCTGAGAAGTAAGGTATAGGTCCTAAAGGACCACCTGGACTTTGGGAATTAAGGAAATCCAATGGAACCACCAGGCAGTGAACATAGAAAGAACATAGTAGAGGATAAGAAACTCTTAACTGGTTGTATTGTGAATGGCTTCAAATCCTGTGTCTGTCACTTCCTAGATATATGTGCAGTTTGGGATCATATTTCACAAAAAATTTAACCTATTGTTGTTTTTTTTTTATTTTTAGTGAGGTAATTGGGGTTAAGTGACTTGCCCAGGGTCACACAGCTAGTAAGTGTTAAGTGTCTGAAGCTGGATATTGAACTCAGGTACTCCTGACTCCAGGGCTGGTGCTCTATCCACTGTGCCACCTAGCTGCCCCTAATATTTCTTCCTTCCTTCCTTCCTTCCTTCCTTCCTTCCTTCCTTCCTTCCTTCCTTCCTTCCTTTCTTTTTTTTTTTTTTGCGGGGCAATTGGGATTAAGTGACTTGCCCAGGGTCACACAGCTGAGGTCAGATTTTAACTCAGGTCCTCCTGAATCCAGGGTCAGTGCTCTATCCACTGTGTCATCTAGCTGTCCCATACCTATTGTTTTATTCAATTTAATAAGCATTTACAGAAGGGGGAGGGGAGGGAAAGGGAGAGGAGGAAAGGGAATAGAAGGGGAAAAGAGAAGAGAGGAGAGGAGAAGAGAAGAGAAGTAAGAGAAGAGAAGAGAAGAGAAGCAAGAGAAGAGAAGAGAAGAGAAGAGAAGAGAAGAGAAGAGAAGAGAAGAGAAGAGAAGAGAAATTAATGCACTTACTATGTGCTAGGGACTGTGCTGGAATTATGAATTCAAAAAAAGAAAAAAAAATCAGTACTTACCCTCAAGGAGATTATATTTTAATGAGGGAAGACAGAACAAAAAAGGGAGCTGGAAAATAAGGGGCGAGGGGGAAGAGATGAAGAGGAAAAGCAATTTATTAAGCATCCACTATATGCAATACACTGGGATAGGCATTAAGGTCACAAAAACAAAAATGAAAAGCCTCTTTCCCTTAAGGAGCTAACATTCTAGCCCATTGTACAAGGGTACATGATAGGATGGTGGAGACATAATATGTGCACTGATAATTCAATATAAAGTCATTTTCTTGGGATGTATGTAGGAAGGCATCAGAGCAGAAATAGCCCAGTATGGGAGGTAGCAGATCAGCACTGAAGGAAGCTTGGGACTGATTCCAGAAAGTCAAGGTGAGGATAGAGAGCCATCCCTACATGAAATATAGGAGCCCAACAGTAAAGGAAGAAGATACAATGCCATCTACAAGGAACAGAAAGTGAAGTAGTTTGTTTGGACAATAATGCACATGAAAAAGAGCACGACTAAATCCCAATTTATTAAAAGAAGGAATCCCCTAAAGTGGCAGTGTTATTTTAATCTGTATTGTATATTTCCATTGGTGTGGAAACAATTATTGTATTTTACTATATTTGCCCTATTTTGAGTAGTGCAAATTTAAACCAGTGCAATTAATCACTTCAGGAGATTTATTATTTGGACTAATCTGGACCTGGCTATAATATGTAATGTCTGGAAACATGGGCTAGAGGCAGATTGTGAAGAGCTTTCAATACCAAACTAAGGGATTTATACAGTTATCCCTTACACATTATGACTTTCCCCATCTCAGTTTCCATATATCACACCTTGGCTTAAGAAATTAAATGGAAATTTGGGGGGAGTTTTGCAGAAGCTGCAGACAACACAGAAAAAAAAACTTTAGAAGCTCAGAAATGCACAAAATATATGTATACTATTGTGTAAAACCAACATATTTTATCTTTTAATACCACAGTAATTCAGACTTCTCTGGTACAAATTTTCTCTGGCCAAAAATTATTACACAGATTTTCCAGATTACAGAGGCACTATATCACTCACCCTAGTGATGTAGAAAGGATGCCTGCATGCTATCTTACAGGCATGATGTGGAGGTAACCATAGGTACTGTGAGGGTTGCAGTGACGCCCTCTGCTAGGAGGAACATTTTGGGAGCTCTGGCCAGAGGACAAGCCATGTGGCCTTGGCTATAGGATGTGATGTTTGCTCATGGGTACTGTTGATCAAAGCTACCAGCCAATTAGCTTGGAGCTGTGTGTGTGTGGTTGGCCCTATTTCCTGTTAGAGAGGAGGCTTCTGGGAGGAAGAAGGAAGCACTGGGGCTTTTGGAGTTCCCAACCTCATCTGAAGAAATCAGATGATGGGGTCTCTTAGAAATAGTTTGATCTGTTACCTCTCTCTCTCTCCTTACCTACTTCTGATTGCTCTTTAATAAATCCTTAAAAGTCTGAACTCTTGCTAAAGCCTCTAATTTATGGTGACCACTCAATAGATTTTTAGACAGTATAGCTAGAATTTTAGCCCCTTACAGATAGCAACCTTACAGTACTCAAAGACTATGATGATGGAGTACATACTTTATAAGGTTCTATGAAGCTGAGGAAGTTTGGGGTACAGAATTTATCTTTCCTTCAAGGACTAGCATAGCACAGTTCATTGTGGAAATGCTTCTTTATAGGCTACCCCAGAAAGGATGAATTTTTATGAAAAAACAATTCTTGGAGGATTGCAACTAAGACATTAGAAAGGTATTGATCTGGTTGATGAAAGTAACATCCACAAAGAGTAAGTCACTTGAAGAATTGAAGAAGTGATTCCGAGGAAGTTGATCAAAGTCTGGTGTTAGCCCGAGATGCTAATCACTGGCATGAATAACCCTATGCTTTAAGGGATGCAAAGGGATTTTCTCATAATAATACTGCAGATAGTACAACATAATCATCTCCATTTTGCAGATAAGGTAACTGAGACTCTAAGGGGTTTGGTGAACCAGGAACTAATGAATGAGAAGGGATTTGAACACAGTTCTTCTGACTCTATGTCCAATAATAACTTGCTACCTTTCAAGGCATAATAAAAAACACAGTCAGTGCTTGGCAAGTGAGTAACTCATATCCCTGGGCCCAAATCAAATAACATTAGGTAGTAAAGTCCTCCAGGTGGAATTTTCCTTTTCTTCTCAACTTTTTCTCAAGAACTAGGAGACTGCTGATATTGCCTTTTTGGAATATATTGAGTAGAAAATGTTCTCATACAGTATACATTAACCTGTCAAATTCCCTACCACTAAGTATTATTGAGACTGTCACGTGAGACTCGTCAACGGATGAGCAACTCACATGGTCATTGGCAATAAGGGCTGCCATTTCAGTCCTGCTTAAGTACATGAGTTCTCTACCAGTCAGACCAATAAAAAGGATGATAATAATAGTGATACTCACTCATTTCTTTAGTGCTTTACATTATTCCCCCACTCAGAATCTTTTAGGTTCTCCCTAGACACAAACTCCTCAGCTTGGTATTCAAAGATACCACCTACATTTTCAGTATCATTTCCTATTGCTTCCTTCATTAATTCTGTGCTCCAGTCAAACTGAACTACTAACTTGTTCCCAGAATTCAACACTCCATGTCTCACCTCCAAGGATTTGTACAAGCTGCATTCTGTAACAAATGTAATCTCTCCTCATCAATTTTTCCCCAGAACCTTTTTTCTTTCTTCAGGTGTCAGCTAGAATATGGCCTCCACTGTAAAACCCTTCTTCACTCCATCGTGCTTCAATTTTCCCTGAACTACATTTATTTATGTGCAAAAGAACATAAGCTCTTTGAGAGCAGAGTTGCTTTTAAATTTTTTAATTTCTTCTTTATATATCCAGCACTAAATAGAATGCCTTGTACATAGCTAGTGTCCAATAAATGTTGAATTTATTAGTTGTTGAATTACAAGGAACTCATCTAATATGGCACTTTCCTCACAATAGCCTTTTGGGACACATAATTCAAGCATTGCTGTATTAGACATGCTCAGGAAGTAGTGGGTTTCTTACCCCCTGGAAGTCTTTAAGGAGAGGATGGATAATCATGTGTCAGAAATGGTCTAGGGTGAATTCCTATACTAAGGAAAGCTATGTGTGAACTGACTTTCAATTTCCTTTAAATTCTGGGATTTTCTAATTCAAGGATTTTTGGACTTCTTGGAAGTCATAGAACCCTTTGACAATATTCTGAAACCCGTAAACCTTTTCTTAGGATAATATTTTTAAACAACTGGAGAATATGCTAAATTTCAGTTAGAGGTTGGTGAAAATAAAAATGTACCCCCCCAAAAAAATCTCAGGATGGTTTATATACATCAAGAACCCCTATTCATATTTGATTATCCATAATATAGAGATGAAGAAATCAAGAGTCATAGATGTTGAGTGACCTCTTATCATCACATGACTAGCAAATTAGTAAGAGGCAAATGTCTTCAGAATCAGTCCTGTGTTATTTCACTTCATTGTAATGTCTTACTAGAGAAGAAACTGTTTAGCATAAATAGTATGAGAAGAATTTTTAAAATCTTAAACAGAAAAAATATGCTTCATTCATTCTTTCTCTTTCTGTATCTGTCTTTATATCTGTTTCTCTGTGTCTCTGTCTCTGATTCTGTCTCTCTTTGACTATTTCTCTGTTTCTGTCTGTCTCTTTTTCACACACACACAATTTCATACAATTGAGAAATTTCAAAATTATATGACCTCTTCAGTACATTGCAATCTGACACTTAGATGGATATGATCAGCTTTGTATAGACACTAAACATCTGAAGAGATTCTACCCAAACCCATATGTGGAGGCTTTTGCCTTACATACAGATATCTATTGTCATGTAGCTACAACCCATACCATGGCTGAGGTTGTCATAAAATAAGATTATGGACATTGCCTAAAGGACCAAAAGAGGAGATTTTCAGTATCCTAACCTTTAAAAGCCATATCCATCAGCAGTTCTACTTTCTAAAAAAGACTTTGGTTTTACTCTGGTTGTTCACAATTAGGACTTACCCAGGGCTGATTTTAACCTTCATTTTTTTTCTTATACTGAAATAAGCTCTATAAATTTAGGTGGAAATACTTTATAGCTGCTGATAATCACATCTGACACCCGCAAGAAGGCCAGGATTTCTTTATTGAAAATCTATAAGGGGTGGAAAGAAATGGAGAGAAGGGGAATGGAGGAAGGAGAGAGTTAGAGAAGGAAGGAAAGAAGAGAGTTGAAAGAAAAAGGCAGTTGAAGGAGAAAGAGAAAGGGGAAGATAAGAGGAGAAAACAAAATCAAAAGAGAGGGAGGGAAGACATATAAGGGAAGGCAAAGAGGAAGAGTAAAAAGAGAAAGGGGAGGAATGGAGATGGTAGAGAAAATAGAGAGGAAGAAGAAGAGGAGTGAACTAAAGAGAGGTAGGGAGCAAAGATTGTGTAGAGAAGCCAGGAAGTTTCCTTAGCTTTCCCAAATTTCCCTCAGAAACAATGTTAAATTAAGTCTCTAAACAGATTCTGGACCCACAGAACCAACAAAAAGACAGAGTGAAACAATCTTCTGGCTTAAGATAACCTATAAGGACTTCAGGAAAGGTCTGTATCACCTAGGTAAAAGGGGAGTGCAGCTCAATGCAGAGGATGTCTGGGCAATCCAGAGGAAGACTCTTAGTCACAGCACAGATCAGCAGTTGAGGACCCTCAGTCCTAGCTCAGTAAACTAGTGGCACAGCAGGCCAGTTGTGAGGCCCCCATATTCAACACAGAAGGCAATCTGCCAGCTGGGTCTCAACTACACAACAGGGACAGCTAGGCTGGGCCACCACAATGCAGTGAACAAGCTGCAAGCCACTGAGGCCTCAGAGAAGAAAGATAGTAATCAGACCCTTGGCCCCAAGAATAGGTCTCAAAACCAAAAAGCCCTCTTGGAAGAGCTCAAAAAGGATTTTATAAATCAAATAAAAGAGATAGAAGAAAAATGGGGGGAAATGAGATTTATGTAAGAGAGAGCCAATAGCTTGGGGAAAGAAGGATGAAAATTGACTGAGAAAAACAACTCATTAAAAATACAATTGGCCAAATGGAAAAGGAGGTGCTAAAGCTGACTAGGGAAAATAAATCCTTAAGATTCAGAATTGGGCAGATGGAAGGTAAAGACTCAATGAGACATGAAGAATAAATAAAGCAGAATAAAAAGAATGTAAAAGTAGAAGAAAATGTAAAATAACTCTTCAGAAAAACAAGAGACATGGAAAAAATACAAACAGGAGGGACAATGAAGAATTATATATATATATATATATATATATATATATATATGATATCACATTGCATCACATCATATTATATTATACCTAAGGTCCATGATCAAAAAAAGAGCCTGAACAGCATATTTCATGACATTATCAAGTAACACTGCCCCAATATCTTAGAACCAGAGGAAAAAAATAGTCTTTGAAAGAATCCACTGATCACCTCCTAAAAGAGACCCCAAAAGGAAAACTCCAAGGAATATCATAGACAAATTTCAGAATTATCAAGTAAAGGAGAAAATACTACAATCAGCCAGAAAGAAACAATTTAAATATCAAGGAGCAATAATGAGGATGACATAGGATTCGAGGACTTGGAATATGATATTCCAGAGGGCAAAGGAATTTAGATTACAACCAAGAATATATTATCCAGGAAAATTCAGCATAATCTTTCAGGGGAAAAGATGAGCATTCAATGAAATGGGGAACTTTAAACCCTTCCTAATGAAAAGCCCAGAACTGAACAGAAAATTCAGTCTTCAAATACAAGACTCAAGAGAAGTATAAAAAAGTAAAACAGGTGAAAAAAACCAAACATGTTATTCAATAAGATTAAAATGTTTACATCCCTACTTAGGAAGAAGATACTTGTAAGTGCTGAGAATCATATTTCTATTAAGGCAGATACAAAGAATACACATAGACAGAGGATGTGGGTATAAGCTGATTTTGATGTGATGATATAGAACAAAATCAAGGGCTAACAAAAAGGATTATACTAGGAGAAGAGGAAAGGGAAGGCAGAATGCATTAAATCACAGCACATGAAGAAGCACAAAAGACCTATTATAATACAGAGAAAGAAGGGAGGGGTGAGCATTGTTTCAACTTTATTCTCATCTAATTTGGCTCAGAAAGGGAATAACATTCACTCTGAGTTTAGTATAGAATTTTATCTTACCCTATAGGGAAACAAGAAGGGAAAGGGGAAAGAAAAGAGTGGGGAGATGATAGAAGGAAGGGCAAAATTAGGAGGCAAAAAGGGAAAGAAAAAGGGAGGTGGAGATGATAGAAGGGAGAGTAGGTTGAGGGATATGGTGGTCAGAAGCAAAACACCAGTGGTAAGGGACAGGGTGAAAGGAGAGAGAAAAGTATAAACAAGGGGGAAAATAAGATGGAGGGAAATACACAGTAAACATACCTGTGAGTGTGAATGGAATGAACTCTCCCATAAAACAGAAGTGTATAGCAGAATGGATTACAAACTAGAATCCTACAATACGTTGTTTAAAAGAAAACACATTTGAGACAGAGAGATACACACAGAATAAAGGGAAAATGCTTAAGGAGAATATATTATTATGCTTCAGCTGAAGTAAAAGAAAAAGGATGGATAAAAGAGAGGTAAAGGGAGGGGAAGGGAAAGGAACAAGATAGGAGAAAATATGAGGTAGTGAAAACGACAGAGGAAGAGAGAATGAGAAAGAAGAGAAAGGTGGAAGAGAGAGAATGGAAGAGAAAGGGACAAGAAAAGATAGGGAAGAGAGAGGAAAAACAGTTAAGCAGTGAGATAGTGAGAAAGAGTAATAAAGGGAGTAAGAGAGATGGAGAAAAAGCCAAATAGAAGAAAGGACAGGAGGATGTGAGAAAAGAGAGAGGGGGAAAGGGAGGGAGAAAGGAAGAGAGGGTGAGAGTAAGGGTGAGGGAAAGGGAGAGGGAGAATGAGGGAGGGAAGAAGGCAAAGGGAGAGATGGAGAGAGAGAGAAAGAGAGAGAGATATGGAGGAGTGAGAAAGGGAGAAAGGGAAAGGGAGAGGGAGAGAAAGAGAGGGAAGGAGAAGAGAGAGAGGGAGAGATGGACAGAGAGAGAGACACACACACAGACATGGAGAGAGAGTACAATAGTGGATATTTCTTTGCGTGTATTAAGACACTAAGAATTATCTCCAAGCTCCACACTCAACCTCAAGGTATATTGAAGACTGGGGCCAATTTTCCCTTCAGACCATCTGGTGAGATACCAGGTCCTTAAACTGGAGGACTAATATGGCAGCACTTACTTCAGCAGATGCCTGTGCGAGCAGTTCATCCTTTTTTAAATTGCATGCAACCATCTTGATAATACCCAGTGGCAGGGAATTTGACAGGTTAATGTATACTGTATGAGAACATTTTTCCCTCAATCCATTCTAAAAAGGCTGCATCAGCGATCTCATTGCTTCAGGGCATAAATTGAAGGGAGGAGGCAGATTCTATTTGGTGCTTTTTAACCACTAGTTATTTTCCATTGCTCTATCATGGCGCTCTTATGGCACATGGACCAGAAGCTCCAATCTGTTGCAGGACTATAAGCCCTGCATATAACCTCTGGGGTAAAAGTCAGCTGATAAATACATATCTGGTATCATAAGTAGGTCAGAGCCTATGGCATGAATTAGATAAGTACAGACACCCTACTGAGGAAGAGGGTAGAAACATAAAGAAGGGTTCCTTACTGAAGGTGTGTCAGTGATATAATCTTCACATATAAAGATGAAGAACAGCACATATTTTTAATATAGTTCACTACCGGGGGGGGGGGGGGCAGCTAGGTGGCACAGTGGATAAAGCACCAGCCCTGGATTCAGGAGGACCTAAGTTCAAATCTGACCTCAGACACATGACACTTACTAGCTGTGTGACCCTGGGCAAGTCACTTAACCCTCATTGCCCTGAAAAAAAAAGAATATAGATATAAATATAGATAGCTCACTACCCCCTGCCTCCAGGGTTGTTCAGAGAATCCAATGAGATTGTGTTTCAACAGTTTCAAAAGAGCATAAATTTTAAAATTGTAGATTTTGAGCAATAATGAACCTTGGAATTCATCTGTAGTGTCTTGTATAAATAAAGTGCTGTATAATGTCAGTTATCATCATGGCCATTTTATAGATGAGAAAATGGAGGTTTAGACAACTTAAATGATTTATCCATTGCCACAAGGTCCATAAGTGTCTGAGTTGATACTTAAATTCAAGTCAATTAACTACAGGTCCAGGGCTCCCTTGTCAATATGATTCCTTCAATTTGAAGAGGGTACCATCATCTGCCTTTACCTCTAAAGTTAATTTCTTGCTCCATGGAATTGATATATCCTGGACATAAAATGACGGTTGAGAAACATGTCAGAAAGTAAGATATGCAGAAAAAAGACAATTATTGCCCAGGAATAGATTTTTAATTTTTTAAAAAATTTCCCAATTTGGCTCCTATAAACAATTGAATTGTTACAACATCATTAATTCAACTGCAATTGCAAATAAAGCCCATTTTCACCATTAATGCAGAGTTAAAGCACATGACATAGGCAAGAAGTTTAAAAAATAGAGTGCCCTGCAATCTTCATTGGTTGTGATGTCATAATTATGTTGGACTTGAAAATTGTCCTTGAAAATTTTCTTCCAACTCTCCTCTATCAGCCATACCCATTAAAAAGCATTCTGATAACAAAACTACTTATTCTCTTTTCACTTAGAAGTCATCTTAACCAATTCCAGGCACAAAACAGATACCCTGTAGTGAGATTTCCATAATAAGTCCAGGATCTTTCTTTAGGAGATAACAACTGCTCCATGATTCATTTGAAGAACCACAGAATTTTCAAACTAGAAGATATCTTGGAGCCTACAAGTCATCAAGTCCAATTAAAATTTGAACAGCAATCATTCCATCCACACCCATAACAATTTGGCATTTAGTCTCCAAATGGAGACTTACAGTCATGGAGTATTCGCTACCTCCAAAGGTAATGGAATAGCTCTAAAATTCACAGGTCATTTTTATAGTTTCTTTTAATACTTATTAGCTTGAATACATGTTTTATTAATATTTGAATGTTTTCATTTATCAGACATCATGATAGAGGATACTGAATTTATCATATATATCTTTATCCAAATAGCTTTATTACTGGTGATTTTTATAGACTTTTAACCAACTGGTCAATGGTTTGTGCCCCTCTCCCACCATGAGATTCAATCTGATACATGGCTGTACAACTATTATCTGTTATCCTTTTTGTGTGACCTACCTAGCACATTTGTGAATAATTGGTTATCTCCAGAAGGAGGACTTACCTTCCCAATGTATATTTAACCTGTTTTTTTTCAGGATGCTATCCAAAAGTCCCTAGGCAGTCTCACAGTCTTCCTTATTTATTCACTCTGCAAAAATGTATTATTGTCTTTTACATGCTAGGAACTTTGCAAGACATTGGGATACAGAGTAGTTTTTTTTTTAAGAGCAGGACTCTTACCCTCAAGGAGCTTGCACTCTACAAGAGAGGACATAGTACAAATAAATATGATACAATGTAGTATATGATGTTGCCGAGGAAAGTTCCAGAAAAAAATGCTCTAGGATATTTTTTGGAGGGTGAGGCAATTGGGGTTAAGTGACTTGCCCAGGGTCACACAGCTAGTAAGTGCCAAGGGTCTGAGGCTGGATTTGAACTCAGTTCTTCCTGACTCCAGGCCTGGTGCTCTATCCACTGTGCCACCTAGCTGCGCCTATTCTTTCTTTCTCTTCAAATTATCCTGGATGGGGCACCAGCCCTGGAGTCAGGAAGAACTGAGTTCAAATCCAGCCTCAGACCCTTGGCACTTACTAGCTGTGTGATCCTTGGCAAGTCATTTAACCCCAATTGCCTCACCAAAAAAAAACAACACCTGCTGGGGAGGTGAAGCAAATCAGGGAAGGCTTACCAAAGCAATGGCATTTGAGCTATACCTGGACAGAAATGGAGACTGAAAAGCAGAAATTAAAAAAAAAACAATGACATAAATTTGATTTTTAATATTGTATGGCTTACTAAGTGCTTTCACAAAAGCCCTGTAAAGCAAACGATATGAGCAACAAGTTCATTGTAGGCTTACAAAAAGTGATAGCCAGAATGAATTTAGTCTTAGAGATGCCAGGTTGGGTTTGGGGAAGTTAGGAGTCTTGTTGTCTAGTTTCATTGAAACAAATAGTCATTGAAGGAGAGAATAAGGCTAGAAATATAGGTTGAAGACAGATTGTGGAGGATCTAGTGCCAAGCTAAACAGGAGGTATTTGAGTTACCCAAAGCAGTGGAAAGCTACTGAAGATGTTTTGATAGGAAATTGAAATAATCAAACTATACCTTAGAAAGATGATTTTGGAAGGTCTGAATGATAGATTGGAGAGGAGAAAGAATGGAGTCAGAGAAACAACTTAGGAGATAAGAGATGATAAAACCCTCAACTAGGAGTGGCTCTGTGATTAGTAAGGAGGTAAATGTTAGCAATGTCATGGAGGTAACAGAGGCAACAATATTTGGTAAATGATTGATTATAAATGGTGAGAGAGAGGAAATAGATTCAGTTCAACCTAATTTTACAAAAATTATTAAGCATATAAGGCATTGTGCTATGTCATGGAAGTAAAAATATAAAAAATGAAAATATTCTCTGTCCTCAAGGAACTTATATCATCATAGTCATCATCTTTACCATAAATATATTTATATAGTATTTTAAGGTTTGCAAAGTGTTTCTAATATGTTGTGTTGTTTGATCTTCACAATAGGTCTTGTAAAGAAGGTTCTAGTATTATCCCCATTTTACAGATAAAGAAACTGAGGCTGAGAATGGTCAAGTGACTTGTCTTGGGTCATACAGCTAGTAAGTCTCTCAGGCAAAATTCCTGATTCAAAGTCCAGCATTCTATCTACTGTGCCAATCTAGTTGCTTCTAACTGGGGGGATTCAACAAGTATGGAGCTTCAAGGTTTATAAAAAACTAATATAAAGTAATTTCAATGAGGAAAGAGTGATACTAACTCGGGGTAGGTACCGGTAGAGTCTTCATATAGAGCTGAAATTTGTGCTGTGCTTTGTAGGAAGCCATGTATTCTGGGAGCTGTAAATAAGAAGAAAATGCATTACAGATATGGCATACCATTTATGCAAATGCATGGAGGCAAGAAATAGAATCTTATGGATGGAGAATAGCTAGAAGGTCAGTTTGACTCCAACAAAATGCCTATGAAGGGAAAAACTATTAACCAGACTGGAAAAGTAAGTGGGAACCAGACTCAAAGCACTTTAAATGCCAGACTGAGAATATTTTGACCTGAAGACAATAGGGAACCACTGAGTATATTTTTTGTAATGGGGGACTGACCAGGTGAGATCTATCTTTTAGAAATAGCTATTTGGCAAGTTACATGGATAATTGTAGAGGAAAGAGAATGAAGGTAGGAAAACAATAAAGAAATCTTTGAAGATTTGAGCCTCCATGTCTAAGAGAATGGCCCCTTTCAGCTCTAAATCAATAATACTATGAAAAATGTTCATATTTTGCTTTGTCAGATTCTGTTATCATGTCACCATCTGCCCCCTCTTTCTTCTAGGTTATTGGTAAATTATAAATTGGATATGCTTTAATAAGTGAATGTTTAATGGCTAAATTGTACTTCATTGGAACTAATGGTGACAGAGGCCATGCCTCATCTTGTGTATTAGCTTTGCAATACTATGGACTCTGTTTGCTCCAGGACAAAGTATTGAGGACAAATGGATCCCTTGGCAATGCATGTCATGTTGCAAAGATGGCCTTAAACCCACTGGACTAATCCATTATATGAAAATAATCAGTTATGTAGCATTTATCCTTAATGGAGTGATAAAGGACAGCCAAAAAGACAATGAGGTTGATATGAAAATGCTTTCCAGAAAGGAGTATAAGTAATTTATTCCCAAAGATAAATAAACAACTAAAGAAAAGTAGACATCTGGGAGGAAAGTTCCTCCAAGACTTAACAGATGTATACCAACAACTAAAATATCCTAGGAGCTTTTTAGGATTTAATTACTTGTCAATATGTTTTATTTAAAGGATAAAGTGGAAAGAGGGAAGTATGCTATGGATTCCATGAGCTTAAAAATTGAAATCCAGTTGCAGTTTGTCATCAATGACATGCTGACATTTCTCCAGGTTCAGAGGTTAACTACTAAAACCAAGTTCATCCCATTGTAAATATATAGTAGCAAAACACGTGTTTGTTTTTGGCAAAGTCCTGGGGGCAGGGATGAAGCAACAACAACAACAACTAAGACTAGTACATAAGCTCTTTCCCCAACATCATTTCCCCAAATCCTGATCACTATGAACATGGTCATCTTAGAAGGGATAGATTACTTGAACTTGTAACTATTTGCAAATTGAGAGATGAGCAAGTTTATCTTTTTCATGTCTAACTTCCATTAGGATGGTGACATGTCCCTTTACTAACCAAAACAGGTTTTACACTGAAAGGCATAATTGTGCCAGATGTTGGTTATTTCTTGACTCCATGCCTGCAATTCTAGTAACTTTCACCAGGTGGTGCTGCTGCAGACTAGGCTGTATAGCCAGGTAGCAAGGCTTTCACTCAAGGCATGGATTTAAAAAAAAAAAAAAAACCTTCCAAAAAGGTTTAATCAACAATAATTTATTAAGTGCCTGTTATGTGCTGTCACTGTGTTATGTGATGGGGATAAAAAACAAAAACGACATAGTTTCCTTTTTACTCACAATTTTACTAAATACTTTTATGAGCATCAGTTCATTTCTTTAATCACTACAGTTTATAATCTGGCCTTATTCCAAAGCAAAAATGCTTCCAAAGAGATATTAACACCTATTTTTTGTTTGTTTTTCTAAGCCTTTTAAAGTTTTGTTTTGTTTTAAAAGAATAGAAAAAAATCAGAACAGTTTCCAAAATCCTCCCTGCTGTGTTCATAACTCTCCAGACTTCACTACTGTGATTCAGCTGCCTTCTTACTTGGGAACTTCTCTTTGATGGGAATAGAAGGAGGTTTTCTCAGCCTGAACGTGCCTCCAATGACCCTGTACCTTTTTCTCCCATTGGTGAGTTCCATCTGACAATTCAATTTTGGAGACAGGCCCAGGTTGGTCATGCTTTGTTCCCCTCCCTGTTATACTCTTGACTCTACAGACTTTGCAACAATTCTCCCATGTGAATACATTCTCTCTCCCCCATCTCCTCTCAACTCCCTTTGGTATGTTATTTTTCCTTTTAGAATGTAAACTCCTTGAAGGCAAGAACTGTTCTTTTTGCTTGCATTTGTAATTCCATTGTTTAATAAATGTCAGGATATATTGTTGTTATTCAGTCATTTCAGTTGTGTCTCACTCTTTATGAGCCTATTTGGGGGTTTCTTTTTTTTTTGGTGAGGCAATTGGGGTTAAGTGTCTTGCCCAGGGTCACATAGCTAGTAAGTGTTAAGTGTCTGATGCTGGATTTGAACTCAGGTCCTCCTGAATCCAGGGCCAGTGCTCTATCCTCTGCTCCACCTAGCTGCCCCCCTATTTGGGGTTTTCTTGGCAGAGATACTGGATTGGTTTGTCATTTCCTTCTCTAATTCATTTTTACAGGTGAAGAAATTGAGGCAAACAGGGTGAAGTGACTTTCTTAAGGTCACATGGCTATTAAGTGTCTGAGAATGAATCAGAACTCAGGAAGATGAGTCCTTCCTGACCCCAGGCCCAGAACTCTATCTACTGCTCCACCTAGCTCCCCTACTGGGTGGGCAGGAAGTTATTTTTTTGTTTTGTTTTATTTTGTTTTCAGTGCAACAAGGGTTAAGTGACTTGCCCAGGGTCACACAGCTAGTAAGTGTCTAGTGTCTGAGGCCATATTTGAACTCAGGTCCTCCTGAATCCAGGGCCAGTGCTTTATCCAATGTACCACTTAGCAGCCTCTATACAATAAGTCTTAATAAATGTTTGTTGCCTGCCTTCAAACAATTTAATTATTCACATGTAAATATGTGCAAAACAATAGAGAAATATCAGGTAAGGTTAAACAAAGGAGTCACTGAAGAAATTTTGTGAAAGCAGAAAACTGAAAGGAAAATTATGTGTTTAGAAATGAATTCTCAGTTTAGCTGGATCTCTGTCAAGCAGAAAGAACACTGGAATTTCAGTCAAAATGTTCAAGTTCAAATCCTAACTGTATTTAATATCTGAGTAGTCTTCATAAAATTATTTAAAATCTTCAAGATTCAGTTTCTTTAATTGTAAAATGTCATTATTCAGTCATTTTCAGTCATGCCTGACTCTTTACTACCCCATATGGGGTTTTCTTGGCAGAGATACTGTAGTGATTTGCCATTTCCTTCTCCAGTTCATTTTATAGTTGAGGAAACTAAGGAAAATAAAGTTAAGGTAAGGGGTGAACAGCCTGGTTGTTCCATGGGTGTTCTTGCAATGTTAAGGAAAAGCAAGGAATTCCCGACCCCACCCCCACCCCCACCCTCCAATACTCACAGAATAGGTGAATCTTGATGTGAACCATTACAAGGACCTGGACAAGAGTCCCACAGTAAATCAATAAGTAATATTTGTCAAATACCTATTGTGTGTCAGGTACTGTGCTAAGTTCTAAGGATACAAAAAGAAGTAAAAGGTAGTGCCTGACTTCAAGGAGCTCACAATTGAATGATAGAAACAACAAAGAAATATGAACGAATAAGATGTGGGGACAGCCAGAGAAAATGCCCAGAGCTGAAACATAGATTTTCTAATTCATGGGAAAGTCAGGAGGCTAGTGTCAGTGGATTGAAAGGTAAACTGGAGGGAATAAGGCATAAGAAGGCTGGAAAGATAGAGTGGTGTTAGGTTATGGAGGGGTTTAAATGTCAAAATGAGTGTTTTATATTTGATTGTGGAAGGAACAAGAAGCCTGGAGTTAGGAAGAACTGAGTTCAAATTTGGATTCAGACCTTACTAGCTATGGAACTAGCTATGGTAAGCCACTTAACCTCTCTCTGCCTTAATCCACTGGAGAAGGAAATGTCAAACCACTCCAGTATCTTTGCAAGAAAACCCCATGGACAAAATTGGAGTGCTATGGTCCACGGTTCATGAAGAGTTGGACATAATTGAATAAACAACAACACTGGTTAAACCTGTGCTTTAGGAAAATAATTTTGGTGGCTGAATGAGCAGATATGAATGGGTTCTGATTTCATCATCGGAAGGAAATAACAGATTGATTAGATCAGAGATGACTTTGAGTATTAGAGTTCTCAAGACTGAAAAACACACAAAGATTTTATGCTTCACAAAAAAATCAAGGTTACATATATTAACACCTTGAATTTATGTAGCCTTTAAAGATTTCTGAAGCACTATCTTCATAATATACATGTGTGGTAGATTTTAGAAAAGAGTAGGTATGCTTTGAATTTGCAAAGTGCTATGCATGTGGTGAGAGAGTTCCAAAAGTTTTAGTTCAATTTCAAACTTGTAAACAAAAAAAATTAGGGTCACCTTGTATATATATAGTCATTTGAGTGAACAACCTTGTCTATATACTTTAGGCACAGGGAGGTTGAGACTTGGTCATGGTCACACAGCTAGTAGAGATCAAATTTAAATCCAGCTTTTCCTGACTCCAGGTGCTATATTCAATCTACTATACTATACTATGTTTGATACTTCAGAAAATAATCTCAAATGTCAAATTCACAATCAAGTCAATTAATCTCTTTGTTCTTTATGTCTTTATCTGTAAAGTAAGGGTATTACCTACAATTCTATTGCAAAAGTTTGCAATAAACTACAAATAATATGATATACGTATGCAAACTATATATGTTTATGTGTGTTTATATATATGTACATATGTATACACATATACATACACATACATATCTATACATGTACATATGTATAGATATATAGCACGTGTATGTTTGTCTATCAATCAGTAAACACTTTTTAAGTACCTACTACATACTAGGCACTATGCTGAGTTGTGAAGATACCAAAAAAAAAAATCAAAAGACAACCTAGTACTGTTCTATAAGAAATGATGAACTCATTGATTTTAGAAAGGCATGGAAAGACTTGCATGAATTGATGAAGAGTAAAGTTAGCAGAACCAAGAGAACACTGTATGTAGTAACAGCAATATTGTTTTAAGAATGACTGAGCGGGGCAGCTAGATGGCACAGTGGATAGAGCACTGGCCTTGGAGTCAGGAGGACCTGAGTTCAAATCTGGCCTCAGACACTTAACACTTACTAGCTGTGTGACCCTGGGCAAGTCACTTAACCCCAATTGCCTCACTAAAAAAAAAAAATGACTGAGCAACTAAGTCATTTTAGCTTTTATAAATACAAAAATTAAAAATAAATGACATGTGAAGAGATTCTATCTGCATGCTCAGAAAGAATTCATAAATAGATGTATAGACCAACAACACATACGTATACTATATATATATATATATATATACACACACACACACACACATATATATGTATGCACAGATATACATATACATACATATTGTAAGGGGCTAAAATTCTAGCTATGATGTCTAAAATCTAATGAGTGGGGGCAGCTAGGTGGCACAGTGGATAATAGCACTGGCCCTGGATTCAGGAGCACCTAAGTTCAAATCCGGCCTTAGATCCTTGACATTGACTAGCTGTGTGACCATAGGCAAGTCACTTAACCCCAATTGCCTCACCAAAAAAAAAAAAAAATCTAATGAGTGGTCACCTTAAATTAGAAGCTTTAGCACTAGTCTTTGGGCATTAAGCATTTATTAAAGCATACTAGGTATTAGAAGAAAAAAAAAGAACACATAGAGTTAAGAAAAGGCCTATCTAGCCTAGAGTTCCAGCCTGGTGTGGTTCTTCTTCAAGTCCTCCACCACCAGCCTGCTTCAACCATGAACTCTTCTCAGCTGAGTGTGGAAGCTTTTTATAGGTCTACTTCAAGCTGACCTATAGGTGTCATCCAAATTCATTGGTTCACTGAACTTGAAGGTGGTCTGGAGTTGAGTTCAAAGTCCTTAGCTTCTGAGAACAATACTTTCTTAAGGGGCGGCCAGGTGTGGTTACAATCTAAATAACTTGAAGTAGGCTAATCAGCAAAGTCAATCACTCTCACTTCATTCAATCAGTTTAGATTAATCTCCAGGTGGGCCTTTTAGTATCTGCCAAATCCCATTATTTTCTCACAATACACACACACACACACACACACAAACATACACATGTATGTGTCTAATGGTAGCCATCTTGGCAGGGAGGTGGATGGGAAGGGGAGAGAATAAAAAGGAAACAACAAAAAAAAGAAATTTATGGGATAACTTTATTCTATATTTGGAGAGAATAACAAGTTGCATGTGGTAGATTTATGGCAGTTTCATGTGCAATCATCTTTTTTATTGTACTATGTTGTAGAAATGTTTGTTTTGTCCCCTGAATTGAAAATAAATTAAATTTCAGAAAGAAAGGAAGAAAGGAAGGTATACCTTGGAGATATTGAAGGTTCAGTCCCAGAAGCAAATATCACAATTAAAAACAATTAAAAAGACAAGCCCTGATGTCAAGGAGCTTACATGCAAATAATGTGGTTTTCAAAAATTATTTGGGGCTAGACTGTACTTTCTAAAATTATTATTGCTACTTATATTAATGACTATTTATATAATAATGGCAATTTCACCTGTTTTGACAATAAGTATTTATTTTTAATTAATATTAAATATTAGTAAAGTATTGACACCATGGCATTTAACATAAGCAAGAGGAAAGCCCCAGTGTCATTTTGTCTCTCAGAGAGCACATGACCTACCAGCCTACACTGTCCTAAGAGTAGTGTGCTTACCAACAGTGGGCCCAGGAAATGTAGAATGCCAAGAGGGTCCCATCTGTCAAATTTCTTGGGACCCAGAGATTCAGTTTCAATTTTCACCTCCTCCCCACTTGAGAGGGTTCAATTATTAATTCTGTTTTGGACATTGTGAAATTAAAATACCAAAGGGACATCCATTTTGAAATATTTAATAAGAAGTAAGAGGTACAAGCATTTCCTTGGGAGAAAGTCACAAATGCACACTCACACTGTCCTGGATTTCATTCTACCTTTCTGACCACTCCTTCTCCATATGTTTAATTTGTCTTTTTCTCCCCAGTGCCTGACATATAGTGAGTACTTAATACATGCTTGTGGGTTGATTTATTGACATAAGTACTTCCCTTTAATGGATCTATGATACTCTGATCTCATATGATGCAATGATCTCATTGTGCCCATGGTATTTCCTTCACTGAAGTAGATTGTAGTCTACCCATGCCTTTTCTTCCTTGGTACCCTATCTTCCAGTAAATCCTCCTGCCCAATATCCTAGGTACCTTCTTCCATATCTTTTAATATTTTAAATATACCAAGGTAACACAGGATTTCCATGTTATATTGAATTCTTAATAAATTGATCTGATCCATGAAGGAGTTCAATCACTTTGAGAAAATAATGGGATTTGGCAGATGCCAAGGGGCCCAACCTGAAGATTGATTTAGAATTGATTGAATTGTGTGAGACTGAGACTGAGAAGCAACTTAAGGTTGATTAAATTGAGACCACACCTGACTGTCCCCGAGTGGGGTGTTGTTCTCAGAGGCTGTGTACTATAACACCAACTCAAGACCACCCTTAACCAATTAACTTGAAGGATGGCTCCTGGCAGGCAGGTGGGGTAGAGAGACAGGAAACAGGAAGGGAGGTTGGCTCCCTAGCTGTAGCCCTTTTTGTTCCAGAACCTCAGGTTGGTAGCAGAGAGGAGAAGGGAAAAAGGGGGCCAATCTGAACCCTAAGGTAGATAAGGCTTTTGCTTTCTGTACTCTCTGTACTCCATGTGTTGTCTTTATTTTTTTAATAAATGCTTAATTCCAAAAACTGGTGCTGACCTTTTCTAGCTTATAAGTAAACCTTTGCTAGTTCTCCCCCCCACACTGGTGGTAGAAACAAGGTGACCACAAATTAGATTTTAAATGTTACACCACTAAAACTCTCCTTCTGCCCCCCCCCCCCACAACATTTTTCAGGGGAGTGGTGGTGAGGGAGAAGAAATAGAGAAGAAAGAAACTTCATAGCTTTTTATTTATCTCAAAATATCCTGTAAAAATCTTGTGATTATATACACTTATGCAATCATTTAAATACTTAAGGTATGGGGGCAGAGCCAAGATGGTGGAATAAAGGCTGTGACTCTCCTAGCTCCTGAAAACCTGTCCACATACATCCAAAAATAATGCTATAAGCCAACTCTTGGAGTAGCATAACCCACATAAGAAAAAGTGAGACTCTTCTCTAGCCAAAGATAGCTTAATTAGGTGACTAGGATAACCTGCTGTTCAGACTGAGAGAGGAGCATAGCACTCAGAGAAGGAGCAGACTTGAGCAGCTAGCACCTCCAGAGCCTCAGAATCTTCAGCTGCTTCTTCTGAAGCTCAGCTTGCCAACCAGTGAGGGGGTCCAGTGGTTGGGGAAATAGCTGCAATCTCTGCTGGAACTGGGGTAGGGCACCCACATTCTGAACCAGCAAGCAAACTCAAGGTACAGCCACTCAGTGGGGGAGGGGCACAGGCACACCAAGCTTTCAACCATAGAGAATCAGATTTAAAACTTCTGTTTCTGGGTTACTCACAGGTCAGGCAGGCTAAGATTGTTCCCAATCACCTCCTGGGCCAAGCTATAGCTCAGAACAATGTGTCCTGGAAGCAGCACTACACTTTAAGAAGGATTTAAAAGCCAAGAAATAGGCAGTCATGATGAGTAAGAAGAGAAAAAAGCAGACCATTGAAAACTTCTTTGTGGGCAAGGTAGACCAGAATACACACTTAGAAGAAGATAATAACAAAGTTAAAGCTCCTGCATCCAAAGGTTCTAAAAAATATGAATTGGTCTCAGGCCACAGAAGTGCTCAAAAAGGACTTTGAAGAGAAAGCAGGAGAGATAAAGTGAAGATTTAGAGAGGTAGAGGAAATAATGGGAAGGTAAAAGAGAGATGAAGGAGACTCACGAGAAAAAAGTCAACAACTTGAAAAGCCAAATGGAAAAGGAGATACAAAAGCTCTCTGAAGAAATTAATTGCTTAAGAATAAGGATTCAACAAATGGAAGCTAGTGATTTTATGAGAAACCAAGAAACAGTAAAGCAAATCCAAATGAATAAAAAAATAGTGGTGTGTAATTTAAGATTCTAAATGTGGATTCTAATGTGTTCCCCCAGTTTGGGGGAAACTGACTAAAAATCACTGATAAAACGAGTTTAGGTTTTTAAGGGTTTATTGGAAAATAGAAAGAAAAAGATTGAGAACAGAATTCTAACAGCCTGGCATTCCTATCTTTCCTCAAATTTCCTGTGAAGTCCTCTGCCGCCACCACCATCAAGTCCGGAAGCCAAAAAGGCCAGCGCTCTCTGCGCAGGCTCCCTTTCCTCCTTCCTGTCTCCTCCCAGACCATAGGAGGCTCCTCCAGTTGATTGGCTGGTAGACTTGATAGACAGCACCCATGAGCAAACATCATTTCCTGATGCCAAGGAAAAGCCACAATGCCTCTGAGGCATTTTCCTCATGGTGGAGCTCTCCACAGCAAGTCTCCAGTAGGTGGCATCATTCCAATCATTACAGTGGGCAATATGAAATATCTCCTCGGAAAAACAGCTGACCAGGAAAATAGATCCAGGAGAGATCATTTGAAAATCATTGCCTATTTGAAAACCATGACCAAAATAAGAGTTTAGACAGCATCTTTCAAGAAATTATCAGGGAAAATTGCCCTGATATTCTAGAAGCAGCAGATAAAATAGAAATTGAAAGAATCCACCAATTACCTCCTGAAAGAGATATCAAAAGGAAAACTTCCAGGAATTTTATAGCCAAATTGCAGAGATCCCAGGTCAAGGAGAAAATATTGAAAGCAGCTAGAAAGAAGGAATTAAAATACTGTGGGGCCACATTCAGGATAACACAAGATCCAGCAGCTTCTACATTAAAGGACTGGAGGGTATGAAATATGATATTCCAGAGGGCAAAGGAACTGGGACTAGAACCTAAAATCACTTACCTAGCAAAACTGAGTATAATCTTTCAGGGGAATAAATGGGACTTCAAGGAAAAGGAAGACTTCCAGGCATTTGTGATGAAAAGACCTGAACTGAATAGAAAATTTGACTTTCAAATACAAGACCCTAGAGAAGCATAAAAAGGTAAACAGGAAAAAGAAATCATGAGAGACATTAAAAGGATAAACTGTTTACATTCTTACATGAGAAGATAATACTTCCAACTCATAAGAACTTTTTCAGTATTAGGGAAGCTGAAAGGAATATACTTAGACAGAGGGCACATGTGTGAAATGAATATGAAGGGATGATATCTGTAAAGCATTTATCCTTGATTTTTGTGGGGCAGGCAGGGTGGGATGGCTTATGTCTGGGGCCGGATTTTGGCTTGGCACCTCCTTGGTCCAGGGCTGGTGCTTTGTCCACTGTGTCACCTAGCTGACCCATGACGACATCTTTAAAATAAAATTAAGGGGTAAGAGGAATGCACTTAAAGAAAGGGAAAGGGAGAGGTGGAAGGGAGTAAAGTAGCTCCCATAAAAGAAACAAGAAAAAGCTAACGGAGCGGAGAGGGAAATGGAGAAGGAGCAGGGGAGTGAGTGAGTCTTACTTTCAACAGAATTGGCTCAAAATGGGAATAACATAAACACTCAAGTGTGTATAGTAATATATTTTGCCCTGAGGGAAAGTGGGAGGGGAAGAAGAAATGGGGGGAGAGATGAAGGAAGGGAGGCCAGATTAAGGGAGGGGCAGTAAAAAACAAAACACTTTTGAGGAAGTATTGGGTGAAAGAAGATAGAAAACATAGTAAATGTCAAGGGGAGTGAATAGGATGGAGGGTAATACAGTTAACAATAGTAACTGAAAGAAATGAGCAGGATGCTATCACAAGGAATTATGAAAAGTGCAAACCATGAACAGAGGAAGAACTGATTTTATTTGAATATAGATTGAAGTATTCTCTTTCACAACTTGACTAATGTGAAGATGTTTGGCATAACTGCACATGTATGTCTTATGCTGAATTGCATGATTCCTTAGGGAGGGGTAAGGAGGGAGGAAGAAAATTTAGAACACAAAGTTTTTCAAAAATCAACGTGAAGAAATGATGAGCAGGCAGATTTCAGAGAAACCTGGAAGGATTTACATGAACTGATGCTGAGTGAGATGAGCAGAACCAGGAGAACATTGTAAAAAGTATTAACAACATTGTGTGTTGATCCATTGTGATAGATTTGACTCTTTTCAGCAATAGAATGGTATTAAGATAGTTCCAAAGGACTCATGATGGAAAATGCTCTCCAAATCCAGAAAAAACCAAACCAGAACAAAACAAACTGTGGAATCTAGATGCAGATTGAAACATACTATTTCTACTTTTTTTTGTTTTCCTTTTTTGAGGTTTTTCCCTTTTGCTCTGATTCTTCTTTCACAGCATGGCTAATGCAGAAATAGGTTTAATGTGATTGTACATATATAACCTATATCAGATTGTTGTCTTATGGAGGGAGGAGGGAGAAAAATTCAAAACTAGAAATCTTATAAAAACAAATGTTGAAAACCATCTCTACATGATCCCTAAGATGGGGATAAATCCTACTCCTCAACACACCCATGAACCACTGACATGAAAGGAAGCCAAAATCATTGAACTTAAAGATTCAATGCATTATCAATTTGATTAGGTCTACACACAACAAGCTTGGGAAAGTGTACATGGTGGGGAGACTTTTGAGGTACTAAATAAACCAAGTTACAGGAAAGAGCCAGTGCTCCACTTGACTCTGGCACCTCCAATCTGTGAGTTGTCATTTGGAAATTAATTAAATAAGATTAAAGAGAGGAGAAATCAGACTGAGAAGAGTAAGTACTCAGCTTTTCCAATAATCCAATGGAAAGCTAAATGTAGACAGGGTCAACTATGTTTGGAGAGACATCATCAGAAGGTGGGCCACAGAGTGATATAATTTTCAGCCACAGGAGCTCACATGGACTATCTGCTAAAGTAAAGTAGGCTGTTACCTGCATCTGTGAAGGGATCACCTTCAACCAAAAATCAATACTGAAACATTAAAGTGTCATTTGCCTTTTATCATGCCAATGGGGAGCAAAGAGATTTGAAGAAAGGACCACTTATCTGCTGGACCAGCACTTTATCCAGATTCCCAAGTTTCAGGGTCTGCTGAGGCTTTGATGCTTGAAGGAACTTGTGGGAAATAGAAGATGAAAGCTATAGAAGGAGGAGTATGCCATGGGAGAGAATGTGTGTATAACAATTCATCTTGTCTATTCTCATGGAGAACCAGGGCTAGAGGTTGAGAGCTATGCAGGCTTCTCTGTATAACCTTCTCACAGGGCTCCCCCTTGAAATCCTTGGACTGAGTTGTGTCCTTGATGTGGACTTTGGAGAGTGGAGCCAAAGCAGATAGCTAGAGATTATCTGATGTAGCTGCTATATTGGTGAATTTTAAGTTTCTAGGGGCCAGCAGGGTACTTTGTATCTTCTCTCTTTCTACTAAAGAAGTGAGTTCAAAGCCCCTAATTCCCAGTTGAAGTGTGAGATGATCACTTTTGGAAGTCCCATATCATTAACTGCTGATATGGATATTTTGAGGTGGATATTCCCACAGGCATCTCAAATTCTATATGTCTCCCTCTTTTGAACTTCACCATTTCTCTCACAAGTAGCGCCACTCTCCCAGGCAGCCAGGTTTACAATCTCAGAGTCATTCTGTACTCCTCACTCCCTCCCACCCCAAATATCCTTCCAGTGCTGCAGTCTCATTGATTCTATCTTGACAACAATTCTCACATCCTTCCCTTTCTCTTCACTCATGACAAAAGTAGTAGGAACTGTGGACAATAAAAGTGGAATTGGAAAGCTTAGTGGGAAAGAGCAATTTGATTTCCATATCTATGAGTTGATGGAGGAGGAGTGGGGTTTGTGCCCCCAAAAGGCTTTGGTTGGGGCCCCTTCTTTCCCTTTCATCCCAACCTCCTCACTTTTCCTTTCTCCTCCCATGTCCCATAAAGCCTTAAGACAACTGGTGGTGGTTCCAGAAGCTTGTGGACTTAACTCTTTTTTATTTTAATGGGTGGAGAGGCCAAGTTGCCTTCCCATACAATTGAGATACAAAAGGGACTAGATTCCAAACAATGGCTGGTGTGATATCCAAATTTATCTAGTTTGCAAGAAAAACCACTAAGGCAGAACTCCAAGTCAATAGAAGTTTATTAAAGGGTCTAGAGGCCCCTCTAATGAAATAGACCTTTTGATCTTCCTCACAATCTGATATGCCCCCTTACTCCAGGGCCTTAGTTTAATAGTGCTTACTACTAATAGACACAGAAGGGGCAAAGTGAAATATAGTTTCATTTGGATAATAGAACTTGTTTTTGACCCTCCAGAAGGACCAAAAATGATGTATCAATACAGGTGGTCACAGGATGGGCAAGGTAAGGGTCATTTCCACTGACTAAATAATCACAAGATGGGTAAGGTGAAGGTCATCTCTATTACTATATGTAATTTAAGATTCTAAATGTGGGTTCTAATCTGTTCCCCCAGTTTTGGGGGAAACTGACTAAAATCACTGATAAAAAGAGTTCAGGTTTTTAAGGGTTTATTGAAAGATAGAAAGAGAAAGATTGAGAACAGAATTCCAACAGCCTGGCATTCCTATCTTTCCTCAAATTTCCTGTGAAGTCTCTGCCACCACCACCACCATCAAGTCAGGAACCAAAAAGAGAGACAGACCTCTCCACGCAGGCCCTCCTTTCCTCCTTCCTGTCCCCTCCGAGAAAATGGGAGGCTCCTCAAGTTGATTGGCTGGTAGCCTTGGTGGACACTACCCATGTGCAAATGTTACTTCCTGATGCCAAGGAAAAACCGCATGGTCTTGCCCTCTGAGGCATTCCCCTCATGGTGGAACCTTCCTATAGTAAGTCTCCAGTAGGTGGCGTCATTCCAATCATTACAACTAAGAGATCTTAAAATGGGCTCTTCCTCATGTTGGTCAAGAGAGGGTGATCCAGAGGTACAAAGATATGTTAGGGGACTTTCCATATTACATTAAGAAATCCTAGCCATGCTGGGTTTGGTCATCAGCATTCTTGTAGTTAGGCAACTAAACTGTATACCTAAATTTAAAGTTTAGGACCTATTATAAGAATTAATCTAACCTTATCTAATTATTCCTATATCTGATATGTAAAATATGTATCAATAGATGTAATTCCTGTACTCATGTTAGTAGACTAGATTGACTAAATGTATATTAGATGATTATTAAAAATATTAGATAGTTTCTTGCATAATTTAATCATTTTATTAATAAGGCTGGTAGGTTAATAAAAGGCTGGTCATTGACCATCCCTCTCAGATCAAAGACCATCTTGGGCGGGGGTCGGGGGGGGGGGAGCTGACAGCTTATATACCCTTGAAACAGTAAGTGATTCATCAAACAACAATCAAATCAAATTGGTTAATGTAATTTGGAGGTAGACTATAATAAAATGAGGGGCTATATCTGACTACCTTCAGCCTCGGACTATCAATTCAAAGAATGTATATTCTTTTCAATGGGAGTGACATCTGGACAGTTATCTCTACTCAGACCATTCCCATTCTTCACCTATTTAGACAAAAGGATCCATCTGTCTCCTCTCAAGCTTGCACAGAACACAGTGGGCTTCCCCACCCTAGGTTCCTTGAAAGCTTGGGATGGGTTTGACCAAGATGAAGAGATTCAATACAATCTTATTTCAAAAAAGAGAAACTGGACCTCTAAAAATCAGGGCTTTGGTAGATGTGGGGAAGCTCTGAATCTCCCCAAGATAGTGGTTATTAATAATCATTTCTCACATTGCCTTCCTTCCTCCCTCCTTCCCTTCTTCCTTCCTTCCTTCCTTCCTTCCTTCCTTCCTTCCTTCCTTCCTTCCTTCCTTCCTTCCTTCCTTCTTCCTTCCTTCCTTCCTTCCTTCCTTCCTTCCTTCCTTCCTTCCTTCCTTCCTTCCTTCCTTCCTTCCTTCCTTCCTTCCTTCCTTCCTTCCTTCCTTCCTTCCTTCCTTCCTTTCTTTTTTCCTCAAGCCAGCAGTATAGAATTTACTCAGGTTCTGCCTGACTCTGATCATCAGAGGAGCTTAAATTGGCCCATTTTCCAGCCTGGGACAGTTTATCCCTCCTTTTAAGCAATCTCACTTCCATTATCCCTCACAGGAACTTCACTACAGTGATGCCTAACTTGGTGAGCAAAAGCAATCTGCTTAGCTCACTACAGTTTAGACCTCCTGAGCTCAAGAGAGCTCCTGGCATCAAGCCTCCCTGGAAGCAAAGATGTACACATATAATATGTGCACATATAAATATACATATATGTGTACATATATTTTTATAGTTGATATATACTATCATTATAATATATTAATATAATATATATTCACTATACCACAGAACTTCAAGTCCTATATTATTTCTACAAAACAATGCTTCCATTCAGCATTTTTAAAAATTACACTAATTTATTCTGAATCTAAAAGTTATTTTCTTTGAACTAGTCAATGTGACTAAATCATTGAATGGAATCAGACTGCATAAATCCAGTTCAAGTGCCAGCTCCTCTCACCTCCTTATTACATTGTAACCTTAGAAAGAAACTCACTAAAGAGTCCTCTCTTGCTTGAAGAAGCAGGAATTAAAAACAGCTGCCCCAGGACTGCCTTCGTAGAAAAATCAGAACTTGCCCTGCGGGATATTACTTTATGGCAGCCCAAGACTGAATGATTCTTGGCAAAGGCTGAGCTGCTGGCTAATTCTTCAGGCCAGTTAGGCAAAATAGTGAATTAGGCTTATAGAATACAGTATTGGAGCTGAAAGGAATCTTAGAGATAATTTATTCCTCCCCCCCCCCCCACCATTTTATAAAGAAGGAAAATGATGCCAAGAAAGGGGCATTAACTCACTTAAAATCACCTAGCTAGTTAGTCAGTCAGTAAGCATTAAGTATTTATTATGTACTAGGCACTGCTTTAAGTACTGGGAATACAAAGGCAAATGGACATTCTCTATCCTCAAGGAGTTCACATTCTGATGGGGGAGACATTCACATAACTAGGTACATGCATTATATGTATGGTGTAACTAGAAGGGAAGGGGGTAGTGGGGAATGTTTGGGAAAGGCCTCTTGTAAAAGTAATAGGTAGCCTAGAAAACTGAAGCAACTAAAATTTGTCTGCAGTTCCTCTGTCTTGCTCTGACCCTGTTTGTATTGCAGCCCCTGCCCTTGCTTTGAGATCTTCCTTTCTGCTACAACAGCAAGTATCTGGAATAGTCTTATCTATTAAGGAAGAGAATAGCTGACCCAAACAATCGTCTTTCTGTTACACACACCCCAATCTTATCTCCAAGCCCCCACTAATTGGCCCTGTCTAATTATGAAATACCCCACATCCAATTTGTTGCTGGTGTTCAGTTGTGTCCAACTCTTTGTGACCCCATGGGCCCTACTGTCCATGGGGTTTTCTTGGTAAAGATACTGGAGTGGTTTGCCATTTTCTTTTCCAGTAGATTAGGGCAAACAGAGGATAAGTGACTTATCCAAGGTCACAAAACTATTAAGTGTTTGAGCCCATATTTAAATTCTGGCCTTTTCTGACTCCAGACCCAGGAATGCATTCACTTAAGTACCTCACTACTGCCTATACCCAATTGACCTCCAGTTTAATTGAAACCTACATAAGCCTTGTCCTTTTGTCCCTTAGTGGAGTCTTCATTACTGGAGAACTCAATTTGGGTTCCTAAATTTCTGTTTCCGGTTTAAATCTGGCACCAGTACTAATTTTATCCACAAAGATAGAATTCAAACTGAGATTAGAAGGAAGCCAAGGTAGCCAGATTCAGAAATGAGGAGGCAAAGCATTCCAAACATGATGAACCATGTATGGTACAAAATCATGGAGTCAGGAGATAGGAGTTTTTTGCATAAGGAACAGCAAACCAACAGTTACAAGCAGAGCTGGAACTAGAATTCAGGTTTCTTGTATATGTTTATAATATTCAAATAAAAAAAACTAACACTTAAATGGATATGGTATCTTACTGATGTGTTTATCACCTCCTTTGGTGGAGATTACCAGTCATCCTTGAAAATGTATTTTTTTTTTTTTGCGGGAATCCCTGAATTCTTATTCTACGTAACTCTTATCTTTGTTCTCTTATAGGCCTTCCTCAGAGAGCACACTAACCATTTTAGTAGCCTTCCTCTAGTTCATATTTACATTTAAAGAATAATAATGGAGCACTGAAGGTATCTATTATCTGTCTCATGAGTCACATGTATAATGTATTTCCTTTCCTAAGCATGCTTTTTTTTTTTTCAATGGTATTAAATAGACTAACTCTTGAGGGAAGGTTATCATTGGAAGTATGCTGCAGTATGCTTGAGACCACTATGTATCACTCCATTGTTCATTGGGTCACCTGAGGCTTTGGTTCCTCAGAAAGTGTGGTATGCCAAGATGCATAACCATAGAACATTAACTAGATGATTAACATAAACTAGGTGATATTTTGTTTTGAAAAAAGATGGATCTTTTCACTGGGGAGCAACTATTAAATCACTGCACAATTTTTCAGATGTAACACAGTTCTTTTTCTTCCTCTTACTAAATTAGACTCAATTTATTGTTCATTTATAAAAAAAAAACTATACCAATATATATTACCAATATACCATACCAATATACAGAAATGCACTAACTCAAAGGACTACTTGTCCAATTATGTGCCATAATCTGGACAATAATCTTTTTTGTTTTTTCATCCAACTACATTTTCCTTATAGGAATTGTTAGGCCAATCTCTACTGAATAATTGAGGAAGTATTGTTATGGCCTGTGGCTTAATGCCATGAGCACACCTTCATTCACATGACAAGAGTATCTGGAAGTTCTTTTCTTGTATAGATATTCCTCTTTCATTTGAATTTATCTTGTATAAGATAAACCCCAAGATAGTGGCAAACTCCTCATATTTTTATACTTTTTTTTGCACTTTTTTGACATCAATGACCAGAATCATTGACCAGAATTATCACGGTGGTTGATGTCAAGAATCTTGTGATATTTTAACATATTCATGAGAGAATCCTTATTAGAAGGGATTTCTTAAGACTGATTTATAGACAGATAGTAAAGAATACTGAATGGATTGCTGGACTTTAATTCAAGACCTATGTTCAAATCTGACAGAGATTTTGATTGACCTCTTCAATCCATTTTCCTTATGTATAAAATTAGGATAAGAATGTTCATATTGTGGTAAAAATTATTTGTGGTAAAGATCAATATTCCTTTTTTTAGCTAACTCATTTGGGAGGGGCCACACCTGGCCCATCCTGAGGTTACATATGCTACTGAGCTCAGAAAGGCAGCTTTTGAAGGACCTCCCCTTTTGGGGGAGGAGAGATTGAACACTTGCTGAAGGGAGGCAGGCTGCTTCTGGAACGCTAAGCGTTTTCCAGAACTCGGCCTTTTTCCTTCTGGGCCCTTGTGCTGGTGGCAAATGTTTGTGTTCTGTTTTGGGTAACCACTGTTCTGGTGTCGCATGTTCGTGCTCTCAGTGTGGTGACTGCGGTCCAGGTGGCATGCGAGCAACTTTAGATTGGCGGGCTGTCCAGGTGTTTGGTGAGTTTAATTACGGAAAACCCTAGTAGGCTAAGTTTAGAGTTAAGAGCATTTTTCTGTATTTCTATTTTCCTATTTCCTTATCTTTGATTTTTATTAGTTTCACCTTTGTTGTTTAATTAATTCCCAAGTAATAAAATCTCATCCTTTTGTGAACTAAAGCTTACAGGTTCCTTTTTTATTGACCTGGGAGAAATATCTAAAAAGGGCAGTTCAGAGAGGAGGGTTAAACCTAAAAGGTCCCTCATATCTCCAGGACCCCAGTATTAAGGCTAGTCACCCAAATAACACTCCATATATCAAATTTTGGCCCTCACAATACTCTTTACCTCATACAATTGTTTAAAAACTCAAATGAGTTTGTGTATACACATATATAAAATATATCTTGTTTGCATATACACATATATAAATATATATCTTGTGTGTATATGTACAAAATATGTTTTATATATTGTTTGTTTATCTATGTATATGTTTTTCTATCTATATATGTTAAGTGTATCTACATATTATATATCTATACGTTTGTGTGTGCATATATATAGTTTGTGTGTATGTAGAGAGTTTAAAAATATGTGTGTATATATACACACAAATACATAAACACACATATAGGTGCTATATATAGACATATATGTGTGTGTATGTATGTGTATATATGTGTATATATACACACACAGAGCCTATATGTATAGTATGTGTATGTATGTGTATATAAAACCTTTTGAAGAACCTAAAGTATTACATACTTTTCTTTCATTATTATCTTAAGATTTTAAATTTATTATCTTTCATCAACAAACAATAAACAGAGTAGACTTTTGTAACCACAACTCCTTTCAGGTGCCATGTGACCATAAGGATATGGTCTTCTACAGAGAATCATTGTTCAAAAATCTTTTTTCCTCCTCATATTTTCATTAAGGATAGCCTGTGCACTTGCTATTTTCATAAAAGTATTCTAAATATGAGAAAGTTGTTACATGGGTTGGTAGTTATTGATATACTCTTGTTTTTTTTTCATTTTCAAATACTAATGTTTGTGATTTAAAAAAAAATTCTCTTGGTAGATTTCCTTCTTTGAAGTATTTTTTTTTTTTTTTTTTTTTTTTAGTGAAAAATGCCTTTATTGTGTGTGTTGGAAGGAGGGACCAGCCCCCTCTTGATCAGTCCCCTGGGCAGGGTGTCTTAGGAGGTGAAGGGAAGTCCTGGGTCACAGCATCCACATACCAGGTAGGCAGAAAGGCATAGGGGGCATCATAGTGAACAGACACAGTAACAGGACCACCTGGCTCCCAGGAGAAGAGGTGAACAAGCCTGGGATCATCTTGAGTGACTGTGCTTTGGGCAAAGCTGAGGAATGCATCACAGAAGTTCATACATACAGATGGATTCCAGCCTTCTCGGTCAGCCCTAATGAGCTCAAACATCTCCATGGTGGGAAAGGTTCTGAGTGATCTGACAGAACCTTCAGGATCTCTGAAGCCAGCCACCACACGTGGAACCCCAGGCAGGAATGACTGAGCCCACCACTTCAAGAGCTTGTGTCTGTAGAAGCTCCTCCACTGGCCAGGGCTATGCCTTTCTTTTGAGGTCTTGAGCTCCACATAACAGGCAGGTGGCTGTGTGGATGGGGCTTTAGGGTCTGTGCAGTCCACCTCCCCAGAGAAGAGCAGGGGATGGGTTCCTAATCGACTTCTTAACACTGAGCAGAATGCCACATTAGTGTTGACTTCTCCTGAAGGGTCAGGAGAGCCCCCAGGTGTGTCTGCACACATGTATTGTTCAAACTTATACCCCATGTACATGAGTTCCCGGAGGAGTGGAGGACGAGTGAGTCTCTGCGCCCTAGCAGCAGGTGTTTCCACCTCACTCAGGTAAAGGGTGCCTTGTAGCCTCGAGGCTGCAAGCTGCCAACCTTCTCGAAGTTCATAGGGTGTTGTCAGCAGCTTTGTCAAATGCCCTCGCCATGTCACCACAGCCCCTGCCAACCAGCCTGGGCCTCCTTCGAGCTGGCCTCGGTGCTCCAGGAGCCAGCGAAGCAGGTGGTCCAGCCCCTCCCGCGTCTCCTCGTCCCGCGGCCGGTAGCGCTCAGGGTAGCCTTCACGGAGGTCGAAGTCAGGGGCACAAGTGTGGGCTGGGGGAGGAGCAAAGTAGCGCAGCGCCCGGGAGTCCCCATGGTACCGGCGTTCGGCGTCCAGGGAGAAGCAGCCCAGCTCCGAGGGGCGGCGGTAGAAGGGGAAAGGGCCCACGTAGAGGGAGGCATCGGTGGGCAGCGAAGGGGCCGGGCGGGACCGTTTTGGAGGGCCCCCTGTCGCCCCATCTTTCATTTCCCCGGCTCCTCGCTTGGCACCCTGGGGCTCCATTGGCTCCGGAAGCGCCGAAGGTGGGGAATGTGACTAGTCTTCATCAATGCATGACACAATCAGGAAGCGACAGCCATAGGATTGCCCAGGGTCTCTGTCAAGGTAGGGGTGGGTGCAGTTCTTACTCGAGGAACGGGAGTTGGAATGTCCACTTAGCACGAGGTCCCTCCACGCCTCCGTTCCGGCCCCGCGCAGCGCGGGGCTCGCATCATCTCGCCGGGGATATTCCTCCAGGCCGGAGCGCTCGGACTATCTGAAGTATTTTTTTTAAAGTGATCCCTCAGCGCTTTGAAGATTATATAGCCTCTAGAAGAGATTTCCTCTATTTGTACTTGGTCTTGTCTAACCTTTCTTATGTGTCTTACTAAGTGCCTTTTCTCCTTCTTTATATAACACTTTGGGAATTGAAGTGTTAGAATCCAAATGTAGTTATTCCACTTTCACTGATGATGAAAAGAGATTATAGAAATATTGACAAATTTGTCCCAATTTGTGTCTATTTGTTGTTTTCCTGCCAGTTTTATCTTTGAATGCTGTTGGTATAATGTGGCTTGTTTTAGTCTCATTCCTAGCTATAGCTTTCATTTCTTGCTGTTTTATAAATCAATAATGCTCTTCATCCTCTACTATCTTCCTTTGTTGTGTTTTTCAAATGAACTTGCATCTTCTCATGGTGTTGCTTTTGGGTGTTTCCTTAGCAGGAAATTATGTGGTTCCTGGTTAAGGTAATTTCTGGTTGTTTGAGGCCTTTTCTTTTCTTTTTCTTTTCTTTTTTTATTTGTAATAAAGTATTTTATTTTTTCCCATTACATGTAAAGATAGTTCTCAACTTTTGTTTATACAAGCTTTCTAATTTCAGATTTTTCTCCCTCCCTCCCCTCCCTCCCCCCCTCCCCCCTCCCCTAGACAGCAGGTAATCTGATATAGGTGTTATATATATATATATACACACACACACACATAATAACATTAAACATATTTCTGCATTAGTCATGTTATAAGAGAAAAATCAGAGCAATGACAAAAAAACCTCAAAATAGAAAAACAACAGCACCAAAAACAAAAGAAATAGTATGGTTCACTCAGCATCTATACTCCACAGTTCTTTTTTTCCTGGATTTGGAGATCCTCTTCTATCATGAGTTCCCTGGAACTCTTCTGTACCATTGCATTGGTTAGAAGAATATAGTCCATCACAGTAGATCAACACACAATGTTGATGATACTGTGTATAATGTTCTTCTGGTTCTGGTCATCTCACTCATCATCAGCCCACGCAAGACCCTCCAGGTTTCTCTGAATTCCTCCTGCTCATCGTTTCTTATAGCACAATAGTATTCCATTACATTCATATACCACAACTTGTCCAGCCATTCCCCAGTTGATGGGCATCCCCTCAACTTCCAATTCCTTCCCACCACGTAAAGAGCAGCTATAAATATTTTTGTACATGTGGGTCCCTCTCCCCTTTCCATGATCTCTTTGGGAAAAAGACCCAAAAGTGGTATTGCTGGGTCAAAGGTATGCACAGCTTTATAGCCCTTTGGGCATAATTCCAAATTGCTCTCCAGAATGGTTGAATCAGTTTACAATTCCACCAACAATGCAATAGTGTTCAAATTTTTCCATAGCTTCTCCAACATTTATTATTTTCCTTTTTTGTAATTTTAGCCAATCTGATAGGTGTCAGGTAGTACCTCAGAGTTGTTTTAATTTGCTTCTCTCTAATCCTTAGAGATTTAGAGCATTTTTTCATATGGGAATAGATAGCATTGTTTTCTTCATCAGAAAACTGTCTATTTATATCTTTTGACCATTTCTCAATTGGGGAATGACTTAGATTTTTATAAATTTGATTTAGTATGAGGCCTTTTCTTTATGCACATTGTTTTATATCAGTTATACTTTAAAATAAAATTTTGATAAACAATATCAGTATTTTTGTATTTTTCTCCCTAACATAAAATGGCTCATTTGATTATATCATGTATAAGTGGTTTGTTGTTCAATGTGCTATCTTCTTATATTTAGACTTTTTTCTAATTTGATGTTCATTTTTTACCTATGCTCTAATTCCTCAATAATTTGACTACACAAAGAAAGGTTATCCTAATATGACTTCCACATCCATAATGAATCACTTCTTTTCAGTAAAAACTAAATTTCCTTTTTCTTTTGTGTTGTCCAATGCTCACTAGTGCATTCTGCCATTCTTCTTATTTACCATATTCATGATACAGAGTTCCAAGGATTCTCAATAATAACAAGCCTAAAAAACTTTGATTTTTTTGAACATACTTATTATTAGTATCATAAAGTAGAATAAACAATTATTCCATGAATGGTTTCCTGTTTTCTTTAGATTCAGTGAACCCAAATGAAACTAATGCCATCAAGCATTTCCTTGTTTCTGCATAAGGAACCTGTGATCCACCCTTCTGTTGAGCTGCAATATGCTTTGATTTCTGAATTTATTGATCACAAGAATGCTAATAGTGTTGGGTTTCTGATACTTTCATAGTATATCAATTTGTCAAAAAATTCTTACAATTCTTACAATTAATTTCGCATCCTTTGATGGTCTTATAGAATTTGACAATAGGATGCGATTTCAGATACTATCTAGTACAACTCATGGGGCAGCTAAGTGGCACAGTAGACAGAGCACTGACTCTGAAGTTAGGAAGAAGTGAGTTTATATCTCACCTCAGACACCTACTAGCTATGTGATTCTGGGCAAGTTACTTAAGCCCAATTGCCTTAAACATCTGAGGCCACATCCAATTGTCCTGTTATATATTTTCCCACTGGACCCAGAAGGCTCTGGAGGAGAAAGTGAGGTTGGAGACCTTCCATGGCTCTCCCTCACTTCAATCCAATTCACTGCAAGTCATGACATCACCCTGATGTCATGGTCCTATTCCTGAATGAAGGACAAACAACAAACAACAACAACTCATATATGAAAGGGAGTCCCCAGTATAATGTATTTGAGAAATGGTTGTCCAACCTCTAGATGAAGACCTTCAAGGAAGGAGAACCCAGCATTTCTAAAGGTTTAATATATGGACCTATTGCACAATTTTTTTCATCATTTCACCACCATTACTAGAATTGTAAAGAGACTGAAAAAAGTATATTTCTTCCTTCTTTCCTCTTTCTCTTCCTTCCTTCCTTTGCTCTTTTTTTTGTGTTTCTTGGTTTGCCTTGGTTAATTAATTCATCACCAAAAACAACTTGAAGGTAATGGGTCACACCATGATTTGTAAGGCAGCTCTTCAGACAACATTCTGTAATAAAAGACCACAAAGAAGCCTTTCCAAATGGTGGAAACTAACAAACTAACTAAGGAGCAAAGCCTTCGAGAATTTGAAACTACCATCGTAGCTTTAAAAGTAGCAGAAATGTTGAGCATGGAAATCCTGATTGTTGTCCAAAGTTGTCCAGAGAAATTTTTTAATAAAAGAAATATGAGAATAGTTTGTGTGCATATGTTTCATGGAATCTAAGAATTGCACAAAATTTTAGCAGCTATGTAGTTCAACCATCCTTCTTTTCAAATGAAGGAATGCTCTCTACAACATCACTAACAGATTATCATCCAGCATGCTGGTACACCTTCAGTGACAGGAAACTATTTCATAAAGCAGCCCATTCAATTTTTTGCATAGCTCTGATTTTTTTTTAATATTAACTTGCATCTTATTTCAGGCAATATAGCTAACTCTTTGTCATAAGTAGTAAGGTGGCATGGATAATGAAAACTCACTGGTAATCTTTATAGGTCACTTTTCCAATAACCCAACCCACACCCCGCCCCATCCCTATTCCCAGCCAAGCTTTTGACAGGAGCTGATAAAATACAGCCAAATGGATTGAATGAAATTTCATATGCTCACTGTATTGGTCCAAGCCTTCCTTGAAGCTGTAAATGAGGAATGAAGAATGAGAACTGTCAAATGATAGATGTATAGCCTGGAGAAAAGAAGACTTAACAGGGACATGAGATCTGTCTTTGAGTATTTGTTGGGCTGTCATGTGCAAGATGGATTATATGCCTTTTACTTGGTCACAATGGGTAGAACTTAGAGCAATGGGTAGAAATGGCAGAAAAGCAGATTTAGGCTCTAGGTAAGAAAGAGTTTCCTAATATTCACTCATTAATTCAAGAAGTATTTATAAAGTGTCTACTAAGTGAAAGGACCTAGGGATATAAGGACAAAAATGCAAGGGGAAAAACCATCTTTTATTCTCCTGGAGGATCGAAAAAATTAGAAATAAAAGAAAAGTATAAGATAATTAGAGTGGAGAGAGAGCATAGATGATAGATGATGAAGAGAATTAGGATGGGCTTCCTGCAACAGATGACACCTAGGATCATAGCTTTAGAGCCAGAAATGACATTTACCATGCTCTAGTAGTAGCTCTTTGTATTAAAGCAAAGAATGGGAAGAGGGGAGGAGTAGTGCCTGGTGAATGACTAATCAAGTTCTGGGATAACAAAATGCCCAATGCTTACTGAATGACTAAAAACGTCAGAGGCATAGTTTTGGGATATGAAAGCAATGAAATCTTCCTACTCTGGAAGAAATTATGATTATGAAGAATAAGGGGAAATTTTACATGAACTGATGCAAAGTAAAATAGATTGTACCAGGAAAACAATATAAACAATGACTAAGATAATGTAAAGTTTTATAAAAAATATCAGAAAATATTAAAAATTGAATGTTGCAAAAGTACCAAGAAGTGACATGAGAAAACCACTCCTCCCATTCCTTTACAGAGTTTGGGGCCAGTATATATATATATATATATATATATATATATATATATATATATATATATTGATTGGATTTGCTGATTTTTTTACTCATTCGCTTTTATTAATTTTTAAATAAAACATAGCTTTCTGGAATGAAGGGAGAGGGACCAAAGGGGAAAAATAGGCTAGGGAAAAACAAAAAGTATTGATAAAATAAATGAATTTAAAAATAGTTCCATAATACAACATCTTCTTTGAAGGAAGTTAATGATTACAAGAGATAGAGGCAAGGAGGAGATACAATTCAGGCCTAAAAGACCACCAATGAAAGCTATGTAAGCGAGAGATAGAATGTTCTGTTTAGGCAAGAGAAAATAGATCAGTTAGGTTGGAATGCACAGTGTGAGAAGGAAAGTAATAGGAAACATTTTGAAAAAAAAAGTGAGAGGCAATATATTGTACAGAGATTTAAATGTTAAACTTATGAGCTAGTGTTTTATCCCAGAAGCAGTTGGGAGCCAGTGAAGAATCTTGAGTAGGGGGATAACTTGGTCAAACTTCTGGAGTAGGGAGAATATTTTGGCAGTTCTATGGAGGATTAATTGAATAGAGAAGAGAAGCAGGAAGACCAGTTAGAAATCTATTACAGGGGGCAGCTAGGTGGCGCAGTGGATAGAGCACCAGCCCTCGAATCAGGAGTACCTGGGTTCAAATCCGGCCTCAGACACTTAACACTTACTAGCTGTGTGACCCTGGGCAAGTCACTTAACCCCCATTGCCTCACTTAAAAAAAAAAAAAGAAATCTATTACAGTAACACAAATGAGAGGTGGTGGTAGCCATGTGAGCCAAGAGCACAGGATGATTCATATTATGGAGATTAAATATGGAGTCATATTATGGAGATTAAATCTGTAAAACATGACAACTGAGTGGATATGGATTAGAACAAGAAAGAGATGAGCATGAACGACTTCAAAGTTGTTACTTTAGGTGACAAAGATGTTGGGGTCCCCAGTAGAATAATGAAAGTTTGGCATATTTAAGGAAAAAGATTAGTTCAATTTAAGATAGCAAACATGGAGAAACCTATGAGCTATCTAATCAGTGGATGTTGGGAGTGAAAGACTTGGAAAACAAAGAAGAATCAAGCAACTCGAGATTATACAGGATAGAGAACAGATTTTTAGGAAGAGTTAGGGAGAGAATAAAAAGTTCTTTATCAGTGAGAGAAATTCCAAAGTTCTGGATCATAGAAAGCTGCATCTAGGTGACACTGGGGATATAGTACTTTACCTCAAGTCAGAAAGACCTGAATTCAAATATGGTCAAAGAAACTTACTAGCTGTATGAGGTGGGGCAAGTCATTTAATCACTGTTTTCTTATATGCAAAACAGGGATAATAACACTTGACTCATAGGGTCATTTTGAAGATAAAATAAGAGTTTTAAAGTGCTTTGCAAAACTCAAACCATTATATAAAGTATAAAAGTAGGAGAGTCATGGGTGAAACTTAAATTAGTTAGTCATTATTACATGTATAGTAGTTGTGCTGGAGTAAAGGTATAAGTCATGGGAACTGAGAATATTTAAAATCTCAGTAGGCCAAATTAGAAGCAACCAATGAAAGTGCCACGAGGAAAAAGAGTTCAAAAATGTCAATAGTCAATTTTAGTGGGGCTGTGGGAAAATAAGCATACTAATACATTGTTTTTGGAGCTATGAATTGTTCCACTCACATTCCTATAATCAACTTCATAGATGTAGAAGAGGGAAATAGTTTTATAGGATTGCCTGTCATTCATTCTTTTTTTTTATTTTTATTTATTTTGTTTTAGTGAGGCAATTGGGGTTAAGTGACTTGCCCAGGGTCACACAGCTAGTAAGTGTTATGTGTCTGAGGCTGAATCTGAACTCAGGTACTCCTGACTCCAGGGCTGGTGCTCTATCCACTGTGCCACCTAGCTGCCCCCATGTCATTCATTCTTGAAGGGGAACAATGACATCAGGAAGGTAATTCCTTGACTTGTAAGTAAATTGGATTTAAGTAAGGCAGGGCTATGCAAAGTCACCAGCCTCACTCTTCCTCCAGAGCCATCTGGATCCAGTAACAAGCTTTATAGGAGATAGATAGACAATAGATGATGGATAATAGAAAATATCTATCTATACCTATACAGGTAGATAGATAGATATACATAGATAGATATAAATATAGATATAGATATAGATAGATAGATAAGCTAGTAGTAAGATAGATGCTTCATTAAATTGAAAACTGCCCAACAAAATTGACATAATGCCCTATAAAGGCTTGCTAAATGAATGAATGATAGATAGATGATGGAATAGGATGATCAGGGAGCTGAAAGTCATTTAGGAGCACTGACTATATTTTATTTTGAGAAAATGTCTTAAGGCTTGATAGTTATTTGCAAAGTTTAACAGAAAGTTGGATTCCTAGACCAATGAGATTTGAAAATGGCCCTTACTGTCCCTCCTTGAGTTCTTGTCCAAAGGCCAACATGTCTTGGCAGATGTGCTAGCTGAGTCATGGTCAGAGATCTTTGGGAGATCATGGCAAATGAGAAAGGTTGGCAGAGGAGGGGACAGGGGTAAAAGTACTGATTTGCAATACAGGGAAAAGGGCAGAGTTTTCAAATTCTAGGTCAGTACACGTGACTTTTGTTCCTGGCAAAATTCTAGAACACAAATGAAGAGACAGCTTGTGAGTATATTAACATGAGAAATGGTCATTGTCATCACTGAAACAATGAATGACTTCATCAAGAACAGGTAATTGAAGTCTACCCTACTGTTCTTTTCATGTCAACAAGCTTTCTTTTTCTTTTCCTTTCCTTTTTTAAAGGTCTTCCTATATTTAGGTAATGTGATAGGTGCTGGATTTTTTGTTTTGGTTTGTTTTGGTTTACTGTCTGTGTGGTGGGGACCTCTGATTTCATTGGTATAGGGTGCTGTTACAGAGGAAACAGCCTCAACCAATGCAGAACAGAAGCTCTTCCGTGACAGCTGGCTGAGTCATCAAGAGAGTAAGTAACTTGGCCAAAGTTACCAGTCAATGCGTATCAGAGGCTTGACTTAAATCCCAGTCTCCCTCCAATGGGATCTTTCACTATTTCTCTATTTTTCGCAGGCTAGAAGAGCAGGGGGCCTCTCACTGGCCTGAGCTCACTGCTAACTGGCAAATAAGAGTTGACCTATTCCATTTCCAACTTAAGCTAACTCGTAAAGAAGCCTGGTGCCCCTGGAGAGTTCCCAGGCTCTCACTATATTGATCCCATATTTTAGTATTGACATCTGATGGACTTCATTACTTTTGCTTCTCAGAATTCTGGAGCTCAAGTGATCCAGCAGCCTCAGTCTCCCCAAAAGCAGGGATTATAGGCATGCAATACCACCCTGGGCTAGACCACATTTGTCTGACTTCAAGGTCGGCTCTCCTTCTAATACTCCACCTCCAGGTGCTAAGGATTATAGACAAAAACATCAACACAATTCCTTAGAAAAATAAGTTTTTAGTACAACTGATTGATTGATTGACATATACAGATAAATATATATAAAAGACAGAGCTCTAGGATAATATAAGCAGGAAGAGAATCCTTTGAGGGGATTGGATTAAGTTCAAAGCCTGTCCAAACAGGCAGAGCCCCATACTCACCATTCTTGTCCCTTCATTCCTGACAACCCAACATGATGGGATAAAAATAATCTTACACTAAGAAATATAAGATCATGGTTCAAGTCTAAGCTTCCCAGTAGTAGCTACATAACCATGGGGATGTCATAAAACCTCTCTGAGCCCAGATTTCCTTGTCTATGAAATGGAGCTAATGATAATTGTGAAAACTACCTCACAGGGTTGTTGTTGGGGTTGGGGGGAGAGGACTTTTCACACTGTAAAGTGCTCTATGAATCTAAGCGGATATTATCCATCCTATGTTTGATTTCCTCAGGGTCTTTATTATGATTAACAAGTCCATGTTGACAGATTTGTAGTTGTCAATGACTTAGTTTGTTACCCATCACAGGTAACATATTAGAATTTTGACAATGAACCTATAGGCTTTAAACAATAGCAGTAAAGGATCTTAGGGACTGAATATCCCAGAATTGCTACATCACTGACTCTCAGAGGTCATTTAAATCTAACAGTATTTCAATAGGAATTCATTCCATGATGACCATAAAAAATTCATGGAATGTTCTGATCTTTACCTCCACCTCCCCAAATCCCTAGCTTTCTTCAAGACTTCACTCAAAAGCCATTTGCTACAGGCAGTTTATCTTGATTTCTCCAACTTCTAGAGCCTTCCCTGGCTAGAAATTATTTGGTATTAACTTTGTGTCCATTCTATATTTTATTATATTTAAACATACAGTCTCCCCCTTCTCTACCCTTGAAAAAATAGAATATGAACTCCCTGGAGACTTTCATTTTCATCTTTGTATCTCAAGGGCACAGAGTAGGTACTCTATAAAAGCTTCTTAAATGAATGAATGAAGTCATCATCTAATTTTTACTTTAGGACATCCAGTATTGGTGAATTTATGACTTTCAGGGGCAGATTATCACACCATTGACAACCCCTATTGCCAGAAGGGTTGTTCTTAAATTTGATAAAATTCTGCCTATCTGCAATATAGACCCATTCTGCTTTCTTGAGTCCAGCTCCATGTGACAATACATCAGATATATGAAGAAAATTATCATGACACTTCTTCTTTTGGTTTCAACACGTTTTCTTCTTCTTGTTCTCTTTGTGACCCTATTTTGGGTATTCTTGGCAAAGATACTGGAGTGGTTTTCAATTACCTTCTCCAGCTCTTTTTTTACAGAGGAGGAACCTGAGGCAAACAGGGTTAACTGACTTGCCCAGGGTCACACTGCTAGTAGTGTCTGAGGCCAGATTTGAACTCAGGTAGGTGAACCTTCCTGAATTCAAGGTCAGCACTCTCTCCACTGTGGCATCTAGCTGCTCCATAACACATCTAGTTTTATTAAATGATATGATGGTAATGGAGAAATCAGGTAAAAAAGTCTTTGGCAGCCCTCAAATTGTAGGGAAGTGGCTATTCTACAAATGATATACATGTGCCCAGTCTTACATAGTTCATATATTTTAGCCAAAAGTACCTAAATTTTAGTATTAATAGGGCTCTAGAAATCCTAGGTGGAATATGTAGGGGGTTGAGACCACTCCCTAAACTGCTTGAACTATCAGTCAGCATTAGACCAGGCAGGGGTAGTTTTTATTTGTCAGAATATTGTAGGTGTTTGACAAGATGTTGACTCCATCCAATCATATGGAAAATAGCTAGGTGCTAGTAGTACAAAGACAAGGAGCTTCAAGGAGCTTAAATTCTATTGGGATAGATGATAGGTACAAACATAAGTATATACAAACTATATGCCATGTAAATACAAGGTATTTTTTGGGGGAGGAGGGTATATATTAGCAGATGAAGAACATTGAGGTTCAGAGAGGCCCACAATTCAGGGTTGAAGTCAAGAATTCAATCTAGATCTCCAGGCTAGGGTTCTCAATTCTAGAACTAGAGTAGATATGCTGGAGTACTTCCTACTATCTCTCCCTGCTTCTTGATTGGAACTTGGGTCCCTCTAGATTCTTTACAGGCACTTCCTTCCCCCAATTGGGCAGTGGCCCCCAGGTCTGTTACATTGCTGTTATTTATCTTCACAGAGACACATTGACTCTGTACTAGTCGTACTGCCCACAGAACAAAAACATGCTATCCATCTCCATTCCTCAGGCAGATTTCAGTAGGAATCAATGAATAATCAGCCAGTGGGCTAAGAATGCAGCAGTCTGGTCTCAGACATTGGCCAGCCATAGAAGCCATTGCTTGTAGTCATGTTTTGATGAATGCTAATCACTGATTCCTGAATTGGAGTCCTGGCTTTGCTCCTAGAGACATAGTTCTCTGGTCTGTGCACCCAATATTAGCCCATGTGACATGACAGGACCCATTAAGGGAGCACTTTGTATCCTTCCAAGTATTCCAAATGTCAGAGGCACTACATTAGCCACTGACAGAAGTCTTATGGGGAGTTTTACAAATCACTTTTTGACACATCCCTTGTTCTGATCCACCCCACCTGCTGGGGCTTCAGTGTACTGGGGAATTGGGGATTAGCATGGGGAGAGAGAGGCAGCTCCTAAAAGGGAGATCATTCCCTCTGATGAAATACTCTTTTCAGATACACTTGCAGGGATTTTTTCTTCTTTTTCTCTTGAGTCAAAGAATGATTTTCTCAACCCTTGGAACATTTTCCAGTCCTTGCCTGTGACCTGTTTATTTCAATTCTTTCCCCACTCTGTAGTGTAGAATGAAAGCATCACACACAACGATTTGTTTTCCTGTTGTCTCTACATCTGACTTTGTTGGGACTCAACCTTTGGTTAAATCTCCTAATCCTATTTGGTGCTGTTACACAGCCATAAGCCATTTCAGTCTCTGCAGTCTGTCTAGGGATGTTTGGGAACTGATTTCACAATGCGTTTTTTTCTGTTGACAGCTGTATAGCGAAGACACCGTGTAGTTTGGCGGCATTATACATGGCTCCAGAGGATTGCATGTTTAAAGACAAGAGGTAGTCGGGAATGAGGACATGCCACATATTAGTAAGCTACCCATGGAATATATGATTTTTCCAGCTGAAAGAGAGGGAAAAAAAGGAGGAGGGAAGAGAAAGAGAAGAGAAAAGGAGAGAAAGAGGAGGAGAGACAGAAAGACAATTGTAAACTCATAGAATGTTAGAACTGTTAGGCATATGAGAGGTCATCTAATCCAATGGTGTCAATCAAATGAAAATGGAGGTTGCTAAACCCTACCTAACAATCACTGAACTGTATATGGACCTAGATAACCAAATATTTACATAACTTATGTTCTAACATCTTTTTATTTATTCAGTTAAATATTTTCCAATTATATTTTATTTTTAAATTGTATTTTTTTCCAATTACATGTAATGATAGTTTTCAACATTCATTTTTGTAGTACTTTGAGTTCCAAATTTTTCTCCCTCTATCCCTTCCCTCCCTGCCTCCAGAAGACTGCACGTCCAATTACCTTGTAATCTGGTTTAAACTGCTGTTGGTAGTGTTGCCTGCCCAACCACGGCCATGTGGTTGACAGCTCATCTAATGTCCTCACTTTACATACAAGGAAACTGAGGCCCAGAAGGGAGAGGTGACTTGCACAGATATTTAGTGGGAGAGCTCAGACTGAAGTACAGGTTTCCTAACTCTCAAACCTAAGGTCTTGCCATTATATCAGACTATCTCTAAATACTACTCTGAACTGACAAACAAGCACACAAGCTTCCCCTGCCCCAATACACACACACACACACACACACACACACACACACACACACACACACACACACAGAGGAAGCTGGTCTTTGAGTTTGATCACTGGTTCTTGAGTTACTAGTCATAAGGTTCCCCTCCCCCCACTCCTACCATTTTTTTTTTGGTGAGGCAATTGGGGTTAAGTGACTTGCCCAGGGTCACATAGCTAGTTAAGTGTCAAGTGTCCGAGGCCTGATTTGAACTCAGGTCCTCCTGAATCCAAGGCCCGTGCTCTATCCACTGTGCCACCTAGCTGCCCCTCTACCATTTTTTGAAAGGCATCAGAATACAGTTCTCAGAATGCTAGTCATAGAATCAGTAATACTTAGATGTGTGACCCTGGACAAGTCAGTTAACCTTTCTGAATTTCAGTTTCCTTACCTGTATAATGGTAATAAAACCTACAGCACCTAAATCCTGGGTTGTTTAGATGCTCAAAATTTGGCAAAAAAAAAAAATATGTGAAGTACTTTGCACAGCTTGAAGCACAGTTTAGATGTCAGTGGTTCTTATTTCATTAGTCATCACAAAAGCCAAAGAGTAGGGCACCCTCCCTTTGAAAACATACAATTCAAAGTAATAGCATCACTATTTTTATCTTGTTCTCAGGCAGCAGACACAACAACCACTTCAGAATTCATTTGTAATCTAAAGCAAGCTGATAGACCATAGGAAATCCTCAGAGAGATCAGTCTCCTCTGCTCTTTCTGCAATTGGCCACTTTTAATTTGGAAAAGGAAATAGACTAAATACATACCAACACATATAGACATGCACACAAGCATTTTTAGCCTGATTCTGAAATGTAGGGGGATTTCATATCCAACTTTAAAAAAAAAACATCCATATGATGAGCTAGATATGAATGATCAACTGAATACCCATTTGTAATTATTGGCAAATTATCAGTCAAAGACTTGGGCTTTAAATCATTAGTAAGGATTTCACTCAAGACACTCTGTGCTCTAGTTATAACAGGCCCTCAAGGTTCAGCTCACATAGAGGAGGAATATTTAAATGACAGCTACTGTAGAAAGGATGCTACCTTGGAGTAAGGCTCACCTGGGTTGGAGTACCAGTTCTATCTCCTATTTATTATGTGACTGTGAGGACAATAGCTCCCAGCCTTATATAGGAATTTATTGTGATTTGGGGATCCTGCCTTGGGCCCTCAGGGTTTTTCTCTGTGTGAGACTGGCTGGTGCCCCTCACCCTCCGCCTCAGCCGCTGAACTGAGAAGCCCTGTGGGCCTTGGAGCCTTAGGGGGTGCCAGCCAGGCTGGATGGCTGCAAAAAGCCCCAGCTCCCTCTGTCCCGAGGGGATCTACCCGGGAGATCCTGGGCTAGCCCCAGCAGCAGCCCTGGGCATGGCCAGTGCAGAGGTCCTCAGCATGGGCCTCTCGAGCCCTGGGTATGGTGCGCACGGCTCACTCGAGCCCCTTGCCTGCAGCGCTAGCTCGGCCAGTGAATTAGCTTGGCGTGTGCGGGGGGTGAGCGGAACCCGAGGTTTGAGGGGAGAGAAGGGATATATAGCCTGGGAGGCAGAGACGCTGGGGGAGTCTGTTGGCGCGATGGTACAGAGAGGGGATGGAGAAAGAGCTAGCGAGAAGGTAGAGAGACACCAGAGGAATGAGGACGCTAAGGAGACTGAGGAACTGTATGGAACAAAAGGAGAGAGACAAGGCTTGGGGGTGATAAGTGCAAGCGGCAGCTGCAAAGGCAGGAGAGAAACTTTAAAAAGTAGGTCTTATAACTTTGCATTTCTTTACCCTTGTATCTTACATTTATTTTTATAAATAAATCCTGCTTTGATTATTAAAATTAAAAGAGGCATTTGCTTATCAATTTGGGAGAAGCAGTTGTGGGGGAAATTTTAAATGGCCCTGACAGACTGGCTTAAGCAATTAATAGCAGTCAGATAGCCAGTCAGTCAAAAGTCCACAGATTAGGGCCCAGTCAGCAATAAATATTTTCACATTTGAATGGCAACCCAGATGGGACTTACAGCCCACTTAAAATTTTCTAAAGTTATAATTTTTCTTATAGTTATAATTTTTAATATAAGTCCAGTTATATAATTTTTCAGATTAGATATAGTTAAAATTTTTTTTTTACACTTAGTTTCCTCATTTGTAAATGGGTGATAATAACATTCATACTGTCTACTTCACAGAGTCACAGTGGTGAAAGCATTTAAGAAATGGCCGCTTTATTTCATTGGATATTGTAACCAAATGACTCCTTACCTAGAAGCCAACCCACTACTAGTGATGGGCCACTTGGCACTTTTGTGAGTCTCAACCTTGGACAGAAGATACAGTTTTTCAAAGAAGACAAATAGTCCAGATTAGTAAAGCCTGCACATTGCTGGAAGGGCATCCAAATCCAAGGGTTACCCCCATTATTTACTGCCTCACGCAATTCTATTTGGTTTGTTGCTGTTTATTCATTCAGTTGTGTCCCCTTCTACATGACTTAATGGACTTTTGTCCATGGGGTTTTCTTGGTCAAGATAGTGGAGTATTTTGCCATTTCCTTCTCCTCTGTGTCCCTATTTTATAGATGAGGTAGTGAGGCAAATAAGGATTGTGCCTTGCCCAGGGTCACACAGCTAGTAAGTGTCTGAGGCTGGATTTGAACTCAGATCCTGACTCCAGGTTCAGTGCTCTATCCACTGTACCACATAGCTGCCCTTATATAGTTACAAAGCACTTTTGCCCATGTTGCAAAATTGGATCCTATCTCTAGGGTAGGGTTGGAGAAAAGAAAAAAGAAGTTACATGATAACTTTATTATATATTTAAAAGGAATAGCAAGTTGTACATAATAGTAGTTTCATGTACAATCATCTTTTTTTCCTATTCTACTATGTTATGGAAATGCTTATTTTATTTCTTAAATTCAAAATAAAATTAATATGTTTTTAAATTTAAAAGAAATGGGATCCTAAAACCAATCCAGTGAAGTCATTAGGAGCAGTGCAGTATATAGAGCAGAGTACCTGGAGTCAGGAACGCCCGAGTTCAAATATGGTCCCAGACCCTTACTAGCTTTGTGACCTTGGGCAAGTCACTTAACTTATATTTGCCTCAGGTTCCTCAATGATAAAATAGGGATCATAATAGTACCTATTTCCCAGGGTTATTCTGAGGATTAAGTGAAATATTTGTAAAGCACCTATCATAGTACTAGGTACATAGTAGGTGCTATATATAAATGCTGTTGTTTTCATTATTACTACTGGTGTTATTGTTATTATTATCATCATCATTGTCATCTGTACAAGTGTACACAGAAGTTAGAGTTTTCAGGGACCATCAATTCATCTAGTCCAACTTTTTCATGTTACAGATGAATAAACTGAGGCCAAAAGAGGTTATGTGAGTTGCCCAAGATCATACAAATAGAAAGCAGTGGAGCAGAGGGTCAAATGCTAATCCTTTAACTCCAAGTCCAGGGCACTTTTCACTTTACCATACTGCTTCTCTGGGGACAGCTAGGTGGCACAGTGGATAAAACACCGGCCCTGGATTAAGGAGGACCTGAGTTCAAATCCAGCATCAGACACTTGACATTTACTAGCTGTGTGACCCTGGGCAAGTCACTTAAACCCTCATTACCTCCCCCCCCCAAAAAAAAAATACTGCTTCTCCCATTAGCCTAATTTACAGGTAAGGAGACCATGCTTCAGAAAAATGAAATGGCATCCTGAATTTCAGGTGCCTCATTAATCGTAAAACTTGGATCTCCACACCATGGACTCTACTACAACACTAGTGTTCTTTGGGCTACATTGTGCTTGCCCTGGTCCTCATCTGCTGGTAGGGGTAATGCAGGGGAAAATTGTTTCCACCTTAAGCCTACTTTTCTTTTTTTTGGTGAGGCAATTGGGGTTAAGTGAATTGCCCAGGGTCACACAGCTAGTAAGCTAGTAAGTGTTAAGTGTCTGAGGCCAGATTTGAATTCAGGTCCTCATGACTCCAGGACCAGTGCTCTATCCACTGTGCCACCTAGCTGCCCCTCTTAAGCCTACTCTTGACCACTCATGTAGCCAAAGATTTCAATAAAAAATACTGACATTCCATTCAATTCTTGCTCTATTAGTCTTTCTCCTGTGTAGCTTGAGTGCATCTAAACCAATTTTCTTAAATGGAACATTTATTTCTATTAAACAAGCGATGTGTTTTCAAGGTGTCTGGTTTGTTTAATCCAGGATCCAAATGATCAATAGCTATTTTAGGGAGGAAAGGAAGATTTCCAGACTGAAATGATCATTTTATCAGCTCTGCTTATGAGTTCAAGGAGAACTGATTCTTAAACCATGCTATTTTTTCCTCTTCATGAATATTTTTTGAATTTTACAGTTTATTAGGAAAGATATTCGAATTCAGGAGGCCTTAGAGTCACGAAATCTCACTGCTAGAAGGGACAATAGGGGTCACCTTGGCCAACCCCCTGCCAGATATAGAAACATACCATAGAATGTCTCTGACAAGTGGTTATTCAGCTTCTGCTTGGACAACTTCAATGACAACAAAATCAGTAGCAGGAGTGGCAGCCCATTCCATGAAACATGAGGGTCTGCTCAGTGAGGAGGCAGGAGGCAGGTAAACAACAGAAATCAAGAAGACATGCACAAGCTAGTTGGCAGCAACTACTTGCTCAGCTGTTTCTTCTATTTGTGACTTAGGGCAAGTCATTTAATTCCTCTGAGTCTCAATTTTCTCACCTCAAAAATGAGGGTATAGAACTAGACCTTTAAGGTCTCTTTCAGCTCAAAGTCACTTCTATAAAGTTCATAGGAAGTGATGGAGCAGGGGTGGAGCTGAGTGGGATAGAAAGGTTCAGGGCAAATGAATAGGTAGATATCACAAGAGTAACAAAGAAACTTGGTACGGAGGCAGCTTGCTGGCTTACCTTTAGCTGCCGTTATATTTCCCTGAGAACAACTGGTCCTGAGTGAACCTATGTGATGGCAATAGCAAACTGAAAATTGAGTAAACAGCAAATGCCAAGATAGGAAACAAACATGATTCTTTGTTGCTGCTGAGTCACATCTAACTCTTTGGAACACATTTGGGGTTTTCTTGGCAAAAATACTGGAGTGGCTTGCTATTTCCTTTTCCAGATCATTTTACAGATGAGGAAACTGAGGTAAACAGGGTTAAGTAACTTGCTGAGGGTCACACAGTTAGTAACTTTCTGATGTTGGATTTGAACTCAGATTCTCCTGACTCCAGGCCCCAAGCTCTATAACTGTACCACATTAGCAGAGGCATTTGCTTTTACCCCCATCCACCCCCAATTTGTTTATAATGTCTCAAATCCCCGGTTTTGTTACTTTTAAAGGTATTTGTTTCTATTTTCTTTGCCAAGGAAAATGATCTTTGCACTGCAGAGGACAGAGGAGAGAATTGTGATCTCATGCTCTCTTCCTCTCTCCCACTATGGAAGTTTATTTTCAAGAGAAAAAAATAATCAATTAATTGGCATGAAGTTATAAATAGCTGCTGAAAGCTTTATGTGCTGCCATATGCTCATATATTTTAGAGCAAACAGAGACCTTAGTGATCATGTAACCCAATCCTCAATTTTGCATATGAGGAAATTGCAACTCAGAGAAGTGATTTCTCTCCTTCAGTAAATCCCTGTGGTCAGGGATTGTTTCATTTTAGTCTTAACATCTCTAATGACTATCACATTTCTGGGCACATGGCAAAAACTTAAATATTTTATCTAAATATCAATATTAATAAATGCTTGTTGATTGATTAATTGACTTATTATTAAAGGTCACTTAAGGAAGTTAGTTTTCCCCTTTTGGAAGGGGAAGAGTCTGGGATTTTCCAAATCACAGAAAGTCCAACCCATCTCTGATATGGAATTCTCACTAAAACACACCAAATAAGGGATGATCCAACATTTGCTTGAGGGCTTCTATTGGGGGTTGGGTTCTACCTCCAAGAGTAGTCCGCCCCACCTTGGTATAGCTCTCAGGTTTATCATGTTTGATTTTATATGTATATCAAATATAAATCCATCTCTTTGCAGCTCCCAGTCAATGCTGCTCATTTTGCCCTGTGACAAAGCACAACAAAGCTAATCCCTCTTCCACAAGACAGTAATCATGCCCTTCCCCCAGTCTTATTTTTGTCTAGGCTTTGGGTATGCAATTTTTAGAGAAGTGATGACAGTCCCTGCTGCACTTCCTTCTAGTTACTCCAATTCTAGTTGACTCAGCCCTTATTCTTTAAAACGCTTCTCCTTTAGACCCATCTGGTAAGAAATCATTAGACCTCATGTCACACTAAAGTTAAAGTTTAACCAGAAAAAACTAAGATCAATGTCAATGTTCATATCAGGCAATAGCAGGAGCATGTAGCATAAACTCAATAATCTTCCTCCCAAGGTCAAGGTTGCCATGGGAGAGAAATCAGGTAATTCAACTACCTTTTCACAAGTCCTCCTCTTCCTTCACTTTCATATTTACCACAAATCATGACCCCCCCAAGTCCATAGGGTAATATCTATTCTGCCACTCCTAAGTTATCAGAGAGAACAGGATGCTCACTACTTTCCAAAACGTTCTGTCCTACACAGTGGGAGGGGAAATACCTCAGTCCCCACAGCAAAGCATCAACACGAGAACTGAGGTGGTCTTGCAGAAATCTCAGTGGTACTTTTATATATCACTACTGGCCAAACGATATTAAAATCAACTTTCTCTGGCTCTTTGTCCATGATGCTGGAAATTCTATCCCACCATGTTGTACTCCTAGTGAACAGCTCTTAGGTCCATGAGAGTGAAGCCTGATGACATCCAGATGGCACAGTGGGTAGAGCACTGGACCTGGAGTCAGGAAAACTTGAGCTTAAATCTGGCCTCAGACATTTCCTGGCTTGGCGACTCTGAGCTCGTCAGAACCTCTGTCTGCCTCAGTTTCATCATCTGTAAAATCAGAATAAAAAGAGCACCTACTTCCCACAGTTGTTGTGAGGATAAAGTGAGATAAAAAGTGCTTTGCAAGACTTAAAGACCTGTGGGGGGCAGCTAGATGGCGCCAGTGGATAAAGCACTGGCCTTGGATTCAGGAGGACCTGAGTTCAAATCCAACCTCAGACATTTGACACTTACTAGCTGTGTGACCCTGGGCAAGTCACTTAATCCTCATTGCCTGCAAAATAAAAACAAAAACAAAAACAAAAAGATTTAAAGAGCTGTGTCAATGCTAGCTATTACTTTTAGAGATGTCCTCATGGTACAATGGATAGAACACTGGGCAACAATAGTCTTCCAACTTCCAAAGCTTCTCTTTTATTTCCTCTTTTCTCAGTTTCCCCATCCTAGCCTTTGTACCAGTTCTCTGCTTTCAACTCAACCAACCAGCCTGGGCAATATCAGTCCCGAAACTATTCTGGAAATGTTTCATTGACAGTAGTCTCTGAGAAAACATTACCTTGAGACTCTAGATCTATCAGGAACTCTCATACAAAGATGAAAGAATCCACAATCCCTGTCTTCAAGAAGTTTGACACATAATATAGGGGATAACATGTGCAACAGAATTAGTATAACCTAAATCACAATGTCATGAATTTAAATTCAAGAAAGATTTATTAAATATCTCATCAGTAAAAAGCCCTCTCCCACATACTAGGGGAAATACAAAGTTTAGGTAGTTTGGGTTCCCTCTCCTCATGGAGTTTTCATTTTGGATGGATTTAATACAAATAAATAAGATAGCAATAGTAAACACTAGTGTATGCAGTAAGTATTTTACAGAGATGCAGTGTTAAATACAGTCTGAGAGTGAGGGTTGTTATTGACAGGTGAAATCAAAGACATCTTCATGAATAATGTGGTTTTTGAACTACCTAAAGGATAGTTAGGAATTTAGTAGGAATTTAGTGAAGAAGGGGAGGAAGGTCACTTTGGGCATAAGCAACATATGAGCAAAGGCATAGAGGTGGAAGAGAACAGAGCTTAGGAGAACTGAGATTTAACACTTAACAGTAGCTGACTACAAGAAGGAGAATAATAAACAAATAATGCTGGAATGGTAGAATAATGGCAGATTATGGAGAACCCTGAATGCCAAACAGTAGAGTTAAAAGTTTACTAGGTAATCAATAAGGAACCGCTAAAATTTTTTGAGTGGCAGAGCAACATAACCAAATATTTGCCTAAGGAAGATAAATTAAGCAGCATATGAAAGACAAATCAGATAAAGAAGATAATGGAAACAGATTTGTCTAATAGCATTTAAAAAGCTATTGCAATAATCCAAGTGGATAGTGATGAGGGTCTTATACTAGTCCAATGACAGCAGGAATAAAGGAGGCAGGGGACAAATAGGAGAGAAGTGGAAGTGAAATCCATATAAGTTTGCAACTGATTGGGTATAAGAGATGAAAGAGAAGGAAATGGCAAAAACAAAGGTGAGGTTTTGAATATTGAAAACTGATGCTGTTATAGACATCATCAAGTCCAAATTAGGATCATGTTTGAGGGTAAAGTTCATTTGGGGACATGTGCTTGAGATGCCATCTAGACATTCAGGTTAAGATGTCCAAGAGGTAATTGGAGATTTCAATTTGAAGCTCAGAAAAAAGATCAGGGCTGAAGATATCAATTTGGGAGACATTTGTATAGAACTGGTAGCTGAATCTATTGGGATCAATAAGATTGCAAATGGAGAAATGGTAGCAAGAGAAGAAATTATCCAAGGACTAAAATCTTAGGGAAAAATCTACTGCAAGCACTCAGGAAGAAAATTAGGAGTGATAAATGCAAAGGAGAGGTCAAGACAAAGTGTAATGAGTTATTTGAGAAAGGATAAATAACTCCCAGCTGGGTGGATCTTGGGAGGCTTTATGGAGGAGGTGGCACCTGATTTGGGTTTTGATGAAAGGAATCATTTTCACCAGGCAGAGAGGGAGGAAAGAAACCATTCCAGGTGTAGGAGGTACTGAGAGAAAAAGATGAAAGCGGGTAGGACTAGAATAGGAGATGAAAACAAGGCTAGGCAGATCAGCTGGAGCCAGACTGTGGAGGGGGCAGGTCAGGATAAGGAGATTATACTCCATTTGCTGGTCATTTAAGGTTTTCTTGGCAAAGAAACTAGAGAGGTTTCCCATTTCCTTTTCCAGCTCATTTTACAGATGAGAAACTGAGGCAACCAGGGTTAAATGACTTTCCAAGGGTCACACAGCTGGTAAATATCTGAGACTGGATTTGAATTTAGGAAGATGAGTCTTCCTTAATTCACAGCCCAATGCTCTATCCACTGTACCACCTAGCTGACCATAACAAGTGGTAAAAATTCTGGACTCTCGACAAAATCATAAAGTTCTTAACTGACGATGTTTCCCTATGTCCAACATACATATACATGTACTCACACACATCATACATTCTGTTTCTCTCTGTTTCTTTGTCTGTCTCTGTCACTCTGTATGTCTCTCCTATGTCTCTGTCTCTTTCTCTCTGTCTTTCTGTCTCTGTCTCTCTCTGTTTCTGTCTCTCTTTCCCTGACTCTCTGTTGCTGTCTTTGTTTCTCTCTGTTTCTGTCTGTCTCTGTCTCTGTATCTCTCTCTCTCTTTCTCCCTCACACAGACACACACAGACACACACACACACACACACACACACACATACACACACACACTTTACCTATCCATAGCTTTTACATTCTACTCCCATAATACACTAGGGCAGAAAAGAGAGGAAACAAGTCCTTCTTCCAAATAATGTAGGGACTACCATGTCAATAGACAACCTTATGACCTCAGCCCTTCTAAACAATAACTAGATGAGACCAAAATGTGTTCATTTCAGCCCATGAGTTCCGCCATCAATCAATCAATAAACATTTATTAAGAGCATACTCTGTGCTAGGCAATATGCTAAACTCCTAGGATACAAAGAAAGGCAAAAAGATAGTCCCTGCCCTCCAGGAGTTCATAATCTAATGACAAGCCTAGAACAGTTTAGAGAATTCTCTGGGCTCATGAATAGAGACAGCTTGGTGTAGTGGAAGGAGTATTATGTGACCTTGAGTCTGAATCCTTGGATTTGAGTTCCTGGCTCTGCCCTTTATATCTCTAGTACCTTGGGCAAATCGCTTCCTCCTTTTGGTCCTGTTTCATTCAAAGCCAAACTGAAAAGGGTAAGCTAGATATTTCCTTAGGTACTTTCCAGTTCCAGATCTCCAGATCCTAATTCAACTTGACACTATCTTTGCTGGTCCTGAGCAGATGATTCTTCTGCTTGATGGGAAAATAAAGGGTGATTATAATGAATGAAATTCCAGCTCTCTGGAATCTGTGTTCACAGTACTGCTATTGTTCCCCTGGAAAGAGCTTTTGATCAACTCCATTAAGAGACCAAGAGCACATTCAATTAATTTCCTTGCATAGCCTCTGTTGTGATGATAAAAGAGAGACAGAAACTTCAACTTGGAAAGTGAAAGGTCCCATTCATTACTACTTCCCTCATTAGGGGGTTCAAGTGTATGTCCTTGTTAAAAAGCCAGCATCATTCATCACAGCTCAGATTTGCTTTGTCCTTTAATGCGTTCCAATAGCACTTCCATACCCATTATTTTATATGAGAGGTAGTGTTGTTTCATGCAGAGTCTTGACCTTGGTGTTAGGAGATCTGGATTAGAGTCCCAGTTGTAAAATAATAACAATAATAGAAGAAGAAGAAGAAGAAGAAGAAGAAGAAGAAGAAGAAGAATGGCAACAACGATGATCAAAATAATAATAATGATTGTTAATATTTATATAGTGCTTGGCAATTAGGTGGCACAGTGGATAAAGTGCTAGGCTGGAAGTCAGGAAGACTCACTTTCCTGAGTTCCAATCTGGTTTCAGACACTTACTAGCTGTGTGACCTTGGGCAAGTCATTTCACCTTGTTTGCCTCAGTTTCCTTACCTATAAAATAAGTTGGACAATGGAATGGCAGACCATTTTAGTATCTGCCAAGGAGATCCCAAATAGGGTCACAAAGAATTTGATGGAACTGAAATGACTGAACAAATATAGTGCTTACTGCATGCCAGGCACTGTGCCAAGTACTTTACAATGATTTTCTCATTTGATCCTCACAACAACCCTGGGGTGCTATTATTAACCCTAGTTTACAGATAAGGGTATTTCTTTCTTTTATTTTTTTTTGGTTTTGTTTTGTTTTGGTGAGGCAATTGGGGTTAAGTGACTTGCCCAGGGTCACACAGCTAGCAAGTGTCAAGTGTCTGAGGCTGGATTTTGAACTCAGGTCCTCCTGAATCCAAGGCCACTGCTTTATCCACTGCACCGCCTAGCTGCCCCAGATAAGGGTATTTCTACTCCAAATGTTCATATTAGACTATTTGTGCTCAACTTATGGTAGACCCTTTCAAGCTCATACTGGTCTGATCAGCCAGAATCAGATACGCTGACCTTCGCATAGCAGTGTCATTCAGGTCCTCCTCAAGATGGAAGGACAACAACCAAGTGTCTGAAACTGGATTTGAACTTGAGTCTTCCTGACTACAATCTCAGCACTCTATTCAATGTGCCACCTTGCTGCTTCTAATATATTAGTAGACACATGTATTCACCTGCTTGGGCCTCAGTTTCTTCATCAGCAATATGGGTATAATAACAACACAAAATCACCCTTTGTCTTCCCATCAAGCAGAAAAATCACTTACTTAGGACCAACAAAGATAGCATCGAGTCAAATTAAGATCTGGGGACCTAGTACTGGAAATTATCTAAGGAATTAACTAATTCTCATTAAGAGGCAGTTTACTATGGTAGTGATAGGACTTACTTAGGAGTCAAGAAAACCTGGATGTAAGTTTTACCTCTGACAAATTCTGCAGAAGTTACCCTAGACAAATCAATTAAACTTTCAGTGTCCCCAGGCAATCCACTTGGATGTTAAATGGCTGATGAGTTTTTGATCTGCATTGGTGAAGGGGATTTCCACACTAGCAGTCTCATGGATGAAATCTCAGGTCTGGAACAAGGACAAGAACAAAATGCTTATTTACACCACCCACCTTAGGAGGTAGGCATGAAGAAACCTCTTTGTAAACTTTAAAGCACTATGTAAATGTGACCTGTTATTGGATAATTACTGACATTATTAAAATACTTTTTATGCTTGAAAAATGCTTCATACACATTGTCTTATTTGATCTGTAGCAACCCTATGAGTTAATACATCAAGTATCATTCTGGTCGGGGGTGGGGGGACCTGAAATATTTACAGATTAGGATATAGAAACTTGGAAAAGTTAAGTAACAGGAGCCAGTCCTTTGTTTTCTGCTGTTAAGATCCCAGCCCAACTCTGACACTATGTGCAAAGATAGCTGAGCCACCCTTGAACTGGGAGGGGAGAGAATTGGTGTCTAAGCTTTGATGGCTACATTAGACTACTTAAGGGATCCTAGGTCTACTGAAACTTGTCAGTTCTAATTGCTCCTTACTGTTAATTAGAGGCAGGAGGGTATACTGGACAAATTTTTGGACTTGGAGGCAGGAAAGAAACAAGGTTTGTATCTGACCTTAGCCATTTGATATCTTTATTACCCTAGGCAAGTCACTTAATCTTACTGTTACTGTTTTGTTCCTGCTGCTACTTTTGTTGTTGTTGTTGAGTCCTTTCAGTCTTGTCCAACTCTTTATGATCCCATTTGGTATTTTCCTGGCAAATATACTTTGCCATTTCCTTCTCCAGCTCATTTTACAGATGAGGAATTGAAGCAGACAGGGTTAAGTGATTTGCCCAGGGTCACACAGCTAGTAAATATCTGAGGCCAGATTCATACTCAGGAAGACAAGTCTTGACTTCAGACCTGACACTATCTACTGTGTCACCCAGCTATACCTCTTTTACCTCTGCAAAAATACGGATAATAATGGCACCTCCAATACAGGATTATTGTGAGAATCAAATGAGATTATATGTATGTGTATGTGTGCGTGTGTGTATGCATGTATATATGTATGTGTGTGTATACAAACACATAGATGTATATGTGTTTATGTATTTATGTGTGTATATATGTATACTTACACATACATATATACATATACATATATATACACATACACATATACATATATATGTGTGTGTGCATATATACAGCATTGCTTACCCTTAAATGCTTAATAAATATCAGCTACTATTACTGCACTCAGAAATAGATAAATGTATCAAGGGGGGGGAAATGGCTATTTGAATATGCTAAAATTAGCCCTCATTAATCTAATTAGATAGATTTTGGTTAGCATAGGTTTTATTGAATTGTAGGTACCTGATAGGGGCAGCTAGGTTGTGCAGTGGATAGAGCAGTGGCCCAGGAGTCTAGAGGACCTGAGTTCAAATCTGGCCTCAGACATTTACTAGCTGTGTGACACTGGGCAAGTCACTTAACCCCATTTGCCTTAAACATCTGGGGCTATTTCCAGTCATTTTGATATATATCTTGCCACTGGACCCAGTGGCCTTGCACAGCCTTCCCTCACTTAAATCCAATTCAGTGCAAGTCATGGAGTCACCCTGATGTCATGGTCCTCTGCAAAAATGAAGAGCAAACAACAACAACCAGCACCTATTAGCTACTTGATGACCCTTCCTTGCAAGGCAATGAGAAAGAACTACACATTTATTAACAGCATCATGACAGCTGCAATGGAAAATAAGAGAATTATGACAATCACATTTGTCTATGGTGTTGCAAAACTTACCCCTTAGCAGAGTTCTAGTTAGCTAGGAAGTGAGAAGCAGAATCTGCCTCAAGGGAATTTGGGGGGCATTTATTAAGCACCTACTATGTGCCAAGCACTGTTCTAAGTGCTTTACATATACTATCTCATTTGATCTACTTCAGAAATAAATTTTATTTGATTCTCACAACCTTAGAAAGTAGTGCTATTACAAGATCCCTATCTTACAGATGAGGAAACTGAGGCAGTCAGAGGTTAAATGACTTGCTCAGGGCCACACAGCTAAGAATTGTTTAAGGCCAGATTCCAATTCAGGTCTTTGTCACTCTAGGCCCAAGGCTCTACCCACTGAGTCAACTCTCTCTAGGGCACTGACAGAACTTTCATATTTGATCAACATTTACCCTGGCTAGCTTCTATTCCTGGAATGTGTGCCCTCCTCCTGTCCCTCTCTTAGAAATCTTTACTTCCTTCAGGACTTTTGCCCTCCATTATAGGAGATTTCTTCTGATCCCTCCCAGATTTAGTTGTATAAATATTGTATTTACTTACATTTAGATATGTAATTTTTCCAAGATAGAAATATGCTCCTTGAGAGCAAGGATTATTTTGGGTTTGTCTTTTTATGCCTGTGCCTGGCACAAGATAAACATTTAATAAATGCTTGTTGACTGGTTGAGTTTTGAACATACATATCAAGATGACTTAGTTAAAATAGGAAGGCACCAGTTGTCCATATTCAAGATGAGCTCCTCAGGACTCAATATCTCCCTTCATTCTCCCTCCACCTTCACTGGCAGTAGCCTCCCAAGAAAATACATTGTAGGATCCTGAGGTTTCAACCCTCTCTCAGGCCCCAACATTTCCTCAAAAGAATTAATGTCATATTTTGTGTCCCATGCCCCAGACACAAAAATCACTAGTTATGGTACTGTCCCCTACTGACAGTATTCCCTCCTTCTCTTTGGAGGGAAGACTGGCTGCTAGAGGTCACCAAACGCAAGAGCCCCGTCTCAGATGTTGGAGCGTCCTGCAATGATTTCATGCCTGAGGTCCCTGGGCACTCTGTGTCATGATCGCTTTTTTGTGCTTTATGTTTCTGGTTGAGGAGGCACTCACTCACAGAAACACAGATGCTCAGAAACAGTATAACTGCCCAATGCCAGATGTGCTCCATTGCACAGCACACACAAAGAGGGAAGAGTAGGGATCTTTCTTTAAAGGAAAAGATCTAAGTCAGAAATTAACTGGAATAATTCCAATTCTATTCATTCTGAATTTAAGATAATCCTTGCAGGGGAAAAATGCTATTCTGCTTTTGACCTTTGGACTGTATTTAGAAAAAAATAATGGCTGAGAAAATTAAGAGTATAAACAAATCGAAGATGCTTATCCTAACTTAAAGAACAAATTATGTGTCAAAGGGTGGGTCTAAACTGCTGAAAACTGAGATATGCTAATTACAAACGGCTATTATCTATTCCTTAGAACATCCTTTTATTGAAGTACACCATATCTTCCTAGCTCTTGTTCCTCTCTGGAATTGAAAATAACCATAATTTAGAAAATACAGATATTTCATTGTAGCAGCTTGTCCAGGGCTAATCTTCCAACTCCCAACTGAATTCTGAGGCCTGGGATCTCTAAAGGACAGTGAACTACTTCTCCTCTTAGGAGTCTAGAAGTAAGACTGAGAGTCTGCGATTTTTAGTACTGTTGATTACTAGCTCATATCTAATGAGCTCCATATTGGTTATTACCCAGACTGATTTAATTAGTTTTTAGAAAGGGTGTTTATTAATGTGGTATTGTAGATAGTTGGGGTGTGTGTATAGTAGATAGTTGCTAAATATATATACACATATATATTTACCAACTGTATGTGCATGTATATATATATATACATGCGTGCACACACACACACACACATATATATATGTATATATATATATATATATATATATATGTATATATATATAAACTATTTACCATATCAGGGCAGCTAAGTGGTACAGTAGATAGAGCACTGGCCCTGGAGTCAAGAGGACCTGAGTTCAAATGTCACCTCAGATACTTACTAGCTGTGTAACCCTGGGCAAGTCACTTATCCCTAATTGCCTTAAGCATCTGGGACCATCTCCAGTAATCCTGATGTATATCTTGCCACTGGACCCAGATGGCTCTGGAGGACAGAGTGACGTTGGTGACCTTGTGCAACCCTCCTTCACTTAAATCCAATTCAGTGCAAGTCATGGCATCACCCCAATGTCATGGTCCTCTTCTAGAATGAAGGACAAGCAACAACAACAACAACCATACTACATATAAATAGATATAGATATATACACACATGCATACATACATATACCAACTGTCTAACATACCACATCAATAAACACCCTTTCTAAAAGTGTGCCCCTATTTTGAAGGAATATATACATTCCCTCTAAATGGGGGCACACATTCCTTGCACACCCAATGTCCCAGAGAAGACTGGACATTTCCAGAGCCTTGAAGATGCAAACAAAATCAGCCTTGAACTCAAGTTTACATTCTGTCAAGAGAAACAACATGTTCTTATCTCAGTAAGCAGAAAATATTTATAAATAAATACTAAGTTTATTTGGGGATCAGTTGTACTAGAAACTGGGGAAGTTCAAGGAAAACCTCATGTAGGAATTGGAAGTGAAGCTGAGCTTTGAAGGAAACTCTAGATATTAAGCAAAAGGAAAGAATAAACGTATTCTGTGAATGGGGAGCAGCCAGAGAAAAGGCATGGAGATAAGAAAAGTGTCATAAAATAGCACGGAGGTCAGTGGAATCACAAGGTACTTTAAAGAGAAAAATGTGTAATGAGGGCCTAACAATGTAGTCATATTGTGACTACATTGTTTATTTATTTACTTACTTATTTATTTATTTATTTATCTATCTATCTATCTATCTATTTATTGTTTATTTATTTAGTTTAAATACTAAACATTTTTTTCCAATTTTTCTAATTTTTTCTAATTTTTGCTTTGTTTGGCTTTTCCTTCCTTCCTTCCTTCTTTTTTTTCCTTCCTTCCTTCTTTCCTTCCTCTTTCTTTCTTTCTTTCTTTCTTTCTTTCTTTCTTTCTTTCTTTCTTTCTTTCTTTCTTTCTTTCTTTCTTTCTTTCTCTCTCTCTCTCTCTCTCTCTCTCTCTCTCTCTCTCTCTCTCTCTTTCTTTCTTTCTTTCTTTCCTTCCTTCCTTCCTTCCTTTTTCTGCAAAAGGGGAACCACTGGAGTTTTTTGAGCATGATGGTAATATGGTTAGGCTTGTTATCCTGGGACCAGCTGAGCTAAGTTTGTAGTGGCTCATGATCAGGTTTGCTACAGGATAATGAATTATTTGTCCATAGCAACTGTTGAAGATTGTCTACTAAGTCACAGTTGGATAGCAATTTGTGTTGGTGAAAGGAGTAGCTGTATCAATGAAATTAAAAACCCTTGACATATTGGATGAAGTCATGGATTGCATACTTGTCAAATTTTATAACGACATGAAGCCAGGAGGAATAAGAAATACATTGGAAGACAGAGTTAGCTTCCAAAAAGATCTATAGAGGAAAGATGAGTTTGCTGGATTAAATAAAATGAACTTTAATAAGAAATTACAAAATCCTAACTTTGGTTTAAAATTCAACTCTATAATTATAGGAGAGGGTTGGTGAGGATGGGAGGGCCGCTTAGGGAACAGTTCTTTTGAGCATGGCTTGGGAGTGTTAGTAACCTATGGGCTCAGTGAGACTAAAATGGGTGACCTGGAAGCAAAAGTGGCAATGTTTTCATATGCTTCATTCTTAGACAAAAAAAAATGTGTCCAGATGAGGGAATTATAGTCCTGACTTATTCTGCCCTGGCCAGACCACATCTGCAGTATCATGTTCCATTCCAAGTACCACATTTAAGGAAGGCTATTTATGATAATTGTAGCTGACATTTATATGATGCTGTAAAGCTGACAAAGCACTCTATGCACATTATCTCATTTGAGTCTCACAACAACCCACTGAGGTAGGTATTGCAGATCTTATTTTATGGATGAGGAAATTGAGGCTTTGAGAGTTTCATTCATTTTCTGACGGCCACACAGCAGCTAAATATCCATGGCAGGTTTTGAATCCTGCTCTTGAACCAGCTAGATAGTGCCATGGGTAGAGCACCGGGCTTTGTGACCCTGGGTAAATTACTTGACCTCTGTTTGCCTCAGCCTTCTCCAGTATACAATGGAAATAATACTTCACAGGGTTGTTGTGAAGATCAAATGAGATATATCTGTATAGCACTTAGCATGTCACCTGGCCCAAAATAAGGACTTAATAAATGCTTCCTTCTGCTTCCTCACCTTGCTGACCCTAAGGAAATACCCTTTCCACTATGCCACATCACTTCTGAGAGCCAGAATTCTAGTCATGAAGATGAACATGCCATGTAAAATAAATGGAAAAACCAGAAATATGTTTTTCCCCTCTACAATTATCTCCTCTTTATCCTGTATTTATTTTGTTTGTACAGATGATTGGTATGTTGTCTCCCCTCATCAGACTGTGAGCTCCTTAAGGGCAGGGATTATATTTTTGCCTTCCTTTGTACTCTCAGGGCTTGGCACAGTCCCTGGCACATAGTAGGCACTTAATAAATGTTTGCTGACTTGACTTGAATCTAATAAAGAAATTTAAAGAGACTATTATATCTGTAATCAAGTATTTGGAAGGTTTCTATGAGGGAGTGGAATGAGCTCTTATTTGCTGTAGCCCAAGAGATAAATAAACTTAGAAGCAATCAGACAAAGCTTTAGAAGTCATATTTTGGTGTGATGTTGGGGAAGGGGGAAAACAAAACAAAACTCCCTAAAATAGCTTTCCCAAAGTGAAATGGAATGCTTCAGTGTTTCTATCACTGGAAGTATTTGAGGAGACCTTGAAGATTTGGAAGGGATTTTGGTTCCTTTGCATTGTACACTAGATGACCTCTGAGGTATTTTCCAATTATTATTATATGATTCCTAAGTTCTAGCCCTTGTTTCTATACTTACAAGCTATATGAGGTTTGGTCAGATCAAGTAATATCTTTGGACTTCAGTTTCTTATTCTGTAAAGTGAGACATTTGGATGAGATGATTTCTAAGGTCCCTTTAGTGCTAACATTTTATTATTCTCTTTTTAAAAAGTTATTTAGCAATGCAAATGCCTGATTACCTCCGAATTGAGTCAAAAGTAATAAATAAAGTATGAGACCATTAGAAGGAACTTTTGAGAAATGCAGGCTTTGAGAATTTCACATTGATGAAATTGAAGATCAGAAATAAAGGCAGCTGAGGCTAGTTGTCACTTATGTACAGTTGGCACTACTTTTGATGTCCTTTGGTCTGAATTAATGGTCTTAATTATTAGGAACAGTCCAAAATGCTTTTCTACATTTGAGACTGGCAATCTGGAGTTTTAATGGGTAGGATGATGGATTTGAAGGCAGAAAGATTTGGCTTCCAATCCTTCCTCTGATTATTTACTAGCTAAGTGACCTTCGGCAAATCACTTCATTTATAAGATGAAGGGATTGGAGTAGATGGCCTCTGAAGTCCCTTTCAGGTCTAAAATTTATGGGTCTATCCTGATAATTTCCATATATTCTTCTCCTTCTTTTTCTCCTTCTCCTTCTCCTTCTCCTTCTCCTTCTCCTTCTCCTTCTCCTTCTCCTTCTCCTTCTCCTTCTTCTTCTTCTTGGCAATGAGGGTTAAGTGACTTGACTTGCCCAGGGTTACACAGCTAGTAAGTGTCAAGTATCTGAGGCCAGATTTGAACTCAGTTTCTCCTGAATCCAGGGTTGGTGTTTTATCCACAGTGCCACCTAGCTGCCCCCTCCATATATGCTTCTAATTCAAGGAGCTTTCTGTCAAAACTTGGAAGCAGAACACTCATATGTTTTCCTCTCACAAGGGTCTAATTCTGAACAGATAGGAAAATCAGGGAATTGTGACTATACGATCACTTTCCCACTGACCCAAAGCAATGGACACTCCATGTCAAATTTTTTTTAAGGGACCCTCCTCAAATATCCATTTAAGGAGGGCACCTAGACCAACCATCTCTTCATTTCCCGCCCAGCTGCTCTCCTCTGGACTCACCATTAAGCTCCAGGAACCTCATCATCCTTCAAGATCACATCTGTTCTGGAACTCACACTTCAGCAGTAATGACCCCTCCCTCTGAGTGGAAGGCAGAGCATGGAGCTTCTCCAAGAACCTCCATTTAAGGAAGGCACTCAGGCTATTCATCTCTTTATTTCCCATCTTACTTTACTCCTTTAAATTTCTCCATCATACCCCTTGGCTAGTGATACATCCTCTGCCCATTTACAGCTTCCTTTTGTGCATTGTCTTCTATTGAATGGTAAGCTTCTTGAGAGCAGGGGCTTTCTTCCTTTGTCATCTTTGTATCCCATCTGAAAAGGATAATGATATTTAATCAGACTATCTACAACAGAATATAAGGTTTCCTGCCTTCATGAGATGAGTAGCAGGGTTGGCAAGAATAGGAGAAAGGACAGTTCTGCTTTCTTCAGATTCTCTTCATGCTAGGCAGTTATTTTAGGGTACTTCTGGCTTCCAGTTTTGATAGATGATTGATCCCAATCCCATTTTTGGTTGCTGAATGCTTTTAAATGTACAGAATTACAAGAGAATCCAATTATATTAAAATAAAGTTATTAAAATATTTTTAAAAGCAAATTCATACACCACCCCCAAGATAAGAAGCCATGATTTAGTTACTTTACAGGTTAGAACAATAAAAGTAGAGAGATCAAGATCACACAATAAATAAGATGTTTTCCAGAAATTGACTTTCTGGAAAGGATATCAAATTTATTTAACCTAATGTATAATTGACTGAAAACTGCTTCAAGTGTTGCCTTTGCCCAGGGGATAAGAATTTTAGCCAGTCATAACAATAAAGCTTAATGGTGGGATTTAAGACCTCAGCAGATCTTTTATTTTTTTTTTTCCTCCAGGCGAGAGGAGAGAGTGATAGCTTCTATCAATTCTCTCTGTCTCTCTAACATTCTCTCCTTTTGGCATTGGCTATCCTTTGTGCCTGGAATGCTCTCCCTCCTCACTTTTAGCTCTTAGTTCCTGGAAGTTGGTAAAAACTCTGTTTAAATTCCACGTTGTTCAGGAGGTCTTTACCAGTTCCTCAGCTAGTTGTTTTTCTTGGCAAAGATACTAGAGTGGTTTGCCATTTCCTTCTCCTGTGGACTAAAGCAAACAGAAACTTAGTGAATTGCTCAGGGTCACATAACTAGTAAGTGTCAGATTTGAATTTAGGTCTTCCTGGCTCCAGGCCCATCGCTTTGTCCACTGAACCACCTAGCTACTTCCTCAACTGGTAGTAATTCCCCTCCAAGATCACTTTCTATCAAGGGCAGAAAGGTTTTGTTTTGTTTCATTAAATTACTTTGTATTTATTTAACTTATTTCAGTGCCTGCTAGTAAACAATAAATGCGTATTCGTTGACTGATTGGGATGGGAATCAGGAGATATTATATATATATATATATGTAGCCATATAACTTGATATAAGTAAAAATTGACAGTCATGCAATATGAAGAATAAAACATAAAATAAAGCAGTGTTGGGAAAACTGGAAAGTAATACAGTAGAAACTAGGCATGGATCATTACCTCATATCACATACCAAGATAAGTTCTAAATGGGTGTATCTTAGATATAAATAATGGCATTATAAATAAATGAGAGCAAGGATGGCATTGCCTTTCAGATGTATGCCTAGGTGAAGAGCTGATGACTAAGGGTTAAAACAGATCACAGAAGGAAAAATGAATAATTGTGATTGCATAAATTTTTTTAAGTTTTGGCACAAACAAAATAAATGCAGCTAAAATTAGAAGAAAAGCAGGTAATTAAGGGGAAATATTTGTAGTCAGTTTCTCTGAGAAAGGTTTCATTTCAAAGATATAGAGAACTCAGCCAAATTTAAAATATTAAGAGCCATTACCTAATTGATAAATGGTCCAGGGATATGAGCAAGCACTTTTCAGAGGAAGAAATTCAAACTATCAGTGCAAATTAAAGCAACTCTGAGGTTTTAAATTATACTCATTAGATTAGCAAAGTTGATAAGAAAAAATAAGGATAAAGAAAAATACTGGAGAAGCTGTTTCAAAGCATGTAGATTCATGCAGTGATAGTGGAGTTGTGATCTGGTCCAGGCTTTCTAGAAAACAATTTGGAACTATGCTCAAAATGTTATTATATTGCCCATGCCATTTGACCTAGTAATAAAACTATTAGATTGCTTTCCCAAAGATATCATTGTTTGTTGTTTTGTTTTGCAGTGGCAAAGAATTGGAAAACGAAAGGATGCCCATCTATTTGGGACAAGCTGAACAAGGTATAAGTATATGAATATGATAAAATATCATTGTACTATATTGAAGAGAATTAGAGAAACCTGGGAAGATTTATATAAACTGATAAAGAAAGAAGCAAATAGAACCAGGGGAAAATCATATAATAACAACAATATCTTGAAAACAAACCTTTTTAAAAGACCTAGTAAATCAGTGGCAGCTAGGTGGTGAAGTGGATAAAGCAATGGCCCTGGATTCAGAAGGACCTGAGTTCAAATCCAGCTTCAGACACTTGACACTTACTTGCTCTGTGACCCTGGGCAAGTCACTTAACCCTCATTGCCCTGCAAAAAAAAAGACCTAATAAATCTCATAAACTCAATGACTGACCACAGTGACGGAGAATTCAGGGGGACACATGCTCTCTATCTTCTGACAGAGTTATGGAATCAAAGCTCAAACGGAGACATATACATACATATAGACAGATATGTATAAATATGTATATATGTGTGTATGTACACATATAAGTATATATACACATACATGTATATACAAAAATGCATATATATGTATATGTATATGCATGCCACCTCACACTTGAGCTATTTTAGTAGTTTACTAGTGGGTCTGCCTGACACAAATCTCTCCCCTTTTTAATCCATCCTCAAAATCCAGCCACCTATTTGTATATATAAAAATTAATATATGGGTATATGTATACATGTATATACATATAAACAAACAAATAAATGAATGAATAAAAAGGCAAACAAACAAAATTTTTAAAGATTTTAACAAATAAACTTAGATGAGTTAATTGCTTATCAGGTTACAGAATAAAAACAAGCTTCTCCCCTTTATCTATACTTAGAGATACTGAAAACTTAAGATTAAACCTAAGAGCTAAATCTTTTGAAGTGGTTATTTGGGGGAAGGAAGAGAAAGGATAGAATAGGAAGGGAGAGAAGGGACTCAGGAAGATTTGAGTGATTTAAACATCTATTAGAAGCAAGGTCTAGAAATTTACACATGTATCCAGCCATTCATGATGCCCACCTATCTAGAGATGTCATTGCTGGGATCCTATCCAAATAATAAGGCCAGAAATAAAGAGTTCAGCAAGCAGTCCAGGTCTGCTAACTTCTTAGGTTTAGACTGCTGAAAAATAGTGGGATTCTAATTCCTGTCTTCAGTTAGCAGAGGAAATAGGTCTCTTCCAAGAATCTTTCTCACCATCACTGTCTTCATTCACTGAAGCCAGGTAGGCCGTGTGTTTCTGCTGCTTTTTCTCTGTGGCTCTTTCCTTCCCCATTTGTTTACTCTCCCCTCCTTAGATGCCCACATGGCATTTTTCTTTACTTACAGTAGGGCCTAAAGACTCGAAGCAAGCAGCGAGCTGATTAAAAATTAATAAGAGCCTCAGAGGTAAAGTAGTGTGAGGCAGTTGGTGCTCTGATCGACAATTTTTTGAGGTTCTTTAAATACCCAATTATTTCCAGGACACCTACGGAAAAGAAACCACAGGACATGGGAAATAGGTTTTCAGGCCAGAGGGAATATATTTTTAAGCAAAAGTCTTTCAACTTGGAGAAAAGAAAGAAGAATTATGTTTACAATACTTTTCTTTATTCTCCCTCCCTACTTTTTTCCTCCTTTCATGAATCCAGGTGACTCACCCAGCAATGGAGAGGATTTATCTTCAGGAAAAAAATTGGTTATTCTACAGTAGCTCTGCATTTGCCCAGAAGGAAACAACACTATGCAGAAAAAACCCAGCCAATGAATTAAAATCAGTCCTGGGAATATTCTACGATGTATTGGATCTCCACACAGCAATGGAGAAAATCTAAACCATCCATGTTAAGGAATTGCAAGGCCTGCTCTTAGATATTTTATTTCTTGGGGTAAGAAACAACTTCATGAGCTTCCTAATGAACACACCAAACCATAAACTGCCCTCCTAAATACTTTCAAAAGCATTTCTAGGAAACCACTTCTCCAAAACCATAATCCTGCCCTTTCTTCAAACTGTAGCAGAGCTTAGTCAAATATTAATCCGCTGCACTCTGGAAGCCTATTATTTATAATTCCCAAACAGGAAAGATTGCATTTGATGATCACATTTTTAGCTAGCTGTGGGAATGGACAAACTGGGGCTGAATTCCTTACACAGAAGTGGCTCAGGCTGTGTGTGGCTTGAGTTTACCAACAGAAGAAGCTGTCTGGGAGCTGAGCTGAATATGGGTCAGAAAAATTCCACATCATTTTTCCTGTTTAAAATGTTGTCAAAAGCTTGAGAGAGAACATTTCTCTGGAGACAAAAAAACAGAGTGGGAAAGTGGGAACTATGTGGGGAAGTTAAAACAAGTATAGCACTACTAGTTTTATATTAATAGTCTTTGTATAGTGTCAGGCACATAATAGGGAAGGTGGGGAATAAGCATTTGTTTAGCACCTACTATGCATCAAGGACTGTACTAAGCACTTTACAAAGGATCTCATTTGATCCTCATAGTGACCTGGGAAGAAGTTGCTGTTGTTTTGCAACTGAAGAAACTGAGGCAGAGAAGGGTTAAGTGAATTTGCTCAGGGTTACATAGGGTAAATATCTGAGGTAACATTTGGACTCAGGTCATCCCATCTCTTCTGTACCACAGAGCTGTCCAAACATTTAATTGATGCATGCTGATTGATGGATTTGTAGGAAAAGATCATTATTATAGTCCTCTAATTCAGTACATCGTTTTGGGTTAGTGCCTTGAATATCTCTAAGCTTGCTCTTCTACTAGCTTAGGAATTCTTGGAAGACCTTGATCAGATTAACTAGTTGGATGATCTTAGGCAAGTAATTTCATCTTTCTATATCTCAGTTTCCTGATTTGAACTGCAAATATTTCAGAGGTGCCAGGATTTTACCAGTGTGGGCACTCTACTCTGTTAACAATAGTACAAAAATCAAATCCGTCACCTATTACCCAACTTTCTAGTGATGACCTCTTCAGATTTAGCTAGGCTGTTCCTCAGATGACAATCCAAGATGGGGGACAGTATAGGCACAGAAATCTATAGAAAACACCCCAGCAGTAGCAGCAGAGTAGTACTGTTTCAGAAAGAAGTGCAAGCAAGAGAGTGAGAACATACACACACACACACACACACACACACACACACACACACACACACACACACGAGAGACATACTCAGAGGCCCTATGATCACGAAGACCACTTGGCTTTTTCCATCCATTTCTTTCTCCTCAAACCTAAACTCTATGCAAACTTGCAGAAATCACAGCTGTTTTTTTTTTTTTAAAGAATTCATCAACCCTATTCACACCATTGCAACTCTCTGTAGAAGTGCCAGTAAAGCAAGCTGTTTCTAACAGCCAGAGTTTGTCGGAAGCCTCTTAGAACAGCCTTCCATGCATACAGAATGTTTCTTGGGGCAGCTAGGTGGCACAGTGGATAAAGCACCGGCCCTGGGTTCAGGAGTACACTTGACACTTACTAGCTGTGTGACCCTGGGCAAGTCACTTAACCCCCATTGCCCCACACAAAAAACAAACAAACAAACAAACAAACAAAACAGAATACATTTTTTCCATTTATCGATCAATCACTATGCAGCTAGCTGTTACAGTGAATAGAATGCTGGACCTGGACTCAGGACGACAAGTTCAAATCCTGCTTCCAACATTTACTGGCTGTGTGACCATGGAAAAATTTAACCTCTGTCTATCTCAGCTTCTTCATCTGTAAAATGGGAATAACAATAGTAGGTACCTCACAGGTATTGTGATGATCAAATGAGTTAATATTTGCAAAACACTTTACAAACCTTAAAATGCTATACAAATGCCGTTTTTATCTTGTGAACCTGCCCTCTGTCAGGCACTAGGTTAAGAACTGGAGAGACAAATATAAAAGTGAGAGCATTCCTCTTCTCAAGGGGCTTATGTTCTATCATGATCCACTAAGGCTCTCTATCGCCTAGTCTGTTGAATTTAGGCTTATTCACAGTATTCTCATTCAGAAACCAATCACATTTAAGAAGTAATAAACTTGACCCCAGAGATCAGAACTAGAAGCACTGAGTAGAAGTTGCAAAGAGGCCAACTGAGGCTTGATGTCAGGAAAAAGTTCCTAACAATTAGAGTTATCCAAAAAGTGGAATGAGGTGCTTTGGGATGTAGTGAGCTCCCCCTTTGTGTTCTAGCAAGGTCTGGATAATCACTTGACAGCTATGTTGTAGGTGGGGTTATACCGTGAGGTTTTTTTGGTTTCCTGCCTATCTCCTTAGTATATCTTATTCTTTCTTTCCTCTTTGGTTTTTTTGGTTTTTTGGTGAGACCTTTGTCAAAGACTAGTGAGCTGAAATAAATAAGTGAAGGTGCATTCAGTACTGGAAAAGATAGCCAGGTAATGGCTGTGTCCATCAAAAGACAGTCAGGTTTTAGTGAAAGCTAGAAGATAGAATGAATGGGAAAGGAAATCAATTAACATGAAGAGAAATATTTTTGCCTATGGAATTGGCATTCCAGAGGGCACAGTGCAAGGGGTGGGTGGCATTTGGTTGGAACTTTTAAATGGGAGGGTGGGGGGAGATGGGGATAAGGATCCAGGTGGTGAACATGAGGAATGGGGTTTGGATGATGATCTATCAAGCTTCAGAATCAGCTGGATGTGTAAGTATGACTAGGTGTGAGAATGTACATCATTGGATGGAAGGTGCTACTCCTCTTTCCAGAGAATGGAGATTGGACTACAGACAAATGCAGCTTGAGATGAAAGAATCACAGTCAGATAATCAAATAGGAGGCCCCAGCACAGCAGGAGATAGAAGTTGAATCTGCAAGGCAAGTGATTTACCCAGCATCACATAACTAGGAATTGTCTGAGGAACGATTTGAATTCAGGTCCTCTTTTCTCAAAGTCTAGAAGTCTATCCAATATATGACTTAGCTACCAAGTCTACCAAATAAAGAACTAATATAATTTCAAAGGAACCAAAAAAATCAACTAATCAGCAAGTATTTATGCTAGGTGTTAGGGACACAAATTCAAAGAATTAAAAAGCACCTACACTTAAAGTGCTTAATATGAGCAGGCCAAAGGAATGACACTTAATCTGCCAAATGGTTGGGTTTAAGCACTAACCCCACATTTGAACAGTTAATTTCCATAGTAATTACATCTTTAATATTCTTAAGAATCATGGCATTATAGTAATGACCTTAGGAATAATCTTTTCTATGTCATGCATACTTAAAAATAATTTTTATTTATTCATTTATCTATCTATCCATTCATTCATTTGATTGTTTATTTTGAGGGTCAATGAGGGTTAAGTGACTTGCCCAGGGTCACACAGCTAGTAAGTATCAAGTGTCTGAGGTTGGATTTGAATTCAGGTCCTCCTGAATCCAGAACCAGTGCTTTATCCACTGTGCCACCTAGTTGCCCCCCAAAATAAATTTTCAAGTTTCCTTCTTGAAAGCACTGGCCACTCCTTCATTTGTACACATGGATGGCATGAGCTGAAAGATAATGAAGACAGTTGGAGGAAAATGAAGCAATCTTTCACATAGTTGTTGAAGGACACCTTGTACGTGCTAGTGATGTGACAATTCCTGATCCTCATGTCAGCAGAGATGAACATTTTGAAGATGAATTTCTGAAGAAGGTCATTGCTGGACAAGACAATTTCTCTGTAGCTGAAAATGGAATGAACCATCTGGACAATTCCAATGACATGAGGAAAGAGGAAGCATGAAGTGAACCCCAAGGGCATTTTGATAGACAAGTCAAGAGAACATGACCGACATCCCTGCCATCCCTTGAGTGTTTCTAATGTACAGATGATCCCCTCTCCTCCCATTGCAGACAATGAGCTGGAATGTTATCTGCCATTTCTGAGTCATCAGAAATGAGCACTGGGATATCAAAAGTCAGGTTACACATTTTCATTATGATAACACTATAAAAATGCCCTGTGCCTCTGGCCTTTGTAAATGTCAAACTTTTTGCAGTGGTTAGAGAGTCACAAAATCAGAGAATCTTAGAATTGAAATGGATGTCTAGTAGAACCAAAAAGGTCCTCAGTAAAAGTTACAGACTCAGGATGAGGTCCGGATTTGCTCTAGCCTTAGATACATATTTACTAGCTAGGTGAACATGGGTAAGTCACAAGACTTCTCAGATTCCAAGTCTTTTGGATTCTAAGCCCAGAATGGTGTTATCATACAACAAGTACGTGACGATGACAGTCTCATGACTACTAGTCCACAACACTTTCCTCTATACTTCACTGTACATTGGGTATTTCTAGAGTAAACAATGGTTTGTGTTTGGGGGAGGGGAAACTTTAATTAAAGGGACAGTGTAGGCATGCTCTCAGCAATGACCTCAGATTCCCTATACTATACCAAGTTCTTAGTGGTCACTTCTATGTTCCTATAGGCATGCTCTTGTACCAGCCCTCACAGCCACATTTGCCGGTGGCTGAGCCTTTGCCAGCTGGCTCTCCTCCCAGATAGAATTTCAACAAAATTAAGAGATCTTGACCACTCTGAATCTGAAACTCAGGAGAGGGGAAGTAGAGAGTCAGTTATCGGCATAGGAGTGGAAGTGAATATGCACTTCAGAATTACTTCTCTCAGATTCACTCATTAGCATCTCTGTTTATCTTTTCTGAGTCTTTCCCACCTAGGACTTTGAAGCTCTTTGGAAAACCCAGATCAATCTGGAGACAAAAGTTGATGAGTGTAGCCTTGCTATTCATCTCCAGGTGAAGGATGCCTGGTGATTGCCTCACCCACCTGCTTTCATAGAGCATATCATCGATGCTTCTGCAAGTTTAAATTTTTTTCTGACGGATGCAGTTAAGGCAGTTCAACAAATCAATAACAGCAAAGCAGGGAGAAGAAAAATCAACATTATGGATAATGTACTTGTCATCCTTACAGTTACCCAATTTCTGAATAATGGACCCAGTGAACCTAAGGGGATTGAATGCATAGCTATCTGTCCAATGGAAATGCTATGGAACCTTGCAGCAAAGTCCCAAGGTGCTGAGAGATATTAGATAAAATGTCAGGAATGTGTGAATTAGGACTTTAGGGAAGAAAATATTTAAGGAATACCAAGAATTTAATGATGAAAGCTTGTTAATGAGGTACTCTTTTGGGATGGAGGAACAAGCCACCTGAAGGAAATTAACATCTTTTACCTGATGAGAAAATAATAAACACCTGTTTAACTTTTTCCTGCACATCTAGATTGAATTCTTTCCAAGATTTTAAGTGACCATGATGTAAAAACACTAGAAATAAAAAATATATATTTTTAAATAACTCAGTTTTTGCCCTCAGAGAGGTTCTAATCTAATAGGGGAGGTTAGTCATTATGAAGTAAAAATAAAATTGGCATCTCTCAATGCTGGGGAACTATTGGATTGATATTGATATTGAGAAAATAAAAATTATAGCAACCATATTGATAACACTCAGTGTATGAATGATCATTAAAAGGTAGTTTAATAGAAGTTATCAAGGTATAAAAATGTCTAGAATTGGGGGGAGGGATAATAGGGGAAATGCATGGTATATGGGGAAAAGATTGTTTCATCCATTAAGGCCTGCACTAGCTAAAAGTTGACTTGCAAGAGCCAAGATCGAAGATTAGAGGCAACAAATCAATGGAACTCTCTCAACATTCTCCTCCAAAGAACTTCAAAATAATAACTGAAATTAAATTTTGGAGCAGCAGAGCCAACAAAGGTCAGGTAGAGACATTTTTCTAGCCTAAGAAAACTTAGGAGTCAAATAGAAGAGGTCTGTGACACCAGGTGGGAGCCAACCAAGTGAGCATGCGGTACAACACCAGCAGCAGGCCTTGAAGGCAGCCACAACAGTAGCAGCACCAACAACTTCAGGAGCTCTTATCCAAGAGCTGGTAAAGGAATCAGACTTCTTGGAAAGAGATTACAAGGGAACTTTGGCTGGCATTGGGTAGAGCTGACACTGATTAGAAACTCTGCTGCCCATATGTACTTTTAGATTGCAGTTCCAGGGCAGAGAGGAGCACTTGTGATCAGTTACAAGGGAGTAGGGGTGTTGGTAGCAATTATAAGTCAAAGAGGAATACTAGGACTCACCACTGAAGGAGAGCAGCAAGCCTGGTCACACTTGGAAGCACTAAAAACTTACAACCCCCCCCCCCAGAATTAGCTCTGAAAATAGTAGTACAAAAATGCTTGAAGCTTGGGATAGTGCATCCCGACCCCCAGGTGAACAGAGTCCAACTTTAAAATAAATTTAAAAGTCAACAAAAAATAGGCTGAAAAAATGAGCAAACAACAGCAATAAAATAATTTTTTCAGAAAAATGAATATGGAGTTAGGAAAGACCAAGACATATACTCAGAAGAAGATAATAACATGACAAGATCTACAAGCAAAACCTTAAAGAAAAAGGATAATTGGAAAGAAGCTCAACAAGAAATCCCAAAAGAGTTAAAGAAAGAGGAAAATGGTAGAAGAAAAATTGGAAAAGTAAATGAGAGTGATACAAGAACATTATAAAAACAGAATTAACAGTTGGTAAAAGAGGCACAAAAAATAATAAAGAAAACAACACCTTAAAAAAAACCAAAACTGTCTTAATGGTGAAAGAGACACAAAAATTCACTGAAGGAAAGAATTCCTTAAAAAAACAGAATAGGCCAAGTGGAAATAAAGAGATACAAAAATGCAAAAGAACTCCTTAAAATTTAGAATTGGGAAAGTAGAAATCAATGACTCCATGAGACTTCAAGAAAAAATAAAACAAAAACAAATGAATAAAAAAAATAGAAGAAAATGGGAAATATATCATTGGGAAAACCAGTGACTTGGAAAAGAGATTGAGAAGAGATAATTTAAGAATTGTTGGACTACCAGAAAGCCAAGATCAAAAAAATTATGTAGATATCCTATTTCAAGAAGTTCAAGGAAAAGTGCCCTGATATCTTAGATTTAGAAGGTAAAATAGAAATGGAAAAAAAAATCTACCAGTTACCTAATGAAAGAGATTCCAAAATGAAAAGTACCAGAAATATTAGAGCCAATCCTCTACCAATTTCACTGCTCTTGTTCAGAATCAGGGCCTCAGATAACAGTACTAGCCAGGAGCCAACTGTATCCCCTATGTGAAGGTTATCCTTCAACATTTTGAGATGAAGCAAAGGAACTGGCACAAAATGAGACTTTAGTCAGGTCCCCAAGAAACCAGTTACTACATACTTACTGACCCAGAAGGCTTTTTTAGTCTTACTACAGACTCAACCACTTCTGCCCTGATATTTGAAAGGAAATAGATGGCCTCCATGAACTCAAAACTCTTGAGCATGGGAGACTGATCCAGCTGTTATTTTCCTTATCCTAAAGCTAGAAAACTAAATTATAAAATGGCTAGATAAAAAAAAATGTCATAAGCTACTAGGGAAGAAAATATACACAAAGGAACCCCAGTTAAGATCACACAAGATGATATAACAATTGCGATTGAGAAAAGGAAATTTTTAATATGATTTGTTAAATGGCAAAAGAAAAAGACCACCAGCATAGAATGTCTTATGCTCCCAAATGCAGCCTAAATTTATAGATTGAGAAAGGATCTTTAATAGAAAAAAATATTCCTATTGAGAAAAGCAGGATCATTAGAAGATACATGCGGAAGAGAAACCTAAAAAGATACACAATTTTGATTAAATGGAAAGGGTCTAAATGACATCCTATTAGTGGAAAAGATTACCGTCCCTTTAGAATTCTATGTAACAGATAGATGGAGCAAAGATAGATAAACTCGGGAGCTAGGCACAGATTTCTTTGTGTACATTTTTGAGTAGAGGGGAAAAAAGGAATATAATAAAGGAAGAATGCAGACGAAGTTGGAGAAATTGAATATTTCTTGTAATTGCTCTATCTCTGGAGAAAACTATATAGGTTGGGGGGGGGGTTAGAGAACAATGAGAATCTCATGAACCACCCTTTTCTGATCTGCTCAAGAAAAGTTTGTTGAGGGGGCACATACTGCAATAATAAGTGCTAACATATTTATTGTTATTAAGATTTTCTTCTTTTGTTTTGCAAGGCAATTGGGGTTAAGTGACTTGCCCACGGTCACACAGCTAGTAAGTGTTAAGTGTCTGAGGCTGGATTTGAATTCAAGTCCTCCTGAATTCAGGGCCAGTGCTCTATCCACTGTGCCACCTAGCTGCCCCATGATTAAGATTTTCAATCCACTTTGAATATTTTATCTCATTTGTCCTTCACAATAAGCCATTAAGAGTGAGTGCCATCATTACCTATGTTTTATAAATGGTAAAACTAACTAGCTTGGGGTCACATAGTAAGTATTTAAATCCTGATTTTTGTTTTGTTTTGTTTTTGTTTTGGGGGGCAATGAGTGTTAAGTGACTTGCCCAGGGTCACAGCTAGTAAGTGTCAGGTGTCTGAGGTTGGATTTGAACTCAGGTCCTCCTGAATCCAGGGCTAGTACTTTATCCACTGTGCCATCTAGCTGCCCCCAACTCCTGCTTTTTTTTATTCATTACTCTGAATATAAAAAAAGAAATATGTAGGAAGGTGGTTAAAAAGGTAGAGTTAGGGAAGGAGTAGTTTAAAAAAAAATGAACCACCTATGGAGTCCTGTGTACTAAGCAAGAGTTAAGAGGAGAGGAAAAAGATAAAACCTAGTAATTTCTGGCTGGTATAAGTGAAATAGAGAAGACAAGTGGAATAAAACCATCCAATTATAGAATAACGATATTAATTTCACTTGTTTTCTTCCTTCACTTTATCTTTCCTTCTAGAAAGAAAAGTTAGCATAAAAAATATAAAACATTATATTAGGCATTTAATAGAAAGAAAAAGAAACCTAATAAAGATAACAATGAATATGAATGTGATAACTTACCCATTAAATGGTGAAAGATGATAAAATGGATCAGAAAATAGATTATATTCATATTTATGCATGTACACACACGTACACATATATATGTATAGGTGTGTGACTGTGTCTGTATATAGATATAGATACATAAATGTATCTGTGTACATGTATATACATTCAGACACAAAAACTCACTTAAAACTTAAATATTGACAGAATACTAAAAATGATGTGCTGGAGTAGAATGAATTACAGTTTACTCAAATCAGCAAACTTTAGGGTGAAGATCATAACATCAGACAAGGCAACAGTAAAAACAGGTCTTGTGTTAAAGAGAGAGAGATTGATGAAAACTAAATTATAGTTAAGAGCATCAAAGATACTCTAACAATATCAGGACTAAATATATAGTTACCAAATGACATAGCAGCTAAGTACTTAAAGGAAAGGTTAATTGAATTTCATGATGAAATAGATAATTAAATAATAATTGTTAGCTACTTTAATGTGCTCCCTTCACATGTAGACAAATCTAATGGAAAGGTAAACAATTTAAGGGCCTGAAAAAAATTTAAGTAGATCTGATAGTTCTTTGGATATTACTGAATGAGAGTCTTAAGCAGTATATATGACACCTTTAAAAAAACTAGCCCTATGTTAAATCATAAAGAATACATAAAAATATAGAATGTGAGAAAATATTTAGCTAATCATTTATACAACATGAGGACACAAAATTACAGTCTTAAGGAGAACTTGAAGAAAGGATTCAGACTTCAATGGAGACCAAACAATACAATTCTAAATGATGAACAAATCTTATGAATGAAAATAATTTTATCAATGAACATTATTACAATGAAATAATATGACAAAACTCTTGGGACAAAGTCAAAATAGACCTTAGAAGAAAATATGCATCTTTAAGTACTTTTCAAGAAAGAGAAAGACCAATGAATTGAATATGTACCTACAAATCACAAAAAATCAAGAAACTTTCTGAAAGTTTCATAACTCAATATTTTACATTTTAATCATTCTGTGTTAGTAACTATCATTTCCACACAAGTGTAATTGAATATAGAAAACCAACATAAATGCCTAAGCAAGAATCTTTTATATCCTATTGTGGTAAAAACCAGAAGTTTTAGGTGAATCATTTGAGAGTTGAGCACATGCTACTGAAGCAGCTTTTGAAGGAGCTCCCTTTTGAGGAGGAGTCCATGACAAACTTCCCGGCACACCAGCTTAAAACTGAGGGTTGAACAGAAGTTTGGTCTCTCTGGTTTTTCAGCTTAGCTGTGGCGGCACATGCCTTTCGTGTTTGGTGCTGGTTCTCGGCCTGGCAGGGAGTTTGGGATTCGGTGAGTTTTATAAAGGAATATAGACTAAGCTTAGATCTAAAATTAATCATTTGTATTTTTACTTTCCTAATTCCCTAATTGGCATCACCTTTTGTTGTCTAATTAATTCCCAAATAATAAAAACTAATCCCTCAATGATTAAAGCTCAGAGTGGTCTGGGAGATATATAAGGGAAAAGTTAAAAGGGGGAGTTTAATGCTCGTATATCCAATTTTAAATCTCACACTATTAAACCCAAGACCTCAGGAGACCTGGGGCTTCAATGAGGTGCTTTGGTATAAAGTTGAGAGGACCTCGGTTTATATAAAATCTCTGTTGTGACCTTGGGCAAGTCACAACTTCCCAAGGTCTTAGATTCCTATTCTCTGAAAATAAAGAGTTAAACCATGTGACCTCTGACATCCTTTCCAGTCCTGGATCAAAATATCCCTCACCGACTAGGATGAGTGCTGAACAGGTTTGGAAGAATAGGGCCTGTCAGGTCCAAAGGCTGCCCCTCTAAAATATCATCTCTGAATTTAGCCCCTCATTCTTCTCCTTCCCCTGTATGTTCCTATTTTCATGTTTTATAGGATATTAACATCCTTATGTATGAGTTAAAACAAAAGACCCACTATTTCATGAATTACTGGATTGTCTGATTATTTCATGAAAATTTCTGTGTGTATTGTGAGAAAATAATGGGGTTCTATGAGACCCAGAGAGCATGAAATATAGTTGGATTTTAGACTGTGAATATAAACAATAGAAGTTACCTCATTCAAAACCACACCTATCTGAAAGCTCTTTTCCCTCAGAGGGCTCTGTACTCTGACATCAGCACATACAGCTCCGAGCCACCCTCAAGTCCAGTAAACCAATAGATTTGAATGATGCTAACCAATTAACTTTGAGCAGTGTGGAAGGGCTGCCTCTCCTCCAGACCCACAGGAGGCTTTTGCTCTGACTCGCTCTCTTGGCTTTTAATGCTCAAGGATTCAGGAAGCCAATTTCTCTCTCACCCCTCTATCCTAGGTATGTAAAGCTTCTGATCTTTCTGAGTCATGTGCTCTCTCTTTACTAATATTTAATATGCTTTAATAAATGCTTAATGCCCTAAACTGATACAGTAGCCTCTAATTTCTAAGTAGCTATATATTAGCAACCCCAGCTATGTTTCCCTAAAACTTGGAACAGAAATAGGGCAACCCCATATAATTTTAAATGCCACAGTATCTTAATTGCTATTATGGACTAGAGCAGGGACTTAGCACCTGATGCTTTCTCATTGCTGAGTTTCTACCAAGAACTTCCATTTGAGGAAGTACCCAGGGCAACCATGCTTACTTCTCCATTATTGACCTTGACTTGTCTAATTTGCTCCTGTTCTAGTACCTTCTCCTTACTCCCCAGTGCCCCACATTTCAACTCCCTTTTAGTGTTATCTTGTCTTCTTAGAATATAAGTCCTTGAGAGGACTGCCTTGCTTTTTGCTTGTATTTACTTTCCCAGTGCTTAGCACATTGCCTGACATATAGTAAGCAATTAATAAATGCTTTATCTCAATAACTAGCTGGCTGAGACTAGAATCCAGATCACCTGCTTCCTAGTAAAATACTTGTTTCAATACACAACACTAATATCTAGTATGGTTTCAAGGCATTATGTCAGTTTTCATAAAATAAAAATAAATAGATAAATAAATCCAGCAAAACCTTCAAGAAGCTCAACATTCAATTTTCTACATTCCTCAACCACCAACCCCCCCACCCCCCAGAAAAAAAAAAGATTATGCTTGCATCAAATCTCCATCTTTATCAATCACCAGTGTTGAACCAACAAGGAGTTTTCATTAGTGCTTTTCTACAGAATTCCTTCAATGTTTCAATATTATTATTCCTCTCCAATCTCCCTGTCACCAAGTAGCAGTCATGTTCTTTCACCAAGAATGCCCATTAACTGGAGGTCTAGGAGTCTAATCATTGGAGGGGGAAAAGGAGAACAACATTAGAATTGAAATTATTTCAATGAGGCTGTAGTTCAAAAGACCCTCAGGGAAATGTGGAAAACCCATTCTCAAAGATAACTACCTTTCAATCCTCAGGCTTGTTCTGCCATAGAAATAGTCTTTTATAATAAGAATGCATTCTTCACAAGCAGAAGCAATAAAGACTATTCATTCAATGATAAAATCTTATATTCTTTAAACCTAAGCCATAGAATCAAAGAATTTCAGAGGTGTAAATAGCCATAGTAAACATATAAACTAATACCAACTACCACCACCAGTTCTCAAAAAATATCCATATGAAAAACCAAGCACATCTGTTCTTTGTATGCAGGGAGGAGGGTATAGTGATACCTCATTAGAAAAGATACAGCCTCTTGAGTCTGGAGACCTGAATTCAAATTTGAGTTCAATTATTATATGTGTGACTTTGGCTAACTAACCTCAGCTCCCTAGGTCTTACTTTTTTCATTTGTAAAAACAAAGAATTGAGCTAGATGATTACTGAGGTATCTTGTAGCTCTAGAGCAGGGATTCTTAACCTTTATTTGTGCCACAGATCCCTAAGGCATTCAGGTGAAGCCTATGGATACCTTCTTAGATTAAAATTTTCAAATGCATTAGATAAAATATATAGGATTATAAAGGAAACATTTTACATTGGAACAGTCATGTATATATATACACATATATGTGTGTATCTCTATATATCTCTATCTATATATAGATATATGTGTATTAATGTATGTATAATTGAAGTTCACAGACCCAGGTTAACAACCTCTACTCTAGAATTTTGATCCTTTGATATCAACTACTTCCCAAGGAAGCCCATTTCTCTTTTGGGTAGCTCTAATTGTTAGCAGGTTTTTGTTGTTTGTTTTGCCTAACACCAAGATCAAGGTTACTTCTTCGTTGTTCCTAGTTCTGCCCTCTGGAGCCCAATAGAAGTCTACTCCTTCTTTTAAAAAGGCTACCTTTCAGGCAGTTAGGTAGGTGGTGCACCAGTCCTGGATTCAGGAGGACCTGAGTTCACATCTGGCCTCAGACTCTTGACACTTACTAGCTATGTGACCCTGAGCAAGTCACTTAACCCTCATTGCCCTGCAAATACTTTCAAGGTTATCTTCCTCCCTAAGGACCTTTTCTCCATTTACTTTTGTTTTGTTTTGTTTTTGTTTTTAAGTGAGGCAATTGAGGTTAAGTGACTTGCCCAGGATCACACAGCTAGTAAGTGTTAAGTGTCTGAGGCCGGATTTGAACTCAGGTACTCCTGAATCCGGGGCCGGTGCTTTATCCACTGTGCCACCTAGCCGCCCCTTCTCCATTTACTTTAATCAATCAATAAGCATTTACTAAGCACTTATATGGGAGGTAGTGAACTAAGCAATGGGAGTACAAAGACAAGCAAAAAAAGAAAATTTAGTCCTTGGCCTCAAGGAGCTTATGTTCTAATGATGGAAGACAACACATAAAAGGAACTGTGAGCTGGCATGATGGAGGAATATGGATTGTAGCTGGTTTGGGCATTCCTAAATGGAAAATTTTTGGAGGAACCAAACAGAATGAGGGACCCACAAGGTTGAGGGTACTGCCAAAGTGTGAGTGATGATTGCATTCCTCAGGATCTTTTATCCTTATTAATGCCCTATACTGAACATAATACCTCATATGTAGTATAAACAGGGCAGAATAGAGTAGATCCTTGTTTATTAACCAGAAGCTATTCCTCTCTTAATGTGAGAGTTAATTTTAGATTGTGTGGCTATGATAGTGCACTGTTGACTTATCCCACTCTTATAGTGCACTAATAAAATTCCCAGAAACATTTTAGAGAAATTTCCTTTCTAGTGTAGTACAGTAGAAATGACACTGGAATTTCAATAAGAGGACCTAGGTTTGCACCCTGGTTCTAACCCCTTACCATATGACCTGGGGAAAATTGCACATCTGCAAATAGAGCATCTATAAATGCTAAGGAAACCATCCATAGATTTACACAAGTCACAAACACTGGGTCGTGCCACTGGTGAGCTCCTTCCAAGTTGGCGTTAACTTTAATGCATGTATTTGAATCCAAACAAATTCTTTATCTTGCATTGTTTAGATGATTGTGTATTTTGTTTTCCCAATTCTACTTATTCCACTTTCTATCATTTCATGTGAATCATCCCAAACTTCTCTGAATTTTTCATATTAAATGTTTCATACCATTGCATTATGTTCATCCACACTATTATAATTTTAAAAGTCATCCCCAATTTAATGGACATTGACTTTGATATGTCTATGTCTATATCTATATCTATATCTATGTCTATATCTATGTCTATGTCTATGTCTATGTCTATGTCTATATCTATATCTATATCTATATCTATATCTATATCTATATCTATATCTATATCTATATCTATATATCTGTATCTATATATCTGTATCTATATTTATATAGATACAGATACAGATATAGATATAGATATTTGCTAGCACAGAAAAATGATGCCATCGATATTTTGGTGTATATGGAATCTTTTGTCCTGTATTTTAATTTCTATCAATTGGATCTGTCAACTTTTTTAAGAGCTTTTTTTTTTTTTAAACAAACAGCCCAATAGCATTCCATTGGGGCAGCTAGGTGGCAAAGTAAATCAATTGATTGGCCTGGAAGCAGGAAGACTCATCTTCTTGAGTTCACATCTGATCTCAGATATGATTACTACCTTGTGACCCTTACTAGCTGTGTGACCTTGGGCAAATCACTTAACATTGTTTGTCTCAGTTTCCTCATCTATAAAATGATTTGGAGAAGGAAATGGCAAATTGCTTTAGTCCCTTTGCCAAGAAACCCCCAAATGCAGTCATGAAGAGTCAGATATGACTAAACAACAAAAATTATATTATTATATACATGTACCTCAAGTTGTTTACTTAGTTCCCAATCAATAATCATTTATTTTATGTACAGTTCTTTGCTATTAAAAATACTGCTATGTATATGTATATGTATATGTATATGCATATTTGGGTGAAAGGGTAGGGGCATTTTAGTCACTTTCATAATTCCAAATTGCTTTCAAGGATGGATAGATACATTATAGTAAATGACCATTGTAATCTAGTATATGATAAACCCAAAGATCAAAGCTTTGGGGAAAAAACCTCATTATTTTACAAAAATGATGGCAAAACTGGAAGGAGTAGGGCAGAAACTAGTTATAGACCAATATTTCACTGCACATACTAAAATAAGAACAAAATGGGTACATGCTTTACACATAAAGGGTGATTTCATAAGCAAATTAAGGGAGCTTATCTGTCATATTTATGGGTAGGGGAAGAATTTAGGACCAAAGAAAATATAGAGAGCATTACAAAATGTAAAATAGATAATTTTGATTACATAAAATTAAAAAGCTTTTTCACGAACAAAACCAATGTAACTAAAATTATAAGGAAAGCAGAAAACTGGGAAAGATTTTTTTGCAACAAGTGTTTCTGATACAAAGCCTTATTTCTCAGATATATAGAGAACTGAGTCACATTCATAAGAATACAAGTACTCCCTCATTAATAAATAGTCAAAGCATATGAACAGGCAGTTTTCAGACAAAGAAATCAAAGCTATCTATAACCATATGAAAATGCTCTAAATCACTACTGATCAGAGAAATGCAAATTAAAACAACTCTGAGGTACCATCTCATAGCTATCATGACTAATGACAATTATGGCTAATATGACAAAAAAAAAGAAAATTCTAGATTTTGGAGGGGATATGGGAAAACTGGGACACTAATAAACTCTTGGTGAAACTGTGAACTTCTCCAATCATTTTGGAGAACAATTTGGAGCTATCCCCAAAGGGCTATAGACTGTGCATAACCTTTGATCCAGCAATACCACTGCTAGGTTTATATCCCAAAGAGATAAAGGGTGCCTAAGAATTGGAAACCAAAAGGATGCTTATCAACCCAGGAATGGCTAAACAAGCTGTGGTATATGATTGTAGTGGGATATTATTATGCTATAAGAAATTATGAAAAACAAATTTTAAAAAAGAAACTATGAGCAGGATTTCAGAAAAAAACTGGGAAAGACTTACATGAACTGATTTTATAAATCATTCCCCCATAAAGTTTGTGACACATCCCATCATACACGCTTAATGGGAAAAAAGTGAGCTTAAATTTAGAGCTCATGTGGTGAAAGTGGTAATTTACAGTTTTCTAGAATCTTTTTTTTTTCTGGAGGTTGTTGTTTTCCTTTTGCACAATATTCCCCAATTTCCTATTTAATACATTTTCTGTTCAGCTCCTCCTATAGTCATGAAAGTGACTTTCTGCATTTTTTCTACTTTCCCTTTACTCCTAATGCACTCACTGCCATCAGCTGTTCTTGAGCCACTGCTAGCATGCCAACAAGATTACAAAATCCTCTGGACTCTTAAAAGCTCAGAGTTTTCCTCTAGCCATGGGGTAGCAGAAAAGACTGAGACTGAGACAAAGCATGCAAGGGAGACCTAAACTGAGTCTGGTGTAGGCTCCTCTTCTTCTCTTCCAAAGTAATTCTTTCTCAGGAACTTGGCTAGAAAGTTTCCACCTTAAGGTACCAGGCACTCAAGTCTCTGGGCCGTGAATTGGTTTACTATTTTACAGTGAATGTATGGCTGTTTTCCTCAACCAATATGAAACCAATTTCTTTGCAATAACACTCCAGTTAAAGCAATTGATTTCAATAATATCTAAATAAACCAGTCTTTTTCCTTACTTAGTATAAAACTTATGATTGATTGATATTCTCAAATCAATCAAACATAAAGCATTTGTTAATTACCTACTATGTGTCAGGCAATGTACTCAATACTGGGATGTGAAGACAAAAATAGGAAACAATATATGCCCTCAAGGTGCTTGCTTATTAATAATGTGGAGCAATATGTTATGATATATGCAAATACTGGATAGATAAAAAAGTAAATACAAAGTAATTTTTGGAGGGGGAAGAAGGGGATGGAAGGAATTACTAAGAGCTAGAGCAAACAAGAAAGGCCTCATCTAGGACATAACCTGAACTGAGCTTTCAATGACTCTGAGAGGCAGAAATTAGACTAAAAATATTCCAGATCTAGAGGATATACTATGCAAAGACACAGAGGTAGAAGATGGGAAGTCCTGAGTGAGGAAAAGCAAGAGATGATTTGACTGAGCCTTGCAGAGTAGGGAGGGGAGTAATGTGGGATAACTTGGAAATGTAGGGTGAGGAACACTTGGTCTAGGATAGACACATTAAATAATGGATATTTTTTGAATTATTATGCCAAGTGGCCTCTGTGGGCAGCATCCCTAGCCCAAAGAAGTCATGTGAACATATTTTACTGAAGAGAACTCTTCGTTTGTTTATCCATTCATTCCTCTATTCATTCATCCATTCATTTATTTATTTTTATCTATTCATTCATCCATTTATTTATCCATTCACTCATTCATTTATTTATTTATTCCTTTTTCTGAGGGGCAGTGAGGGTTAAGAGATTTGCTCAAGGTCACACAGCTAGTAAGTGTCAAGTGTCTGAGGCCAGATTTGAACTCAGGTCCTCCTGAATCCAGGGCCAGTGCTTTATCCACTGCACCACCTAGCTGCCCCCAAACATAAACATATTTTAAGCATAAATTAGATAACAGCTGTTGGCATGTTGACTGATCTTTAGTAGAATTCTCCTCCTGATGCTTTTATGGATATAAAGGAAAAAGGGAATGAAAGAACAGAGGCTATTAAATAAAATGGGCAAGGGAAGGACACTGTAACATTTGTTAGACAGTAATTAAAGTCTTTTCCTGTTGTTCTAGGGTGTTCAGGACCCTGAGAATGAAATTGTCTTTATGTACATGTTCATTCAGACCTGGATCTCTGCAGGGATCCCTGACTTCCCCTAAGAATAGCTAAATTACTCACTTGAAAACCAATTTTTTAAAAAAACCTAAAAATCTTCCCATATGATGTTTTGAGAATTTCTGCTCCCACATAAGTGAATTACTGTTCACCAGAAGAGGCTAAACACCTGGCACATCCCTGGTGGACTCTCAGTACTCTGAAGATGAATTAGAGTTGGCTGACAAAGGATAAGATCTACACTTTCTCCACAACTTCCAAAAAGTCTATAATTTCATCACCCTGGATCCTCCCTCCACTGACATAGAACATAACTCTTCCACACCTAGTAAATAATGTCTGGGAGTTTTTGGAGCTAAACAAAACAAAAGAATAAAAGAAAAGAAAAAAAATCACTAGTGACCATTGTTTAATCAATCAACAAGCTTTTAGGGACATGCTAGATGCTGGAGATGCAAAGGCATGCTAGAGATGCAAAGGCAAAAAAGTAAAATAAAACAGTGTTTACTTTCAAGGAACTTATAGTCTGATGGCAGAGACAAGAAATGCATATATAAATGTATATCTAGGATGAATATAAAGAAAATAAATACAAACAAATAGAAGATGGTTGAGTAGGGGTGGCACCAGATCAGGAGAGGCTACATGTGGAATACATGAACTCCATTTAAAAAAAGTGAGGGATGCTATAAAATGGAGGTGATGGGAGAGTATATTCCAGAAATGGAGGACCACAAATGCAGAGGCACAGAAACTAGAAATTGAGTGTCACATAAGCAAAATAGGACAGTTTGGCTAAATCATGGAGTCAAAAAGGGGACATAATCACTATTATCACTGTAGAAATAGGCTGAGGCTGAGTCGTAAAGGTATTCTGGTGACGAGCCTGTTCAAAATGGTTTAGGCTACTCCTCAAATGCAAATATTCAAATCAATCGGTGGATCTGCATTTGCTATCTTTTTAAGGGTCCCCCATATTATACGAGGGAGGGAATGATTTTAAAGATTCAATCATGAAACCTTCTATTTCTCTTTATTTTTTCTCTTTTTTTTTCAGATTCAACTCAATGTTCTAGACTGTTAAAATATGCCATCTAGGGGCAGCTAGATGGCGCAGTGGATGGAGCACTGGCCCTGGATTCAGGAGTACCTGAGTTCAAATCCGGCCTCAGACATTTGACACTTACTAGCTGTGTGACCGTGAGCAAGTCACTTAACCCCCATTGCCTAAAAAAAAATAAAAAAATCTGCCATCTAAGTTATTAAATGAATTCCCTAACTTCATGGCATTTGCAAATTTGATAAGTCCTATTTTATCTATGTCTTCATAAAAGTAATAAATGACAATGTTAGACAGACAGGTGCCAAGGAGACATCTGTAAAGCATTCTGCTAAAAACCTCCCTTCACCAACGAATCAACAAATAAGTAATTATTAAACACCTGCTATATGCCAGCTACTATGCTAGCCTCAGGAGATACAAGAAAAAAGGAATCCCTATTTTAAGAAACTTACATTCTAATGGGGGTAGATGAGAAGTACACAAAAGAATATGCAGAATAAAAATAAAGGGAATAAATAGCAATAAATACAAAGCCCTTAAGTATAATGTAGGGAGGAAAAAGAATAGCAGTTGAGTGGATCAGGAAAGGTTTGATGTTGGCATCAAACTATTAATGCATACTCTTTTCATCTAGTATGACTTTTGAACAGGTCCAATACTTCCTAAATATATTATGAATCTAGCACACATCTCTCCATCTTTTTCCCAAGAAAATAATATGAGATTTTATTAAATATTTTGCCAAAATATATACAAACTCTCTATATAACATTCTAGTGATCACCAGACTATTGACTCTGTTAAAAAAGGAAATAATATTAACCTAACATGATCTATTCAACAGGAAGCCATGTTAGTTCTTCATGGTCACTTGCTGTCTGTAAAGATGTTTTCCATGGTATAATGGATAGAGAAACTGGATTTGAAATTAGTAAGATGTATGCCAAATTCTTCTGACACTTATTATATGTAACTATTGGAATGATGCCACCTGCTGGAGAGCTACTATAGGAAAGCTCCACCATGAGGAGAAGGTGTCTGAGGGCAAGTCATGTAGTCAAGGTCCTTGGCATCAGGAAGTGACATTTGCTCGTGTGTACTGTCTATTAAGGCTACCAGCCAATCAACTTGAGGAGCCTCCCATTTCTGGGAGGAGGACATGAAGTAAGAAGTGGACACTGGGAGAGGGCTTTCTTCTGTTTTGGTTCCTGACCTCACCATGGCAGATCAGATGATGGGCTCTCTTAGAAATAGTTAGATTTTTACCTTTCTCTCTGATCCTAATGCTCTTTAATAAATACTTAAACACTTAAATAGTCTTGGTAAATCTTATAATTTATTGCGACCACTCATTAGATTTTAGATAGTATAGCTAGAATTTTAGCCCCTTGCATATATGAGCAGACATGGGGTAGCCATTTAACCTCTCTGAGACTGTTAATTAATCTGTAAAATGGGAATAATACTTTCAGTCCCTATCTCACAGGTTTATTTCGAGAATCCAGTGAAATAATTATTTAAAGCAATACAACTTTAAAGCTCTGTGTGAATGACAGTTACAAGTATCAGTATCCTACCAAATATTTCCAGTCATTAAAACTATGGTCATTAAGTAATAATTTTCAAACTCCACCCTTCACTTCCCTCCTTCCTTCCTTCCTTCCTCTTCCTCTCTCTCTCCCTCTGCCTTTCCCTCCATTTGTTCCTCTTGTTCTCTATCCTCCTCGCCATCTCCTCTGCCTCTCTCTCTTCTTCTCGCTTTCCCCCTTGTTATAGTCTGTACCCCATCACTATTTAGCAAGATGCAGCATTATTAATAACATATTGAGAGCTAGTTGGGATGCTAGAGACCCTTAGACTCTATGGTACATTAGAAAAAGTAGTGATTTTGGAGTTAGAAAATCTGGGTTCAAACACTGCCTCTGACAGCACCTGCGTGACTTTCGGCAAGTCCTTTAACTACCCTGGGGCTCAGATTTTTATGTGTAAAATGAAAGAGGTTGAATTAGGTAGCTTCAACATTCCTATTAGATCTATGATCCTCTTAACATGAAAAACTGAAGTTCAGAGAAGTTGTGGCTTTCCCCAAATCACAAATCCATCATTTTCCCCATTGAACCATTTTTTCCCCATTGAGGGGATGAACATTTATCTCTCTTCAACTGCTTTAAGTTCCCATTTTGCCCTTTTTAAAGCAGAATAAAAATTGTTTGCAGATATTAATTGTTTTTGTTCTCCTTTGCTCAGTGCAAACAAGTTAATACTAGTTGGAAGGAAAGAGAGGCCAATGGAAAATCAGTTTGATTTATTTACTAATTAATACCAATTAGACTTTGGAGGAGCAAGTGAATTATGTGTTTATGCAAATATTGAAATGTGATGAAGCCCAGCATCTTTGGGGGAGAGAGAGGAGGGGAGTTCAGTGCTGGGCAGACAATATTCCAGTGCAAGGAACAGACTTAATATGAATTCATTGCAAGCCTGGCCAGTTTGCACCTAGGCATAGTTTAGAGGAAATTCCATCACAGAAAAATGGGAAAGTGAATGGAATGGATTATGTAAACATTTTCCAACAACTGTGTGTCATACAACCTCAGGGTGATAAGAAGATATCCTCAGTAAGCCATAATCAACTGTGTGTGTGGTTCTTGTTATTTTTTTTTCCTCTACACTCCATCTTTAAAAGAGGAAAATTACAGGAAAATCAGCTGATGAAAGAATTCTATTTCAAATGCATCAAGCAACTTCCTTAAGATATTTTTGGTTTATTGTAGTTTCAACTCTATCTCTTGCAATTCACCTCAAAATCCTGAATAGAATGATCAGGAAGAACAAGTCAGGCTATATGCCAGGTGATCTTTAGAACTCTGAGAGGTGAGTCATCCCTTTATCATGCCTGGAAATAGGCCTCCACATCACTTTCCAGTCATTTCCACCACTCACCTCCCTTTTCCAGTGCCCCTCTATGTATCATTCTCCCCTATTAGAATGTATGCTCCTAGAGGGGACTGTCTTGCTTCCTTGTATCCTCAGCACCAAGGACAGCACCTACCATATAGTTTCTTCACCTGTAAAATGGGGGTGATAATAACACCTACTTCACAGGGTTGTTGTAAGGATCAAATTATATATATACATATATATATATATATATATATATATATATATATATATATATAAGTGTGTGTGTGTGTATGTGTGTGTGTGTGTGTGTGTGTGTGTGTGTGTGTGTGTGTATCTACAACATGATTTTGGAGAGGATTTCAGTTTCCCTGATTAAAAGAATAGATTCTTTCCTTCCTTTTTTTGGCTTACTACCCTTACTCTTGAAGAAGATCTAGTTCTATCATCTCCATGTCTTTTCCTTTCTTGCTTCTCAGCCTCTTTCTTTCTTTCCTGGTGGGGCAATGAGGGTTAAGTAATTTACCCAGGGTCACACAGCTAATAAGTGTCAAGTGACTGAGGTCACATTTGAACTCAGGTCCTCTTGAATCCAGAGCTGGTGCTTTATTCACTGTACCACCTAGCTGACCCATTTCTCAACCTTTTTCAATCTGGCTTGAAATCTCATCACTCAATTGAAAATTCTCCCACCAAAATTGTCAGTGTTGGGGAAAGGGAGCCTAATAAAGCCACTAATAATGTATTAACTATGTTAAACAATAGGAGCAATATGTTGTTCCCATCTAAGAGACTCAAGGACCAAGAATGGTCCAAAGACCTCCAGGGCCTTACTTTTAAAACTGGTTTTTGGGCAGCTAAGCGGCACAGTGGATAAAGTGCCAGCCTTGGATTCAGAAGGACTTGAGTTCAAATCTGACCTCAGATACTTGACACTTACTAACTGTGTGACCCTGGGCAAGTCACTTAACCCTCATTGCCCTGAAGGAAGAAAAAAAGAAGAAAAAAAGAGGAAAAGTGGTTTTCCCTTGCTGAGGTGATGCTGGTCAGTAATTTCTCATTAGAGTAAATCTCATGATGGAAACTGTTATGCATATGAACCAGAAATGAAAAAGCTTCATTCCTTTCTATGAAAATCATGCCTTGACTTAAATAATACCTTTCATCAGGGAGTTGAAACCATAACAAAGCTAACCTTACCCAGAAGTGAAGTAGACAACCACCTACACAAATAACTTTTTCTTTAAAGTAGCACCTTGAAACTCTCTCAGTCATCCCTCTTCACCCATTCCAGCTTTATGAGTCCCAAAGTTCTTTAAAGGGAGTAAAAAGCTCTTCATCCCACAATCAAAATTAAGGCTTTAAATAATAGTAAAAAATAAGAAGTGACTTACTGGGTTGGCTTGTGAACTGTGGGCTTTTGTTTATTTTTGTTTAGCCATTTGTTCAGTCATGTCTGACTCTTCATAACATTATTTGGGGGTTTCTTGGCAAAGATTTTGGAATTATTTCCTTTTCCAACTCATTTTACAGATGAGGAGCTGAGGCAGAAAGGGTTAAGCAATTTGTCCAGGGGCACACAACTAGTAAGTGTGTGAAGCCAGATTTGGACTCAGGAAGATGAGTCTTCCTGACTCTAGGCCTGATACTCTATCCACTATGGTGCCACCTAGCTGTCCAAACTATAGTTTAAGGAATGCCAACGCACAGGGTATGCATACCTAGAAAACAAGGTATCAGGCAGCATCTCAGGACTCAACCTGTGAGTGCAAGTGATAGTCAGAGGAAGTAGCACAAAGGAAGGCTGTCTTTATGTAGTTCATGAAAATTCACCAAATACTTAACATACATGACCTCATTTGATTACTCTTTGAAGATTCACAGGTCCTCCGGGTAAAAATAATTACATCTTTTTTTAAAAAATGTATTTAATTTAATTTAATTGTAATTTATTTTTTTTGTGGGGCGGTGAGGGTTAAGTGACTTGCCCAGGGTCACACAGCTAGTAGATGTCAAGTATCTGAGTCAGGATTTGAACTCAGGTCCTCCAAATCCAGGACCAGTGCTTTATCCACTGTGGCAGCTAGCTGCCCACAATAATTACATCTTTTAAGGTTTGCAAAGTGATTTATTCACAACCCCCTTCCCTCACTCCACAACTGGTGCCTTCCTTCTAAGATTACCTCACATTTACCCTGTATATACGTTGTATATCCATTGCTATTTACATATTGTCTCCCTCATTAGAATGAGTGCAAAGTACATGGTTTTTTTTTCTCTTTTCATTATATCCCCATTGCTTAGCAAAGTGATCTATATACATAGTAGGTATTTAATAAGTTCTTCCTTATCTGAGAAACTTTCTCAATTGGTGAATGGCTGAAAAATTTATAGTATTATGATCATGATGGAATACTAATGTGATGTCATAAATGATTAGTTTAGAAAACACGGAAAGACTTGTATGAAATAATGAAGAGCGAATAAGTAGAACCTATAGAACATTGTGTATAGTAACAGCAATATTGTTTCAAGAACAACCCTGAGTGACTAAGTCATTATGACTATTGTAAATACCCAAATGAACTACAAAGGACCTAGGAATGAAGACAGCACCTACATCCAGAGAAAGAACTGATAAATAGAAGTATGTGTAGAATGATCTCATGTATGAATGTATGTATGTATACACATCTATACATATATACACATAAATAGATATACATATATGTGTATGTATGCATTTGCATGTGTTTGAATATATTTATGTGTGTGTATGTGTATAAGTGTGTATATATATATGTATATGAATATGTATATACACATATCTGTGTCTAATGGTAGTGATATCTGGCAGAGGGAAAAATGGGGAAAAAAGAAAGTTACATGACAACTTGATTATATATTTAAAAGTAATAGCAAGTTTTCCATAAGAGATTTGTAGTTTCATGTGCAATAACCTTTTTTTATCCAACTATGTTATGGAAGTGCTTGTTTTATTTCATAAATTAAAAATAAAATTTTAAAACATAAGTATTTCTAGACAACTGTAAGTGATAGGTAATACAAATGTTATTATCCCCATTGTGCAGATAAGGAAATAGGGGCTGAGGTATTTTTTCTAATGATAAGAATCAGAGGTATTATTTGAACCCATAACTCTTCAATACAAGTCCCCCAACTACTCAATGACTACCTCCTAAAATGTGAATACCTTTAGAGTGAAAACAGATTGTTTTCCAATTTATATCCATACTAAGTTACTACATCAGACTCACACTAAATTATTGATTTCACGTCCTTCTCAGGTTTTGATTAGAGAGATCATAGTCACCTGGGGGAAGCAAATGGGGTTGGAGAAGGAAAACGAGTAGGATGGAAGAAACAAAAAACAGTTTTCACCACTTGTAAATTTTCCTTGGGGCTAAGTCTAGTGTATAGGATTTCCAGCTTTCAATTGTGAGACAGGGGGACAGAAATGACAGTAGGGATATTGTGTTCAGAATAAGTGAATTCTTCCTAGATTCATCCTCATGAGAATTAGAAAGAGATATGCAAAGGATCAGAGACTTTGAGCAAGTAATATGTTACAAATATAGAAACTGAAACCAAGTCCTCTTATTTCCAAATACAGGACTCTTCCCACCTGGCTTGCCTACTTTACAAAGTTGTTATGAGGATGAAAAGGAAAAAATGAATGTGAAGATATCTTGTAATCATCAAATAATAAAAGATGATTATCATCATTGTAAATAGCCATACTTATTCCACATATTTCATACATGCACACATATACAATTAAGAGCCCTGCCTGATTATACTTAAAATTTTCAAATTGATTTGGGATTTCATACATGCAGATTTGTTCTTCACTGATGTGGATTCCAACCTTTTTTGCATGCCCATTCTGTGTGACTCTTATCCATATGCTCCGATATAGTCTCCATTGGGAGTCTGCCCAACATTCTGGGGAGATTCCTTCTTTTCTTCTGACATAATAGTGATAACAGAGGAGCACACAGGCCAACCAATTGCTATCCTTTCCTCTTGCTACATTGCCAGACCACTTCTATTTTTTCCATATATTTTTTTTTGCTAATGTCCTTTTTTCCAATATTTCTTTGGCATTGCTTAGTTATTATGTTGCAGGCTGCTCATGCCTACCATGTGCCTTTCCATGGCTCTCTGAATGATAATCATTTAAATTCTTCAGAGAATGTAGTGTTCTGACTTGTAGCCAGATAGAATCATTAGTAAAATGCTACAGTTACTAGAAAGTTGGGCCTTCCGTTCACTAAGATATTTGGAATACTCAAAGGATCCCAGTGATGTCTAAAAGGCAATCCAGTCCCCTTTCCTTATCTTGTTTAATTATGGGTCTAACTTGTCATCCATTTGCAATACCTATCCAAAATATACATAAACATATAAATATATATGTATATAAATATATGTGTTTGTCTATATATGTATATGTATGTGTGTTTATACAAACACATATTGACAAACTTTATACACATAAACTTATTGACTGACTCTATGGGTTTTCCATTTGAATATATGTCATAGTCTGGCCAGAAGTGATCTTCATCCCCTGGTTTTGGATTTGGTTTTTCCCTGTGTTGATGGTTATTTTAAACCTAGGAATATTTGGTGGTTCATTTGTTTCAGTCATGTCTGACTCTGTGACCCCATTTGGGGTTTTCTTGGTAAAGATACTGCAATCATTTGCCATTTCCTTCTCCAACTCATTTTACAGATGAGGAAATTAAGGCAGATAGGGTTAAGTGACAGGAATACAGTGTCTGAATCCAGATTTGAATTCAAGTCTTCCTTACTCCAGGCCTGGAGCTCTATCCACTGTACCACTCAGCTGACTGGAACTGACTCTAACCTGCTCATTGGTTAAATGTTCAGTGTGAGCATTTAGATATTGGAAATATGCAAATGATACACATCGGTTCTTGATTTATTATTTTGATTGCTTAGACTTAAGAAAGGGATGGAGAAAAGTGTTAATAATACAAATTAAACTTAAAGATATCATTCATACATTTTTCTCAGAGATTTGGTTGTTAAATTACTAGCACACTCTTGATAAATCCTTTTATTGTAAAAAATACCTTATTAAATGTAACTATCTGTATACCCTACTCTAATATTTCTTAAGGTTAGTCCTTAATACCAACTGTCTGCTGGGCAATTCCTTCTGAATTTCTTATTGGCATCTCAAATACATACTTTCTCAAGTTAAATTCATCATCTTCACCCATAGACCTATGCCTTCTCCTCTAAACTTTGTGATTTCTCTTGAGTCACTTAAATCTATCTTAGAACCATTCTTGAATCTTCTATCTCCCTAAGTTCCCTATATTCATTCAGTTGCTATTTCTTATTCATTTAACACCACAGCATCTCACACATCCATCCTTATCACTGAATTTGCACCCCCTATTCAGGCCCTCATTATTTTTCACATGGACCAAAGTGATCATCTTCCAACTGATTTCTCTAATTACTTTTAGTCACTTGACTCTCCAATCCATCAGAGATTGATATTCATCAGATCTTGATATTTGATATCCACCGATGTTAACATTATCTTCATAAGACATAGGTTTAACCAAATCACTATCTTGTTCAAATCTCTTCAGTAGTTCTCTACAGTCTTAGTGGCAGGGAGGGGTAAAAACCACAAACTTCAGTCTGGCATTTAAGGCTCCCCAAAGTTTGGCATCAATATACATTTCCAGACATTTCTTGTTATTCTCCTACAAGAACTCTCTGTTCTAGCCAAACCGGGCTGCTAGATGTTCTGCCAAATTGGCATTCCACCTTCCTACATTCTCAAAAGCTCCAGTTCATACCTGGAATTCACTTTCTTCTCATCACCCTCTTTCACAATTCTTAGCTTTTCTTCAAGCCTCAGTTAAGGTTTTACTTTCTCTATGACCACTTCCTTGACATCCCTGAATCCCCCAATTATTATAGCCCTTTCCTTCCTCAAATTACTTTTCATTATGTATGTATGCTCTGACCTCCAAAGCTGTCCACTAGATACATCGGACTATTGGCTCATAGAGGCAGAGAAAAGTTTTTGTTTTATCTTTGTACCAGTGCCTATCACAGTGCCTTGTTCATAATAGCCATTTAATAACTTCTTATTTGACATTACAAGTGAAAACAAATAGTTTCTCTCACACTGCTCCAATGGCAAAAGCCTTTCACACGATATTCATGATGGGCAAAACAGTAAGAATAGCAAACTTTGTTTTCATTTCCATGATCCTTTTACCTTCTTTCATTGTCTTCCACACTACTGTCTCCTGACATCATTATTCAACTGAAACTTCTCTTTCCACAGTTAACTGCCAAACCTAATGAACTTTTCCTAATCCTCATCCTTTGTGACCTTTCTGTAGCACAACTGATAACCCTCTCCTTCTGAATATTCTGTCCTACTGGGTCTTCATGACACTTCTTTCTTGAGACTCTTTCTATAACCTAGTTTCCAACCATTCCTTCCAAGCCTCTTCTGCTGGATCTTCTTGTAGGTAAATGGGGGTGTTTAGGGAGCAATAGCAACTCTGGTATGAAGACTTGCTGAGCTCTTCTCACATCTGCTCATTCACCTTCGAATTTCACCTTTCACCCAACTGTCACCCATGTTTCCAAGAAGCTATAGCATGTGCAGTGGCCACATCATTGTAAAACCATCTTAGCAGACAGGATAAAACAGGTTGAGGGTAAGTAATGGGCCTCAAACCCATTGGTAAGTGAGAGGGATGTCTTCCCTGAGTATGTGAAGACTTCCCCAGAACAATGGGCAGAGGAGAACAATCTGTTTCAATGATCATGAAGGCACTGTGAAACAGCTAGAGTTTGGTTAGACAATAAGACACCAAGGTCACTCATTCTTTCCTTGCCATTGCGTTTTCTTGACTTTTGCCCTGCCAGTAGATTTTGATGACTCTGGAAGAGAAAGTAAGACTAGTGATTTTGTGCAACTCTGACTCAATTAAATCCAATTTGTGTATAAGTCAACATATCACCACATATTGTCATTGGTCCCCCTCAAACCAAAAGATCAAAATCAACTAACTATGGGTTTCTCTAGAAACTCAGACCTGTGCTTTTTTACCCCTTTAAAATATCTTTTGTAGTGATCTCATTAACTTCCATGGGTTGTTAGCTCTTGGTGTCTAAGATATGTATATCATAACTATGCAAATTATTCCTAGATTAATTATGAATTCCTAGTCTTTCTCCTGATCTTCCATCCTGCACTGCACACTGCCTTTTGGACCTCTCAAATCTGATGTTTTCAAGGCATTGCAAAGTTAAAAAAAAAGGAAGAAGGGATCAAAACTCATTTTGTTTCATTCACTTCCTCACTTTATTTCTGTGCAGGGTAGCCCTTTCTTCCCAGTGATGTGGGCTCACACTTTAGTGTCACCTCTTAACTCCTCACCCTTACTTACCAAATCTTGTCATTTTTCCCTTTGCAACATCTTTCATATAATTCCCTTATCTCCACTCATATAACTATGACTTTAGTTCATGTCTTCTTCACTGAAAGTAGCCTATCTATATGCCCAACTTTATTCTCTTTTAAGGCTAGTCCTTAGTATCCAATGATCTTCTGGGCATTTCCCTTTGAATTTCCTATTGCCATATCAAATGCAGTGTCTCAAATTAAATTCATCATCTTCACCCCTAGAACTATTTCTCTTCCTCCAAATTTAAGGATTTCTACTGAGTCACTTAAATCTTTTATCTTAGAACAATCCTTCAGTTTTCCTACTCCAGAAAACTATTACAATAATTTTCTAAAAGACCTCCCTGTCTCAAGTCTCCCCTTTTTTCAATCCAACCTTGTACAGTCACCAAAGTGATTTTCTTGGAGTGTTTGTCTAGTCTAACCATGTCATCCCCCTAGTCAATAAACTCCAATGGCTTTCTATTACCTCTAGGCACAAATGGAAAATCCTCTCTTTGGCATTTAAGGATCTTCACATCCTGCAGCCTCCCTACTTTTCCAGTATTCTGACACTTTTCTCCCTTTGATGTATTCTATGATTCAGGTACACTGGGCTACTTGCTGTTCCTCATGAATCATGTTCCATCTCTCATCTCCTGTCTCTGTCCCTTTGCTCTGGCTGTCCTCCATTCCTGAAATCTCCTTGTCCTTTACCTCTTAGCTTCTCCTGTAGCTCTTAGTTTCCATGTATTTCTTTAAAACAGTTAAAATCTTACCTTGTACAAGAACTCATTCTGAGCCTCCAATCTTCTAGTGCCACTGTCTCTAAGAAAGGGGTTCTTTTTTTAATGAGGTAATTGGGGTTAAGTGACTTGCCCAGGGTCACACAGCTAGTAAGTGTTAAGTGTCTGAGGCTGGATTTGAACTCATATACTCCTGACTCCAGGGCCGGTGCTCTATCCACTGTACCACCTAGCTGCCCCAAGAAAGGGGTTCTTAACCTTTTTTTTAAATCTTAGACCCCTTTGGATGTCTGGTGAATCCTATTAATCCTTTCTCAGAATAATGCATTTTTTAAAAAAATTGAGTACCACAGCTATGTTCATACCCCAAAGACATCTCAAAAAGAGAAAAAAAAACCACCTATTTGTACAAAAAATTTATTGCATCTCTTTTTTGTGGTGGCTAAAAATTGAAAATCAAAGGAATGCCCATCAATTAGGTAATGGCTAAACAAGCCGTGGTATATGCAGGTGATGGGATATTATTGTGCTAAAAGAAATGACAAGCAGGATGATTTCAGAAAGGCCTGTAAAGACTTATATGAAATGATGTATAGTGAAGTGAGCAGAAGCAGGAGGACATTGTGCACAGAGAGAGCAATACTGTTTGATGAAGAACTTTGAATGATTTAACTATTCTCAGCAATACAATTATCCATGACAATTCCAAAGGACTAATGATGAAGCATACTATCCACCTCCACAGAAAGAACTGATACTGGTTGAACACAGAATGAAGGATGCTATTATTCACTTCTTCCTTTCTTTAATTTTTTCTTTTGTTTGAGTTTTATTATATTATTATTTTCCAGTTACATATTACATATAAGGATAGCTTCCAACATTTGTTTTCACTGGATTTTTTGTTCCACATTTTTTCTCCCCCCCACCCCTTTTCCCTCCCTCCTCCCCAAGATGGAAAGCAATCTGATATAGGTTGTATGTGTACAATCACGTTAAACATATTTCTACATTTATCATCTTGTGAAAGAAGAATCAGAGCACAAAGGAAAAACCTCAAAAAAGAAGGAAAAAAGTCCAAAAGTAGAAACAGTATGCTTTAGTCTGCATTCATAATTCACAGTTCTTTTTTCTGAATATGGAGAACATTTTCTATCACAAGTTCTTTGAAACTATTTTGGATCATTGCACTGCTGAGAAGAGACAAGTCTCCCCATTGTTCATCACACACAATGTTCTCCTGGTTCTGCTCCTCTCAGGCACCATCAATTCATGTAAGTCCTTCTAGGTTTCTCTGAACTCCTGCTCATTGTTTCTTACAGCACAATAGTATTCCATTACATTCATATACCACAACTTGTTTAGCCATTCCCCTATTGATGGGCATTCCCTTGATTTCCAATTCTTTGCCACCACAAAGAGAGCTGCTATAAATATTTTTGTATATGTGGGTCATTTTCCCTTTTCTATGGTCTCTTTGGGACAGAGGCTTAGCAGTGGTACCACTGGATCAAAGGAACAGTCACATAGTCCTTTGGGCATAGTTCCAAATTGCTCTTCAGAATGGTTGGATAAGTTCACAGCTCCACCAACAATGCATTAGCATTCCAATTTTTCCACACCTTCTCCAACATTTATTATTTTCCTTTTTTTGTCATATTAGCCAATCTGATAGGGGTGAGGTGGTACCTCAAAGTTGTTTTAATTATGCATTTCTATGAACAATAGTGATTTAGAGTATGTTTTCATGTGGCAATAGATAGCTTTGACTTCATCAGAAAACTGCCTGTTCATATCCTTTAACCATTTCTTAATTGGGGAATGACTTGGATTCTTATAAATTTGATTTAGTTCCTGATATATTTTAGAAATGAGACCTTTATCAGAAATACTGGGTGTAAAACTTCTTTCCCAGTTTTCTGCTTCCCTTCTAATTTTGGCTGCATTGCTTCTGTTTGTACAAAAACTTTTTCATTTAATATAATCAGTCTTCCATCTTGCATTTCATAATATTCTCTATCTCTTGTTTGAACATACATTGTTTTCCTCTCCATAGATCTGAGAGGTAAACTATTCCTTCCTCTCCTAATTTACCTATGTCATCACCCTCTATGATCAAATCTTGAACCCATTTTGACCTTATTTTTGTATAAGGTGTAAGATGTTGGTCCATGCCTAGTTTCTGCCATAACATCTTCCAGTTTTCCCAGCAGTTTTTGTCAAATACTGAGTTCCTATCCCAGAAACTAGAGTCTTTGGGTTTATCAAACAGTAGATTACTATAGTCATTTACAACTGTGTCTCCTGTGCATAACCCATTCCATTCATCCACCACTCTATTTCTTAACCAGTACCAGATAGTTTTGATGACTGCTGCTTTATAGTAGAGCTCAAGATTTGGTATGGTTAGCCCACCTTCTTGTGCAGTTTTTTCATTAGTTCCCTTGATATTCTTGACTTTTTGTTTTTCCAGATGAATTTTGTTATTATTTTTTCTAAATCTATAAAATCATTTTTGGTAGTCTGATTGGTATGGCACTGAATAGGTAAATCAATTTAGGTAGAATTTTCATTTTTATTATATCAGCTCAGACTACCCATGAGCAATTAATATTTTTCCAATTACATAGATCTAATTTTATTTGTGTGAAATGTGTTTTGTAATTGTGTTCATATATTTCCTGGGTTTGTCTTGTCAGGTAGACTCCCAAGTATTTTATATTGTATACCATTACTTTAAATGGAATTTCTCTTTCTATCTCTTCCTGCTGAGCTTTGTTGGTCATGTATAGAAATGCTGATGATTTATGTGGATTTATTTTATATCCTGCTGCTTTGCTAAAGTTGTTAATTGTTTCAAGTAATTTTTGGTTGATTTTCTAGGATTCTCTAAGTATATCATCATATCATCTGCAAAGAGTGATAGTTTTGTTTCCTTCTTTCCTATTTTAATTCCTTTAATTCCTTTTTCTTCTCTTATTGCTAAAGCTAACATTTCTAGTACAATATTAAATAATAGAGGTGATAATGAACATCCCTGTTTCACCTCTGATCTTACTGGGAATGCCTCTAGCTTATTCCCATTACATATAATGTTTGCTGATGATTTTAGGTAGATACTGCTTATTATTTTATGGAAAGCTCCACCTATTCCTATAATCTCTAGTGTTTTTAATAGGAATGAGTGTTGTATTTTGTCAAATGCTTTCTCCACATCTAATGAGATAATTAAATGATTTTGTTAGTTTTGTTATTGATGTGGTTGATTATATTAATAGTTTTTCTAATGTTGAACCAGCATTGCATTTCTGGTATAAACCCCACCTGGTCATAGTGTATTATCCTGGTGATCACTTGCTATAATCTCCTTGCTAATATTTTATTTCAGATTTTTGCATCAATATTCATTAGGGAAGTTGGCTTGTAATTTTCTTTCTCTGTTTTTGTTCTGCCTGGTTTTGATATCAACTCCATATTTGGGTTATAAAAAGAGTTTGGTAGAACTCCTTCTTCACCTATTTCTCCAAATAGTTTGTATAGTATTGGAATTAATTGTTATTTAAATGTTTGGTAGAATTCACCTGTAAACCCACCTGGACCTGGAGATTTTTTCTTAGGAAATTCATTGATGAATTGTTCAATTTCTTTTTCTAAAATGGACCTAAGGATTTTATTTCCTCTTCAGTTAACTTAGACAACTTGTATTTTTGTAAATATTCATCCATTTCATTTAGATTGTCAAATTTATTGGCATACAGTTGGGCAAAATAGCTCCTAATTATTGTTTTAATTTCCATTCCACTGGTGGTGAAATCACCCCTTTCATTTTTGATACTGGCAATTTGGTTTTCTTCTTGCTTTTTAAAAATCAAATTAACCAAATTTATTGTGTCCTATTTATTGTTTTTTTTCATAAAACCTGCTTAGTTTTATTGAATAGTTCTATAGTTTTCGTGCTTTCGATTTTATTAATTTCTCCCTTGATTTTCAGGATTTCTAATTTAGTATTTAGTTGGGGATTTTTAATTTCTTCTTTTTCTAGTGTTTTTAGTTGCATGCCCAATTCATTTATCTCTTCTTTCTCTTTTTTATTCATGAAAGCATTTAGAGATATAAAATTTCCCCTAAGCACTGCTTTGTCTGCATCCCATATATTTTGATATATTGTCTCATTATTTTCATTAAAGAGGATGAAGTTATTGATTGTTTCTATGATTTGTTGTTTGACCCACTCATTCTTTAGGATGAGATTGTTTAGTTTCCAATTAATTTTCAGTTTACCTTTTCATGGCTCTTTATTACATGTAATTTTTATTGCATCATGACCTGAGAAGGGTGCATTTATTATTTGTGCCTTTCTACATTTGACTATGAGGTTTTTGTGCCCTAATACATGGTCAATTTTTGAGTACGTGCCATGTACTGCTGAGAAGGAGGTATATTCTTTTCTATCTCCATTCAGTTTTCTCCAAATATCTATCATATCTAACTTTTCTAATATTCTATTCACCTCTTTAACTTATTTCTTACTTATTTTGAGGTTAAATTTATGTAATTTTCAGAAGGGAAGGTTCAGATCCAGCACTAGTATAATTTTGCTTTCTATTTCCTCTCATAACTCATTTAACTTCTCCCCTAAGAATTTGGATGCTATACTACTTGGTGTATACATGTTTAGTATTGATATTATTTCAATAGCTATCATCCCTTTTAGCAAGATGTAGTTTCCTTCCTTATCTCTCTCTCTTTTTTTTTTTCATCAGTACCAAGTCACTTTATTGGGATGTAAATGGTGGTAGTTTTTTGGAACAGATTATGAAAAGATCAGATAACCAAAATATGCATGCACTGAAAGACAGACAGTTCCCAGGTGTGGGGGAAGCCAGGTGTGTGGCTTAGCTCTCATTGTCACTGTCTCCAAGGGTGTGCTTGTCAAAAAGATATTCTTCCATGCCAGAATTGGGGTCCCCATTTTGCGCAGGTTCATTATGTGATCACCTACATGTTTGACGGACTTTACCTGTTCGTCCAGGTAGTGGGTTTCAATGAAATCACATAAATGGGGGTCATTTTTGTCAGTTGCCAGTTTGAGCAGTTCCAGTAATGACTGACATATTTTTCTAAGTGCAGAGCACACTCCATTGCATTCAGTCCGCTTTCCCAGTCATCGAGGTCTGGTTTCTTGATGTCCTGCAGGAAGATGTGGCCACCACATTGGTTCTGCAGTTTCATGAGTTTCTCAGTGTGCTCCTGCTCCTTGGTCGAAGTAGTAAAACATAGACAGGTAGATGTAGGAGGCATAGAGCTCCAGGTTGATCTGCCGGTTGATGGTGGTCTCAGAGTCCTGGTGGTAGTTCTGTCGCACCTGAGAGGGAGACAAGGTCATCATGGCGGCAGAGATGGTGGAGGCGGCTTAGATGAGGAAGTGGAGGGAGGAGGCAGCTGCGTAACAGTTGCTGCAGCTGAGGCAGATGGCTGCTGCTCTAACGGTGAGACAGAGAAGTGTTGGTTAGTGGAGGTGAAAGTGGAGAGGTGGCTAAGGCAGCTCTGGGCAGGAATTGAGCAGCGGGTTCAGTTCAAGCACAGTTGAAGCAGGAAACCGCAGCGACTCCCCTTCCCTGCGCTTCTGACCCTTCCTTATCTCTTTTAATTAGATCTATTTTTGCTTTTGCTTTGTCTGACATAAGAATTGCTACCCCTGCTTTTTTGACATCAGCTGAAGTATAATATATTTTGCTCCAACCTTTTATCTTTACTCTGTGTGTATATCTCTGCTTCAAATGTGTTTCTTGTAAACAGCATATTGAAGGATTCTGATATTTTTTTGGTGGGGCAATGGGGATAAGTGACTTGCCCAGGGTCACACAGCTAGTAAGTGTCAAGTGTCTGAGGCTGGCTTTGAACTCAGATCCTCTTGAATCCAGGGCCAGTGCTTTATCCACTGTGCCACCTAGCTGCCCCTGGATTCTGCCCTGGATTCTGATTTTTAATCCACTCTGTGATTCACTTCTGTTTTATGGGAGAGTTCATCCCATTCACATTCACAGTTAAAATCATTAACTGTTTATTTCCCTCCATGCTCTTTTCCCCTGATTGTACTTTTCCCCTTCTTTCATCCTATTCCTCTTGACCAGTGTTTTGCTTCTTACCACTGCCTCCCTCAATCTACTCTCCCTTTTATCAGCTGTCCTTTTTCTTGCTCCTTCCCCCCCACTTTTGCCCTCCCTTCTATCAATACCATCCTTTCCCCCCTTCCCCTTTTATTTCCTTAAAAAGTAAGCTAAGGGGCAGCTAGGTGGCGCAGTGAATAAAGCACCAGCCCTGGATTCAGGAGTTCCTGAGTTCAAATCCAGCCTCAGACACTTGACACTTACTAGCTGTGTGACCCTGGGCAAGTCACTTAACCCCCATTGCCCTGCAAAAAAAAAAGTAAGCTAAGTTCCTTTATACAAATGGGAGTGTATTTTATTCCCTCCCTGAACCAAATCTGATGAGAGTAAGGTTGCAACTATACTCACCCCTCCCTTCTTTCCCTCTATTGCAATGAGTTCTTTTTATGCCTCTTCATATGATGTAATTAGCCCCATTCCACCTCTCCCTTCCTCTCCTCCCACTAGTCTTCTTTTATTCTGCCCTTTAAGTTTCTTTATATCATCAATATAATATAAATATATTATATATATCAAAGTTGATTTAATAACAATACCTTAACAGAGATACAGATCCCAAGAGTTAAAAGTATTATCCTCCCTCACAGGGATGCGAGCAGTTTAACATCACTGAACAACCTTCCCTCTCACCCCCCTGTTTACCTCTTTATATTTTTCTTGAGTCTTATATTTGAAGATCAAATTTTCTGTTCAGTTCTGGTCTTTTTCTCAGGAAGCCTTGGAACTGCCATATTTCATTGAATGTCCATCTTGTCTTCAGAAAGAGAATGCTCAGTTTTTCTGGGTAGTTGATTATGGGTTGTACTCCAAGCTCCTTTGCCTTCCTGAATATAATATTCCAAGTCCTGTGATCCTTTAATGTTGAAGCCATCAGGTCCTGTGCGATGCTGACTGTGGCTCCATGATATTTAAATTGTTTCTTTCTGGCTGCTTGGAGTATTTCCTCCTTCACTTGATAATTCTGGACTTTGGATACTATATTCCTTGAGGTTTTTCTTTTGGGGTCTCTTTCAGGAGTTGATTGATGGATTATTTCAATGATGAGATGATCCTATCCTCTGATTCTATAATTTCAGGGTAGTTTTTCTTGATAATTTCTTGGAATATGATGTCTAGACTCTATTTTCTAGATCATGGCTTTCAGGTAGTACAATAATTCTCAGATTATCTCTCCTGGATCTATTTTCCAGGTCAGTTGTTTTTCCAATGAGGTATTTCACATTTTCTTCTTTTTTTTTTTGGTCTTTTGGTTCTGCTAGATAGATCCTTGGTATCTCATGGAGTTATCAGCTTCCATCTGCTCAATTCTAATTTTTAAGGCCTTATTATCCTGAGTAAGATTTTGCACTTATTTTCCCATTTTATTTCATTTTTCTCCTATTTGGCCATTTTTTCCTCTTATTTGACCAATTGTATTTTTTAAGGAATTGTTTTCCTTAGTCAATTTTTGTGCTTCTTTTTGCAGTGTAACTCATTTCTCTCATTTCTTTTTCCATTTTTCTTCTCCCACTCTCATTTGTTTTTTTTTTTTTAAGTGAGGCAATTGGGGTTAAGTGACTTGCCCAGCGTCACACAGCTAGTAAGCATTAAGTGTCTGAGGTCAGATTTGAACTCAGGTACTCCTGAATCCAGGGCTGGTGCTCTATTTACTGCACCACCTAGCTGTCCCTCTCATTTGGTTTTTAAAAGCCTTTTTGAGCTCTTCAAAGAAGGCTTTTTGGTCTTGAGACATCATCTTCCCACCTGAGTCTTTACTTGTAGGCATTTTGACAAACTCATCTGAGTTGGAGTTTTGGTCTTTTTCACCATGGAAATTGTCAATGGTAAGAGTCCTTTATTTGTTTCTTGTTCCTGTTGTAGCCTATTTTTAAACTTATAAAGCTGAAGTCTGCTCCTGGGGCACAGGGTTCACTGTTGCAAGCTTCTTATTGCTCTCAGCTGCCCCACTCTCATCTGTGCCAAGTTGCAGCAGTGACGAGCTGCCCACTGAGCCGACCTGTGCTGAGCTGAGCTGAGCTGCCCACTGAGCCAAGCTTTGCTGAGCTGAGCTGCCAGCTGAGACAAGTAATGCTGAGCAGCCCACCCCTTTCACCCAGGTGAGACTGACCTTTTCTGAAGTCTTCTAAAGTATCTCAAGCAGGAGGATTGTGTCTTTTTTTGTAGGTTCTGTATTTCCAGAATCTGTTTAAAGGCTTGATTTAAAGTTCTTTTTGAGGGAAATATGGGAAAGCTCAGGCAACTTCCTAGCTTCTCTCCTCCATCTTGGCTCTGCCCCTGGAACTCCTTGTTTGAATTTTCTTATACAAAATGACTAATATGGTAATGTTTTATATAATGACATATATATAACCTATATATTATTGCATACCACCTCTTGGAAGGGGAAGGGGAGGGAGGGAAAAAGGGATAGAACTTTAAATAAAACTCAAACTTGAGTTTAAATAAAACTTTAAATAAAATGTTTATTAAAATAAAATAATTAATTGCTGTTGATGGAATTAAATATATAATGCTTTAATAAATAAATAAATGTTCTATTGAGGAAAAAATGTATATTGAGGGCTATGCTAAATTTCAATTGGATAGTGGTAAAACCAAGCTATGATTTTTTTTCCCTATCCAAGGAAATCTCTCCACTGAGTCCATTTTAAGAATACTTGCTCTAAAGTTATCTTCTATCTACTCTCTATATATATCTTGTATCTGTTTTTTACATGTTTTCTCCCCCATTAGTATGTAAGCTCCTTGAGGGCAAGGAATTTTTTTTGTCTTTATATACCCAGCACTTAGCATAGTGACATATAGTAAGTGTTTAATAAATGATTGTTGACTAACTGACTTGCGGAGATGGCTCAGTGAAAAAAAGAATAGAAAGCTTATTCATACTAATAGTCCAAGTAGCTAACTCGGTGTGTTTCCATTTTTAAAAGACGAGGTTTAGGAAGAGCCAAACATATGTAATAGATGGATCTATAATGGTACATTTTAGATAATGGGATACATGTAGGTGGGAGAGACATATGGTGTTGAGTGCAAACTTAATATCCTACCAATCATGCCATAAAAGGCCATCTCTGTTTCCACACTAGTCTAGCCAGGCCAGCCCCATGTTAAGGGTAATCGTTTCTGCAGAAATGCTAATTTTAAAAAATTCAGACATAAGTTGACACTTGAGAGGTTTAGGCAGGTGCTGCTCAGCATGCCATCTCTGCATGTAAATCAGCTCTAACTTCCTTTATTCCATTCATGCTGACTGTTAGGCAACCCATCCAAGCAACTCCTGTAATGTGATATAATTCCGGGCTTCCTCATGGAATCATGACATTTCAGAACTTCAAGGATCTTTGGAAGTCATTTAATTCAGCTATCTACTTACTAGAGACCCACAGAATATTAGGATTGGGACTTCAGAGCCTATCTAAACAAACCTCTACCTGAAGAGGAATCCCCTCAAAAGCACATCTGATATGAGTATTTGGCTGCACTCATTTGTGTAAGACATTTTCAGAGATGAAATATGTAAAATCTCATTACAGATCAGCATTAATAGATAAACATTTGTAATCAATTTTGACTATAAGCAACACTAACTTTGAACACTAACAAAATGTTATCCTTTCCAAAAGATTTACATTCTTCTCTCTCTCTCTCTCTCTCTCTCTCTCTCTCTCTCTCTCTCTCTCTCTCTCTCTCTCTCTCTCTTTTTGTGGGGCAATGGGGGTTAAGTGACTTGCCCAGGTCACACAGCTAGTGTCAAGTGTCTGAGGGCAGATTTTAACTTGGGTCCTCCTGACTCCAGGGCCAGTGCTCTATCCACTGTGCCACCTAGCTGCACCCCACCCCACCCCCATTCTTCTCTTTAATAGACCTATATTACAAAAAGTACTCAATTATTGTTATTGCTATTTTATTTTGAATTTTATCAATAAAAATTTTAAAATGTGAGGAGGAAAAGCACATCTGATAAGTTTCCATCCATTATTTGACACATACTAGCTATGTGGCCTTGGGCAAATCACTTAACCTCTCGGTGCCCTAAGTAAATCTCTGATACTATAGATTACAGAACATTTGTCAATTGGCATTGGTAGGTGATGTTTCCTTACTGAATGTTCCCTACCAATAAATCATAGATACCAACATATTTTGTATTTGCTTACTTCTGTGCATATGTCAGAGGGAAGACTCGAACTCAGATCTCCCAATTCTGAGGCTTTCTTTCTATCTAATGCACTGTGCTATCTCTCAAATATAAAATATATACAAAGTCAGTCAACCTGTTAATTACCATGTATGTCTGTCCAATACACTGTACTATCTCTCAAATATAAAATACAGGGGAAACGAGGTGGTACAGTGGATAAAGCACTGGCCCTGGATTCAGAAGGACCTGAGTTCAAATCTGGACTCAGACACTTGACACTTACTAGCTGTGTGACTCTGGGCAAGTCACTTAACCCTTACTGCCCTACAAAGAAAAAACAAAACAAAGCAAAACAAAAAAACAAAAACAAGAAAACACAAGAAATCAGTCAGGTAGTCAATTAACTCTTATTAAATGCCTACTATGTGCTAGGCACTGTGCTACATACTAGGGATATGAAGAAAGACAAAATACAGTCCTTACCCTTGAGGACCTAAAACTCTAACAGGGAGAAAACATGCAAACAACTATGTCCAATCACACTACATACACACATACACACATACACACACACAGGATGAGTTGTAAATAATAAACAAAGGAAAGGTGCTAGAATTAAGAGATATTGGGGAAGGTTTTCTATAGAAAGTGGGATTTTAACTGGGACTTGAAAAAAGCTGAGGAAATTAGGAAGTGGAGATGAGAGAGAGAAAACATCCCAGGCATGGGTGATAGTCAGTGAAAATGCCTAGTCTAGAGATAATGTCAACAATCTATTAAACCAAAGAGTATATAGTTGGGAGTAACGTGTAAGAAGATTGGGAAGGTTGAGGGCAGGGGTAGGTTATGAAGGACTTTGGAGAAAAGTAATGTCTATCTGCAGGTTAGGGGAAAGGGCACTGGTAATTCAGAGTATCAAAATGGAATTCACTTTGGGAAGAGCTGAGCTTTGAAGAATGGTAGCTTTTCTGCAAGGTAGAGGTGATGAAAGAGTACATTACAGGCATGGGAGATATCTTGTGGCAAGACATAGAAGTGGGAAATGGAATGTTGTACATGAGGGAAAACAAATAAAGTAAGTTTTCTTGAACCAGTCATCTCTCTCCGATCCAATTTTTTAGACATTATTTTATTTCACTCCAAATTCTAGCTCAACAAGATCTTTTGCTGGATTCCAATTTTATCATTCTATATATTACCCAATCCTTCCCAGGTTTGTGCCATCTGTAAATGAAATAACTATTCTATTATGTCTTAATTAAAGTAATTAATATGCAGCCCACTAGGGCAGGTTATGTGCCTGTGGACCATATCCACAAACTTTCAGAGTTGGGGGTAGGGTGGAGATGATGACAGATAAAGAGCTTGCCGTTGAGGGAAAAAAGTCTGAACCAAACATAAAGAGAAAAAATGAGGAAAAGGCATCTACCAAAGGGAAGTTGCTCATTGTCCTCCTGTGGTTACTTGAAAAAAGGTCTGTGATATCTCAGTTGTTTATACTCTGTTATACTCTATAGTCAGAAATCTTGTTCTTTCACCTTTGCTGGCATAAGTGCAGATAAGCAACAGCAAAAGAAGGAAGCTGCTGGATTGAATGGCAGAGATGAGCTCTTTAGATGAGGAAATCAGTACCCAATCCAGGCTGCCATCAGAATCAAGCCACAATCTTTTAGTCTAAGATATATGCCCTTTATCAGTCCTTCTGCTTGGACATTGACTGTACAGGAAGTGTTGCCATGAATGGGAAACACCTAAGAATTGACATTTCTGCAGTTTCTCATGAGAGTGACTGGGAGGTCGAACTCAACTACTGGATTTTTGTATTTCTTACTGAAAGGAGATATGAACCCTGAGCCTGAGGAAAATCATGTGGTGAGGGGAGTACTAGGCTTGTTATCAGTAGGCTTCAGTTTGAATCCTGACTTTGCCATTTACTTCCTGGACCTTTTACACACTTCTTTGAGGGTCTCTTTTGTTCTCTATAAAACAAATGGGTTAGATTAAATGTCCTATAATACTTCTTTCAGCTCTAAGTCTTTAGTTCAAAGAGAGGTCTATTCTGAATGCCTTGAGCTATTATTTTATTTGTCTTATTATTCCACAATTCACTTTGAAATTACAATTTACAATATGTACGTAGCTATGCTATTTAAATTTTGTTTTTAATTTATGGAATAAAACAAGCATTTCCATAACATAGTGTGATTTTACAAAAATATGTTTGCACATGAAACTTCAAATCTATTATGTACAATTTATTATTGCTTTTAAATATATAATAAATTTATTATATATTTTTTTCCTTTTTTTCTTCCTTCCCCCCGCCCCATGGCCACCATTAGACCTAAATATGCATATATGTAAAATCATTTTATGTTTATTACTATCTATTAGTTCTTTCTTTCTTTGGATGAAGTTATCATCTTCTGTCATAGGTACTTTGTAGCTAATTTGGATATTTATAATAGTCAAAATTACTTAATTGCTCAAAGCTATTGTTAAAACTATGTTGATATTACTGTATACAATGTTCTCCTGATTTTGTTCATCTCACTCTTCATTTTTTAGTGCAAGTCTATCCATGTTTTTTCTAAGATCATTGAGCTCGTGCTTTTATAAGTGATATCCACTGAAATGTGGCATGAATGATATGGGAAGAAAGGTCATGATGTGATGGGGTATATCCAAATCAATCATCTTAGATTAACATAAGGAGTGATGCCAATTATGAAGGGGTGGAGCTCAGGAGAGCTGGCTCTCTGCTCACCAAGAGTCCGGGAGAGCTTGGCAATTACCCCAGAGCACCCTCTGCTGTTTGCTGAGAGCAAAGGAGATGGCGATAAACATTGTATTAAGAGTCTGATAGATGAATAGGTCTAAGGACTCTCACCTGGCCATAACTAATTAGATAGATAGATAGATAGATAGACAGACAGACAGACAGACACATATATACATATATACAGAGAGAGAGGGGGAGAGAGAAAGAGAGGTAGGTAGATAGACAGACCTGAATAGAACAGAGTTTACTTAGCCAAAATCTTGGGTTGTGAGCAGAATGCTTTTAAAACTATAAAACACTATATACAGGAGAGTCATTTTGATATTTATTTTATAGTTGAGGAAAGTGAGTCCCAGAGAAGAGAAGTGATAATCCTAGGGCCACAAAACTTGTTCACATCAGCACCAAGATCAGAACTCAGGTCTTCTGACTCTAGGGTTTTTTCTCAACTCATGGCCAAGAGGAAGCTGCTTCCACTTCACAGAGGTAGGGCACAGCTAGGGATTTGGATTCCATAACATAGTTATATAAAGCCTTTTTAGAGTGAGATATACAGTGTAGTCATCATCAGACTGAAAACTGCCTGAAGAAAAAGCAGAATATGGCAGAGGGGAGACATAGACAGGAGGTGTAATAGGGAAGGGAAAAAGTGACTTTCTCAGAATCCCCCAAATGAAGGCCAGCATCCTACACTGAGCCTAGCATTCAGTTTAATTAAATACTACACACGTTTACTTACCGAAGGATCCTGTTTCATTAACATAAACAGATAAGAGAGCAGTGGAGCATGGCAGCCCCTAGGGTTCTGGGAAGAATCTGTTTTGAATTTTTTACATCAATCAAGTGATTCATATACATGGCATCTTCAGCTGGTGGCTTGTTGAATGGAGTCTGGTGGGCTTTCCACTAGGGTACACCACTAAAAACTGCTCATTAATAGATAATCAGCTTCTACTGATCTGCTCCTAGGCTGGGTTCCAGAGCAGCTGTTTCCCCTGTACTGTGATTTAGTTCTGTTAACAGTGATGGAAACAGATTTGTGCTATTTCTTTTCTCATTAACCTTATTATACTGTTTTATCCCAAGCTACATGCTGCCAAGAATGGAAAAAAATGTGTTTTTAAAAATGTGACAAACAGTTTAAACTTCAGCCCTTTTGATGTGTCAAAACATCCAGCTGAAAAGTCAACAATGAAGTCAATCTCTTGAATGTGGGTTCTACAGGGTGCCAAACATCAAATTCTCTAGCCTCAGGCTGTACCCACAGCAGGTGGCAGAATGGTTCAGAGAACTTTTTGGGGTATCACTTCAGAGCAAAACTGTGGTATTTTTTTCTTTTCCCATGGCAACTGATGTCATTGATACATCCAAGGTGACACAGAGTAGAAGCCATCATGAGCTGTGGTAGGTCTATTATTACAGTCACAGAGATTCTACCTCTAAAACAGCTCTCACATCAGTTCCCTTGTTTCCATCTTGTTTACCTGGTTCAGTCCCTCATCATCACTTTCTTTTTTTTCTTCTCTTTCTTTCTTTCTTTCTTTCTTTTCTTTTTTTTGGTGGGGCAATGAGGGTTAAGTGAATTGCCCAAGGTCACACAGCTAGTAAGTGTCAAGTGTCTGAGGCTGGATTTGAACTCAGGTCCTCCTGAATCCAGGGCTGGTGCTTTATCCACTGTGTCACCTAGCTGTCCCCCCATCATCACTTTCAAGGCTCAGCTCAAGTACTATTTTCTACATGAGGCCTTTTCATATTCCTGCAGTTATTCACCCCATCCAAAACTATTTATATACTTTTTATACAACTTGTAATCTATGTGTATGTATGTATGTATGTACATGCATGCATGTATGAATCTATCATCTATCTATATCTATATCCATCTATCATCTATGTTGTTTATCCCCAATGTAATGTAAATTCCTTAAGGAAATTTAATGTTTGGTTTTTGGTTTTGTATCATTGGTACTTATCATAGTGATTTGCCCATATTAAGCATTTAATACATGCCTGTTGAATGAATGAGGACTGCTGTACACCTTCAGATTAGTAATAAAACAAAAATTTAAAGACACTAAAAGGTTGGAAAGCATTATATGATTTGAGCCCAACAATTCTTCAAGATACATATTACTTTTATCCCCATTTTATAAACAGAGAAACTGAGGCTCAGAGACATGAAGAAATATGGCCGTAGTCAAATGGTTGATAAGTGTTAAAGGCAGGATTTGAACCTTAGTTTTCCTGACTCTAAATATAGTATAATATTAAATTTGACTTGTAACCTTTATAATAAGATAAGAGCCATGTCTCAACTTAGCCACAAAAATAAAATTCTCTCTTCTTGTTCATAAATATAAAGGATTTAGTTTTTGTTTTTTTTTTTTTGCGAGGCAATGGGGGTTAAGTGACTTGCCCAGGGTCACACAGCTAGTAAGTGTCAAGTGTCTGAGGTCGGATTTGAACTCACATAATCCTGAATACAGGGCCAGTGCTTTATCCACTGTGCCACCTAGCTGCCCCCAAGGATTTAATCTTGTTTCATGTAAAACATCTCACAATGTGGTGGTCCTGAGGACACATCAATAAATCCCTCAATAACCATTTATTAAGTGTCTACTACAAACCAGCTGCTGTGTTAAGTAATGGACAAAACCATTTTAGGGGATATAAAGAGTCCTGCATTCTGGTCCCTTCTCTACTATTTATTTACTGTGTGCCTAAGGTTGTCTAAGGCAATTATTCTCTTTGGGCCTCAGTTTCTTTAAAATGGATATAATTAACTTGAATTACTCATTACTCATTTCACAATGACTATAAAATTAAGATGCCACACTAATCTGGTTAGCAAGAATTTGGTCCCTATTGACCCAGTGGTCAGATCATTTTCACATAAATAATTAACTAGCCAGACCTCTACCATACTGTGCTTGTTCAATTGATTCCCTGAACCCAAATACTGAACTTTATTTGTATCTCCATTAAATTATTTTCTAAAAAAAAATGTAGCCAGGTTTTTCGCCTATTAAGATCCACTTTCATATCTTTTATTTTTATGATTTTTTGGGGAGTGGGGCAATGAGGGTTAAGTGACTTGCCCAGGGTCACCCAGCTAGTAAGTGTCAAGTGTTTGAGGCTGGATTTGAACTCATGTCCCCCTGAATCCAGAGTCAGTGCTTTATCCACTGCACAACCTAGCTGCCCCCTCCTTTGTAGCTTTTAAAACATGGATACATTTGAATTTTCCATTTTCTGTTTACATATAGACATTATGTAATTATGAATACAGCCTAAATATTAGAACTTTGACATTTGACAGCTTAGAAATTAATTTATATGCATAGAATTAAAGAAACTTCAGTAAACTTCTTGTCAATCTCTATAGTTTTGGACTGAAATTAGTTATATGATTAATCCCTCTAGAGATGGCATGCCATTATAGATGAAAATTGTCCTTAAAATAAAAAAAAGACTTGTCTTTAATTCCTAATTTTGACACTTACTAGCTCTTTACCATAGACAAGTTTCCTTATTGCTTCATGCCCCAGGCAATTGTATAAGACTGTACATATAGAATATAATGAAATGCTATTACACTATAAGAAATGGAGAGCAGATAGATTTCAGAAAAACCTGGAGTTACATGAACTGATGCTGACTGAAGTAAACAGAACCAATGTACACAGTAACAGAAACATTGTGTGATAGATCAACTGTGATAGGCTTAGCTCTTCTCAGCAACACTATGATCCAAGACAATTCCAAAAGACTCATGATGGAAAACAATCTCCACATCCAGAAAAATAACGGAGTGTGAATGCAGACAAAAGCATATTAATTTCACTTTGATTTTTTTTTTTGTTTCTTCTTTCTTGTGGTTTTCACCTTTTGTTCTAATTCTTCTTTCACATGACTAATGTGGAAATATTTTAACATGATTATACTGTATAATCTATATCAGATTGCTTGCTGTCTTGGATGAGCGAGAGGGAGGGAGAAAAATTTGGAACTCAAAATCTTACAAAAATGAAGTTGAAAACTATCCTTACATGTAATTGGAAAAAATAGAATAAAATAATATAAAAAACTATGCATATAGACAAACCACTGATCTGTCTTGGTATATAGAGTTTCCATACTGTCTCTTCCTGATATTGATAAATCACAGGTCCAAACTATGGGACCTTAAGAGACAGGATCAGTAGATATTAATAATACTAGATACTACTTTTATAGTACTTAAGGTTTGAATACCTCTTTATGTATGTTATCTTATTTGATTCCCCTATGAGAGAGGTATTATTATTATTACTTTACAGATAAGGCGACTGAGGCTGAGAAAAGTTAGGTAACTTATCCATACTTACAATAGCTAGAGAGTGTCTGTGTGACTCCAATCTCTGCCTTCTATCCACTATGCCACCTAGATGAAACATATTGCTCTTTCCTTTGCAATTGGGGAAAATCTTCATGGGGGATAGAGCAGAGCAATAAGTGGGCCAAAATAGACCCTGAGGTACTTGAAGACAAGATCTGTTTTTTGCTTTCTTTATATCCCCAGGGCTTAACACAGTTCTTGGCACATGGTAGGTACTTAATAAACACGACAATGGTGGTGGTAGTAGTGGTGTGGTGGTGGTGGTGGTGGTGGTGGTGGTATCACCAATCAAAGCATCTCAAGCAAGAGATTCTATAACAGTTCAGGACACCAAAATATAGGCTCTGCCACAGAATTGATGTTTTGCCTGGACTCAAGCTGCTTTCTGGAAACTTAGCTCTTTTTTTTATTACAGAAGCATTCATGCCCAGCTCCCAAATGGTAGTGTTTGACAGATTGCATGATCCTGGGTGGCCCCACTGATTCAATTCAATTCCACTCAAGGAGAATTTATTAACAATAGCTGACATTCATAGAGTACTCTACATTTTGCAAAATGCTTTACATGAATTATCTTATTTGATCCTCACAACAACCCAGTAAGGTAATTACTGTACATATTAATTATCCTCATTTCATAAGTGAGAAAATTGAAACTCATAGAACTTCAGAGATTGACTCATGATCAAATAGGCTGGAGGCAGGATTCAAATCCAAGTCTTTCCCGACCCTGAGTTCAGTGACTAATCCATTACACCAAGACAATTAATAGCTCTGATTGTCTCCTCTGGAGTCACACAAATGAAATCTTGATTTTCCCAATTATATCCCTTCAGATATTGGAAGAAAAGTGTCTTGACCCTCTTGTTTGATAAGTGACTTACATGGTCCACTATATCTAGGCATCATGAGTTATGCTTCATTTTGCTTCCTAGCTATTACTTTCCTCCAGCCACCCACACACATACAACTCTAGTCCTTTAACCATAATAAAACAAATATTGCTTATCTCTACTAGAAATAATACATCATTCTACTCTACTTTGGCTTCATTCACCACCCTGACAAGTTTTCACACTAAAATATCTTTCCCTTTCCACTTATACCCTAGATGTGTATGCCACCTACTAGAATTTAAAACCTTTAGGTAAGGAACTACTTCTTTTGTGTCTGTATTCACAGTGCTTAGAATATTGTGTATTAGTGTCCCTAATGCTTAGCATCATGGTAAGCCACTTACACATAGTAAGAGCTTTACATATACTTATTCATTCCTGAATCTTCTTTTCTCTAAACTAAGCATGCATAGGAAACTTAGTTTGTATTTTTGTGATCTAGTTTCCAAGCTATTCACCATGCTGTGACTATATTCTGGTGACCTCTGGAAGAATCTCTTGGTTTTGAATTCTTTGATGGGTATTAATTCACCTGCTTGTTTCACTCACTAGATATCAGTAGTGTACATTCATTATAGGCATGGTCTAGTTTGTTGATGTGTGTGCTAAAATATGGTAACCAGAATTCAACAAAATATACCAAGTTTTGGGATAAGCATATATGACTACCACTTTTCATGTGCTATATATTAAATTTCTCTTTCCTTCTATAACTGATGCCATCTTAGAAACCAATATGTAGACAGTTCATTTCTGCCAAAGATAACATTTAGAATATTTGACATTTTTGAAGGAAAGGCAATTTATAAGCCAGACATAAAATATGCATTTAAAAGGATAACTCTGATCCCTAGAAACCCATCTCTTTTCTGACATCTTTGCTAATCTCCCATGAACTTGGTCCTAGGGTAGATATAAGGTACAAGTGTATCATTTTGTCGTGTCCTTATGGATAAGGGAGATGTAAAAATATAGAGAGAGACAGAGACAATAGATAAATGGTGTTGAGAAAGAGGGAGGAGAGGGAGACAGAGACGGAGACAGAGAGAGACAGAGAGACAGAGATGATTCCTCTTGAAGAAATAGATGAATAGAGAACTGAGCCATAAAACTTGAAATATTGATGTAGCTGGATGATGGGAAATGTCAATGTGGCCTTCTGCCTTTTAACAGTTTAAACAAATGGGCAACAGATCTGCCAGGTTGGTGGCTAAAAAATGTTCAATTTACTAGATATCAACAAGGCCAAAAGTATTACTATATAGCGTCCTTCAAAGGCAATGAGTGTAGTCCCTTTGCCATAGGACCTGAGTCTTGCTCTTCTTCTCTACCCCATTGAGTTTCTACCTCAAGATCTCAGAATTTGACTTACCGATGCCCTCTTCTCATTCCTTTCTACAACTGCTTCTCCATATGGTACTGACTTACTACCTTATTAGCTGAAGTTCTCTGTTTCTTTTTCTTTTCCTCTCTGCTATTGAACATTTAAAAAAGTTTATTTCTACATACCACAAGTAAATAAATGTAAGCAGGAGAAAAACTTAATAGACAAGAAGGATATTTCCCCAGGTCTCAGGCAAGGCATTGTATGAAGTAGGAGGAAGGAACACTGGATCTTGAATTAAAGGTCCTGGGTTCAAATCTCTGTTCTAGAACTTACATGTGTGATAGTGGCTAAATCATTTTATCTCTCCAAGACCCACTTTATTGATCTGTAAAATGATCAGATCACATTATATAGTCTCTTCCAGTCTTGAGAATCTTAGATTCTTATCAACTACTCCTGAAGGTTACTACCATTAACTCAGTCTCATCTCCCTCAGACTTTATCCTGGCTTTGTTCACTAGAACTATGCCCTAGTTTTGAGTTAATTTTTAAAAATATTTTTAAAATTTCCTGCATTCTTATGAAAGTCGCCTTTCCAGAAGAAAGAATACTCTCAAATTCTCTCTGGTGTTTTCCTCTTATGTCCTCAGTTTCAAAAGAGCATTCTAACCCACATGTACAAAAATATTTATAGCTGCTCTTTACGTGGTAGCAAGGAATTGGAAGTTGAGGGGGTGCCCATCAATTGGGGAATGGCTGGACAAGTTGTGGTATATGAATACAATGGAATACTATTGTGCTGTAAGAAATGATGAGCAGGAGGAGTTCAGAGAATCCTGGAGGGTCTTACGTGAGCTGATGATGAGTGAGATGAGCAGAACCAGAAGAACATTGTACACAGTATCATCAACATTGAGTGTTGACCTACTGTGATGGACTATATTCATCTCACCAATGCAATGGTACAGAAGAGTTCCAGGGAACTCATGATAGAAGAGGATCTCCAAATCCAAGGAAAAAAAACAAAAAAGAACTGTGGAGTATAGATGCTGATTGAACCATACTATTTCTTTTGTTTTGGGTGTTGTTGTGATTTTTTTTCTATTTTGAGGTTTTGCATCACTGCTCTGAGTTTTTCTCTTGTAACAGTATTAACGCAGACATAGGATTAATGTTATTATGTGTATATATATGTGTGTGTATCTATCTATCTATCTATATGGATATGGATATGATATAAAGATATATAGATATAACATATATCAGATTACCTGCTGTCTAGGGGAGGGGGGAGGGAGGGAAGGGAGGGAGAAAAATCTGAAATTGTAAAGCTTGTATAAACAAAAGTTGAGAACTATCTTTACATGTAACGGAAAAAATAAAATACCTTATATGTAAAAAAAAAAAAAAAGAGCATTCTAGACTGAAGGCTGAGACCATAGCCGGCAAATGTATCTCTCCAGGCCACAGCTCAGAGGGAGCTCCTAGGAGGCAAGTTCCATACTCATGTCCCCTACTTGGAATTGAAACATCTTGTATCGTTTCTTCTTATAATCATTCCTGAAGCAGGCTTTTCAGAGAATATTGTCAGTGTAGAATCTTGAATTAGATTTGAAATCTCATTTAATGTTCATGAGTAAAAAGACTTGGGTTCAAATCCCTGGTTGGATTGTCACTAATTTTATGACTCTAGACAAGAGATTCTTGTTTCCCTAGTACTTAATTTCCTTATCTGCAACATGAAGTGATTGAACTAGTTGACCACTGTTTCCAGCCAGTTTTAAATTCTATGCTCTTGGATCCAAATTGACCTGCAGCTGATTAAGCTTCTTCATTCAACCAAGTGTTTCCAGTAGTTCCTTACACAGAATTGGTGTTTAATTCATCAGAGTGGATTCAGTGGGTATAACGGAAGAAATAGTGACTCTGGTATCAGATGACTTGGACTCTCTTTTGCAACTACCTGTATGACCTTGGGCAATTCCTTTCATTTCCCTGAGCTTCAATTACCTCCCCTGTAAAATGAGAATTATGGACTAGCTAACTTCTGAGATGACTTCCAAATATAGATCTAAGACCCTAAGTGGGAATTTGAGAATTAAATTACTTAAGTATAAAGTAGCCATAGGGACCTACCTTCCAAATGGTTTACTTCTTCAGGAGTGCTTGAAAAATGTATTGGCTTATCACACATGTTAAGACTAACCTAGGATCGATATTTGGACAATGCAGATCATCAGTTATAAGCAAAAGCATAATCAAAGCTAATTGTACTTTTGAGAATTAGGAGGCTATTTGACTCAAGATATGGTGTCTGATGGATATCTGGATATAATATGTGATCCTTAAAAGAACACCTAATTGGATCATAATTTGATACTTAATGGCACAGCACATCCTGCTGCTAATCCCCTCTCCTGTTGCCTCTGCTATAATGATGCTAATATTAAATCAGGATTCAGGAGGCCCTAATCTCTTGAGAATCAACCAGTGGTCTTCATTAGTATTTCCTACAAAGAAACTTCCTCTGAATATTTGACTGCATTACAAAGACAACTCTATATACTCTATTCCCTTGCTCTATCAGTTATTTCTCTTGCAAGAATCCCTCAAAAGCCTTCATCCTGCACTGCAGTGATGGGTTACTCTCAGACTCAGGAAGAAGCCTGTCCCACTTTGAGGCAGCTCCAATCACCAGAACATTATTCTTTTTTTTTTTTTTTGGTTTTTTTTTTTAGTGAGGCAATTGGGGTTAAGTGACTTGCCCAGGGTCACACAGCTAGTTAAGTGTCTGAGGCCGGATTTGAACTCAGGTACTCCTGACTCCAGGGCCGGTGCTCTATCCACTGTGCCATCTAGCTGCCCCCAGAACATTATTCTTAAGAGAAGGTAAATTCTGGCTCACTCTGATCTTAACTCATTAGTCCTAGTTATGTTCTCTGAAGTCATAGCAAACCTTCAAAAATGGAAGATAATGTCTGTGACCCCTCAAATCTTCTCTCTTCTAGATTAAACAAGTAGTTCTCCTATAAATAACTCCATCCATTATTATTCAGTGAACTGGAAGACGTAATTGCTGAATCCATACCAGTGACACAGTAAGTGAAAGATAGTGGAGAATGATAGTTACCACAGGACTGAAAGAATGGTAAAGGTTGTCCCAGTTTTTTTTAAAGGAAGGACAACACAGTCTGCAAACTATAAGCCAGTGACTTTAACCTGCACTCATGGGGAAATTTTAAAGTGGATCATTAAAAGATGGTTACTGAACATCTAGAGAAGAAGGAAATTATTATGAAGAATCAACATAGTGTCTTTAAGACATGTCATGCCTCATTCATTTCACTTCTGTTTTTGACAGTAACTAAATAAACAGATTAGGTAAATGTTATAGATATTATAGTTTTAAAATTACAAACATTTTTTATTCATAGTTTTGAGTTCAAATTTTTATCCTTCCTTCCTGCCCTCTTCTTCCCCCTCCAAGAAGTGGTAAGCAATAAGATATGGGTTATACATGTACAATTATATAAAACATTACCATATTAGTCATTTTTTAAAAGAAAACTTGAATAAAAGAAAAAATAATAGAAAGTGAAAAATAGAATGCTTCAACCTGTTCCATCAATATTAATTCTTTCTTTGGAGGTGGATAGTATGTTTCATAAACAGTCCTATGGGATTGTCTTGGATCATTGCATTATTGAGAATAGTTGTTAATCTCAGTTCTTCATCAAACAATATTACTACCTCTGTGCACATTCTCTTGGTTCTGCTCGCTTCACTATAAATCAGTTCATACAAGTCTTTCCAGGCTTTTATGAAATCATCCTGCTTGTCATTTCTTATAGTACAATAATATTCTATCACCATCTTATATCATGGCTTGTTTAGCCATCCCCCAATTGATGGGAATTCTTTTTCGATTTCCAATTCTTAGGCACCACAACAAGAGCTGCTATAAATAATTTTGTACAAATAGGTCTTTTTATCTTTTTGGGATGTCTTTAGGATATAAACCTAGCAGTGGTATTGCTGGATCAAAGGATATGCATAGTTGTAGATACTATTTACCTAGATTTTTAGCAAAGTATATGATAAAATATCTCATACTATTATTGTGGAAAAGATGGAGAGATACAGACTAGTAAGTAAGAGTAGACAGACTCAGAGCTGATCAAGAGGTTGATTTAGACTAAAAAGTAGTAATTTATGGTTCAGAATCAACTTAGAGGAAGGTCTCCATTAGAGTGCCTGAGGTTTCTGTGCTTCTTTATGTGCTTTTAAACAATTTTTTTTTATGATGACAATAACAGTGGAGATGAGATGTTTAAAATCAAATTTAGCTGGAAGAAATAGCTGACTCATTGGATGACAGTTATCTTCCAAAGAGATCATTGTAAGAAGAGCATTGTAGTGAACCTAAGAAGATGACATTTAATAAAAATAAATGTAAAACCTAACACCTAGGCTCAAAAAATCAACTTCACAAATGAAAAATGGGTGAAGTGTGCTTAGACAGTAGTTTCCTAAAATATGTAGCAATTTTTGCAAACAGCCAACACTGAATCATAAGTATAATGTATCAGTCAAAAATGCAATTTTGGGCTTCAGCAAGAGAAATATAGTTCAAAGTTATAAAGGTATACTCTGCCCTGGCCAGACCACATCTGAAATATTGTGCTCCATTCTAGTATCTGTTCACTGATTGGTAAGTCCTCATTTAAGATTGCCATAGCTGAAGAAATCCCAGACTGGCCAATCGCTTCAGTAACAACTTCCTATTTGGGTGTGATATGCCTCTACACCTGCTGCCTTGTTCCCAGGTAGGATCCTATACTCTTCTTCTTTCTCCCTTTCCAGCTCTCCTTTGTGTTTTGTTTGTTCCTATTTTTATACCTCAGGGTTTAGCATAGGTTCTAGAATTTAGTAAGTTCAGTGCTTAATAAAATTCTCTCTCTCTCTCTCTCTCTCTCTCTCTCTCTCTCTCTCTCTCTCTCTCTCTCTTTCTCCCTCCCTCCCTCCCTCCTCTCACTCCTTCTCTCCCCAACAATGTCTTGGCGCTGTAGGTTAAGAAGTTTATTACCTGGATAATTTCCAGGGCAGGTCAAGGTTCATGACCATTTGCCTTGTTTGTTATACCAGATTGGTTTTGGGTATGAGCTATACTTGGGTATGGCTACTCTAAACATTATGTGATATTATGATTTGTGTTATTCTGGTTTCTAATACCTTCAGCTCCCAAACTTTGTCCACTGGGAAAACTCCAATTCAACAATGTCTTTAAGACGATCAGAACAGAACAGAACAACTTTTCAATAAGTATTTGCAGGAATATCCAATATAGTATACTAATTAGTTTTATGAAAGTACAACTTTGGGTGAAAAAGCCAGTAATGAGAGTTGGGGGAAGGGCTATTAATTCTATAGGATCAACATACATACACACATATGTATGTATGTACATGTGTATGAATATATAATATATTATTTATAAACACAATATATTTAGGTGTGTTTATACATATATTTGTATATGTGTTATATATACACATATATACATACATATATAATACATTTGGAAGTAGGATATATAATGAACCAGCATACACTGAGTTGGATTTGGCAAAAGTTCTGGAGTTGGGGGAGGGGGAAGGAAGGCAAGGGGTTGTAGGCATTCAAGACCTTGACAAAGCTAAATTAACTGGAGTGAATGAGGTAACCTTAAGCACAGAGGAAGAGTAAAAGAATGTATGTGAATGAGAGGAAAAGAGCTATGTGAGATCTCTGGGCTGAGAGGAGCATCTGTGGTTGCCTGAGGCAAAGGGGAGGCAGGCACAGTTGAGAAGAGAAGAAAAGAAGGCCCAAAAGTACTTGGCTGTTCTTCAGCTCTTGGTCTATTAATTGATGATGTTCTGATGGGTTCTGCAGCACCAAAGTGGAGGGTTGGTTAAATTCATTCATAGCAGCATAAATTTAGAGATGAAAGGGATTTTAGAGGTCATCAAGTCCAACCTGATTATTTGAGAATGAGGAAACTTAGCCAAGAGAGATTAAGTGGCTTAAGAAACAAATTCATCAAACCTCTGTTAGGCACTTACTGTGTACATTGTCCTGTGTTAGATGGTGGAGATAAAAAGGAAAAAAGAAAACAGTTCCTGACCTCAAGGTTCCATTGGTTCTATAAATCACTAGAGGTTCTACTGGGGGAATATAGCTTGGTGGTAGATAAGTTACACAGTGATGGAACCAAGGGAGAAATGATTGTCCTTGGAATATATGAGGGAAAGAACTCTAAGACTTTGCATAGGATGAGGTGGCACCTGAATTGAATGAGACAGAAAGGATTCTGAAACATAGAGATAAGAAAGTCATATATTTCAGGAAGTGAGGATGATTCTTGAAAAGGCACAAAATTATGGGATGGAATGACAAATTTGGTGATGAGGAGTGGTCCAGTTGAAGACACATGCAGAGCATATGAAAGGGAATATTATGAAATCCCCCTCTCATAATAACCGGTCAGCTAGGTTGGAGCCAGATAGTAATAAGATACATCTATAACATGGATTGCTCTGCCCTCAGCTGCTAAGAACTATATGGATTACATTTTATCCATTTCTTAGGATTTTCCAATATCTTTAGGGGTTGGGTATACCTTTCTTCCTTGCTGTTTACCAGAATATTCATAACTTATATTTGGGCTGCTGGTTAGCACAGTGAATGGCTAGAGTGCTGGACCTGGAGTCAAGAAGACCTGAGTTCAAATCTGGCCCAAGATACTTACTAGTTATGTGACCCTGAGTAAGTCATTTAATTTCTGTGTGCCTCAGTTTCCTTAGCTACAAAATAATAGCACCTACCTTCTAGGGTTGAAGTAAAAATCAAATGTAATAAGATTTGTAAAGCACTACGCACAATGCCTGTCACAGGGCCTTCTCAATAAATGCTCATTCTCTTTCCCCCACCAATTTTAGGTTCCAAGCATCCCAGGTCCATTTAATCACTAGGTAACATTATTTTTTACTAAGAACTATTTATTTCAAAGGTATATCAAGAGCAAACAAACATTTCCCCCAAAACATTGGGAACATAATACCTTCCCAACCCCCTACACCACTGTGGTCTCTGGGGAAAAAAGGGATTAGGCTCAGAGCTTAACTCAGTTCCTATATAGTGTTTAGTCCCATCAAGTTCAAGTTCAAGGCCCCTTTGGGCTAGCATTTCAGGATTCTTTCTTCTCTCTACTTTCCTTCTGAGGTAGCTGCAACATACAGTTTGGAATTCTGGGCTCCAAGGTCTCCATAGTTCAAGCTTCATAGTCAAAGATTCTCTTTCATGCACTTAGAAACATACTGGAAAAACAAAGCAGACCAAAACCTTAAGCCTATTTCTCAGGGTCACATAGCTAAAGAGAAAGGGTCATGCTCTGCTTACTGCTGGGTAATTCACCTGCCATAAGTGAATGAGTCCTTCAAATCCAGTACTACTGGGAAAAAAGTGACTGCACTTGAGTCAGTAGATTGAAAGATGCAGATGGGTGGTCGTGGACATGTAGGGCTGGGCCAGGGTCCGTCCTGGGTATTTAGTATGGTTGAGGAGGATGCCCTCCCCAAAATGTTGATTTCTGCTATTAGGCTGAGATCCTCAATTCTCCTAATCAAATTAACCTTTTGTTGTAATGATATCTTGATTATATACTTCCCTTTTTAATCTCTTGTTTTGTTTCCTTAATTATAATTTTGTGGACTGGAGTAATTTCTGGGTCCTAGGTGGTCAGGGAAAACTCCTACCCACCGATAACACTAGAACATCTCCCAGTTTTTGGACTGAGTGGGGAAATAGGGTGTGCCTTTGCCAAGGTGTGTGATGTGATACATGGCAATCTGAGAATCTGAAGGATTTACAAGTTGAATAAAGGTGCGGCAACAGTCCAGGTCAGAAGCTTCTGCCAACATTTTGCTTTTGTTATTCTGATCTCACCAATCATACTTGACAATAATTGACAATTAATAGGAAATATTTTCAAATAAAACCATTGGCTTTAAAAAAAAAGAAAAGAAAGATGCAGATGATTCTGGCTATACGGCCAACAGAAAGAGGCTGCTCCCAACAATGCAGAAGGTCAATGAAGAATGTCTATACCTGCACATGCCTACTATGAGTGCCTCTGTCTTCAATAATTTGGGCATGCACCAATTCCTTATTACATAAACGCTAGGTAGGCTGAGTAGAGTATATGTTAACTTAGTGCACATAGAAGGCTACTAAAGGCTTTGGATCATGGAGAGGGCATGTTTAGGTCTATGCTTCAGAAAGATTATTTTGGCAACTATGGGAAAGATTGGAGAAGAGTGTAAGTGGAATGAGACTGATGAGTTAAGATGTTATTGTAATAATTCAGGTAGGAAGTGATAAATGTTTGAGGCCATCTCAAGATGGCAGAATGATAGGAAGCATTGTTATAACCTCTTCTTCATAAACTCCTTCAAAGAGATGTAGACTATGAACAAGACTGAATTGTGATGAAGAATAAAAGGTCATAGGGAGTTGTGTGTCCCATCCTGCTTTACATAGGGAGACAGACAGGAAGATACAGGGACACAGGGTATAGGGGCAGCAGCACTCCAGCATTCAGGAAGAGCATAAGAAAAATTCCCAGATTCATATCAGTTTGTCACCATAACCAAGACAGGGATGGGTACCACCTGGCAACTTTTTAACCTAAATCCTGTGTTACAGATCTAGGGCAGAGTGAGAAGTGAATTTGCACAGGGAATCAAAGTTGCAGGTAGGGAGGCTCTTGGCAGTACACTGAAAAAGGAGGAAGTTCAAAAGCAAGCAACAGCAGTAGTGTGGTTCAGACTCCAGGAGGAGACTGGGGCATCTTGTCCAACCTGTAGACCAATAACCAAGGCAAGAATCGCAGTCCAAAAGTTAACATACAGTTTTGCCATTCCACAGCAACAGAGCTTTCCTGTTAGCTAATAGTAGCTGAACCCAGCATCAGTCTACTCCTACTCAAACCCAAACCTAGGTCAGAAACTTACAAAACTCAGATTGGGCGGGGAGAGTATTGCAAAAATTTCTAAGTCTGACAAAATGAAAGAAACAGTGAAATCTCCAAGCTGTAGAAAATAGGTTTATTGAGAGAAAGCCTATCTCACAATAAAGCCAATCCTAGGTCTGGGACCCAAAGACCCTGAGCAATACCAGGAGATAGTATTTATACCCCATGGACTCTTCCCATTGCACCCTCAGAAAATTGCAAATGGTATAGAAAAGGATACATTGAAACTTGTACATTATCTTTAGTGACAAAGGCCATCTAGCCAACTAATCACAAGAGGGAAACAGTCCTGAAGCATATTTCTAAAGCAACAGGTCATACATCTCAATGCTAATTGGTTCCTTCAGCTTAGTAGATACTATTTTTAGTGTTGTGGTTAACCACAATGCACCTTTGAAAAGAGACATCACTAAAGGTGATACCTGACCTTTGGTTGAACATGTAACCGCAATGGTGGGGTTCCTTTTTTGTCTGCCAGATTTGAACTCAGGTCTTCCTGAATCTTAACCCAAAGAAAGCAGCAATAGGCCCAATCTGGACCTTTCCTCCAAAACTGTGGCAGAGCCTTAACCCTAACATCAAGTTCAAAGCCAGGGAATAGACTAGAAGAATAGGCAGACAAAAAAGGAACCCCACCATAATGAGCTGTTCTGGTGGCAGAGAACCTCAAGCTAGAAATGCCAAAAAAAACAATAACTCCAAAACATTGTAAAATGTTTAAATCGGGGCAGCTAGGTGGTGCAGTGGATAAAGCACCGGCCCTGGATTCAGGAGTTCCTGAGTTCAAATCCGGCCTCAGACACTTGACATTTACCAGCTGTGTGACCTTGGGCAAGTCATTTAAGCCGCATTGCCCTGCAAAAAAATAAATAAATAAAAATAAAATGTTTAAATCATTTTACAAAAGGAAGTAAATGGGAGCTTGGCCCAAGGTGGGAAAAAGGGGCCAGACTTAAGAGGTGTTGTAGAAATTAAATAAACAGTAATGGCAACTGTTTCAATGAGGCTGAAAGATTAGAGAGATGGAGAAGATAAGAGATCTATCAATTCATGTTGAAGTTGACTTACCTTCAAAGACAGTATCTGGTACTCATTTTAGTAGTACCATGACTATGTCTTCTCTTGGAACCTGTACTACTTCTGCATTTAGAACTGTGAAGATGTGAATGGCAGTATCTGAACCCATCCATTATTTCATTTTCTGGGAAAAATGACAAAAACTCAGTACTGTGAATCAGGTATTGCTAAATACTGAGCATCTCTCCTGGGTCTCTAAAGAACTGAATTCAGTCTGTACTGTTTGAAATTGCCAAGTGTTTACTCTTTTTGGCAAGGCCTATGTCTCAGCATTGGATACAATGGGTTACCCAGAGCCTCTGGGTTTAGATAAACAATGCTTTTAATAAAACCATCTTCCAATACCGCCAAGGAAACAGTTCACAGGAAGATAAAAGCTCTGGACAAGAAGCTAAGGAAGTTCTCTGGCATCACAGACTCTTAGGGCTGGCTTTATATCCTCCTCTCCCAAAGGGCTCACAACTGGATCTCCTATCCATTTACCCTGGTGCAAAGATAGAGTAAACTGCCCCAGATAACTCATAACTTTAGCCTCATGATAGTACTAGTTGCTGTTGTGGGAGTAGAAGAAAGGCAAGTTAATTCAAGCCCTCTAATTTCATCAGTATCCTGACTCACAACAACTTGTTTGGATCATCCGTGGAATTTAGGGGATTTTCTGCATAGCTACCCTTGGCAATATTGTAATTATCAACTGACACCTAGGTATTTTGACTAAAGATGTAGGTGGCTTAATAATGCACCCATTCCAGAATCAGCTCCCATCCAGAAAAATAAAAGCACTTAAATGATTCATCTGACCTAACTAAGGCAGTGGCATTGTTTCAATAAGAGCATTTATAGGATTTTGAACCAGAAGAGAATTCAGCAGTCATCTAGCTTGGGTGAGCTCTAATGCTGTCATTTTACAAATGAAGGTGAGGTACAGAGAGTTTATATGACTAGCCCAAGAGAACACAAGTTACTAGTGAGTAACAGAACTGAAGTTTGAGACCATGTTCTCTGCGTCTAAATCTAAAATGCATTTTTAGTGTGCCATCCTATACTGTGTGTGGTTTGGTATTTTTATTGTTTGTTTTGGTTTGGTTTTGTGGTGCAATGAAGGTTAAGTGACTTGCCCAGGGTCACACAGCTAGTAAATGTCAAGTGTCTGAGGACAGATTTGAACTCAGGAACTCCTGAATCGAGGGCCAGTGCTTTATCCACTGTGCCACTTAGTTGCCCTTCATCTTATAGTTTAAAATGTAGAAATCCTTTTTAAAAAAGGGCAGAACTTCTATTGAACTTTTAAAATGGCAGAGTTTAGAGTGGAAATGATATAGTTTTTTTGGGGGGAAAAGAATAGTTTAGTGAAAGGTTTTTGGTATAGAGGCAGGGGACATAGGCTTAAATATAAGCTCCACCACTTTCTAAAAATAAATTTTATTGACATGTAGATATGTATATATATATATATACACACATAAATTTATATACATATGTGTATATGGACATATATATATATATATACACACATACATATATGTCCATATACACACTTAACATCTGCTTTCCTCCATTTTCTTACCTGTTACAGTGGAGATAATAATGGCACCTACCCCCCAGAGTTGTCACAAAGATTAAATGAGATGATATTTGCAAAGCACTAAATACAGCACCTGGCCCTATATAAATGCTAACCATAATAATTATTAAATAAATCAGATTTGTTACATGCCAGAATTTTATAATAATGTTCTGAGCAAGTGACAATTAAGAACTAACAGTAAAATTAGTATTCAAATTTATCCTGTTTACAAAAAAATGAGAATTTATAAACAAACAGTATTTAAGCTCTCCAAAAATAGAAAAATGTGTATTTTTAAAATCCCAGATGAGCCTTTCTTCTATTGTGATCACTATCAAATCTACCTACCCTGTTCTAACCTCTCCACTGGCTCCAATCTCACATTTCCAACTACCTTTCAGGCATCTGAAATTGGATGTACAGTAGATAACTTGAACTCAACATTCCCCAAACTGAAATTATCTTCCCCCCTATATCTTCCCTGCTTCCAAACATCCTATTTACTGTCAAGGGAACTGCCATCCTCCTCGTCCCCCAGGCTTTCAAGGTAAGTGTTATCCTCTATTCCTCACTACCTTTCACCCCCTATATCCAATCTGTTGCCAAGGCCTGTCCATTTCATTTTGCAACACCTCTCCAGTATCCTTCCTTCTCTTCTCTGACACTGCCATCATGTTGCTATAGGACCAATCACCTCAAGCTTGGACTATTGCTCTAACCTGCTGGTAGACTGGCCTGCTTCAAGTCTCTCCCCACTCCAATCATCTACTCAGACACCAAGGTGAATTTCTGAAGTGGCAATCCAACCTCCCTTAAGGGAGTTTGGGGGTATTTAGCTTTTGCCACTGACCATTTTAGATGTTTTGTCAATATTATGGAATATATACAGGAGGTTACAACCAAAATGAAGAGGGAACTTGAAATTATGATGCCCAGTGAGATTTATTTAAGGATCTGGAGATGTATGTAGAGGAGGAGAGAATATAGGGTTAGGGAAAATTGGGGACAGCCTTGACATTTTGGAAGAGTTGCCATGATGCTGAGCTCTTAGATGAGTTGTGCTTGGCACAAGAATATTGACCTAGGACTAATGGGATGAAGGACAGAACAAGGTATTTTGTTGTCTGAAGCAGGTTTTGACTCATTATGTAGGGGGAAAAATTTCCAACCATTAGAACTATCTTAAATGGAAAATAATCTCCTTCAAAGATGAGTTTATATTTTATCCCAGAAGCAATAGGGGATCCACTGACATTTATTGACAAGGAGAGTGATGTGCTTATATCTGTACTTGAGGAAATTGGCAGCTATTTGGAGGATGCATTTCAGTTGAGAGAGTCCATTGTAATAATGAGAGTTGATGAGAGCCTTAAGTAAAAGATGGGGCTATAGCAAGTGAAAAATTTGACAACCGTTTGTATATGTTGGAAGAGGGAGAGAGAACAGAATATGATGATGGGTTACAAATCTGGGATACAGGAAGAATAGCAATGCCCACAACAGAAATAAAGATCTAGAGCAAGTAAGTTGGCTTGGAGGAAAAGGTTATGAATTCTACTTTCTATATGGTGCTTTTGAGATGTCTCCAGAACTTCCAGTTTGAAATGACCATTATATAGTTGGTGATAGGAAAAGAAGTTCAGATCTGTCCAGCTCTTCCACTATGCCTCTGGAATATGTCTTATAATTAACAAACCTTTTTTTGTCTTAAATCCTTGCTTTCCCTTTCCTTCAATCCCTTGACACAGAAAAATGTCTCCCCTCTAATGCTGTTGTTTCCCTTGCCATTGTTTTACATATTGGTCACACTCATACTTTCCAACTCATTGGTCATGGTAGGTAAGTGAGAATACTACTTGTTCCCCTTTGTCACTTCCAACCTCTTCCTTTGCCACCATCCCTCCACATATTCTACAATACAACTCCACTGGCCTACTTTCTGTTCTTTGTAAATGATACTATATCACACTTCCGTGCTTTTCCACTAGCTAGCTCCATTGCCTAAAATACTCAACATCCTTGTCTCTACCTCTCAGTTTTTCTAGATTCCATCAAGTCTTAACTCAAATCTTACTTTCTCTAGGAAACATTTCTAGTTCCCATCAACTTCTAGTACCTTTCCTCTAAGATTACCTCAATATAATCTATCTATCTATCTATCTATCTATCTATCTATCTATCTATCTATCTATCTATCTATCTATCTATCTACCCATCCATCTATCTACTTACCTACATACCTACCCAACCTACCTACCTACCTACTTATCCATCCATCCATCCATTCATCCATCCATCCATCGATCCACCTACCTTTGTACTTAGTTAATTACACATTTATCTCCCCCTTATATTGTGCTCTCCTCTAGGTCAGTAACTGTTTTGCCTTTCTTTGTATCCTATACCTTAGTGCAGAATCTGGCTGATAAGTGCTTAATACGTGCTGTTTGATTTATTGATTTGCCATTTAAGTAGGAACAGAGGAGGCAGATTTGAGAGTGACCCAAGGTTGTAGTTTGTCAAAGAATGAACAGTAATAGAACAATTGGGCAAGGGATTTGAAAGCAGAGGACAGTGGGGAGTTGAAATGCTTATCTACAGATTCAATATTAGAAGGGGAAGAAATTTAAGTCAAAACAGAGATAATAAACTGAGAAAGTATTGAAGCATCGTGGGATGACATGATGAAGATGAAGAATGGTTATAGGAGAGGTAAGGAATAGAACGTGATGGAATGATATAGTTATGGGCAGAGGAATAATATTTTTTTTATTGGAAGTAGACCAGGTGGATTTTGTTGAGGTTGAGGGGTGTGATCATCCCTGTAAGTGACTAAAGTCAAATAGTAAAATAGATCATGAGATCTAAGAACTCGGTACTCAAATGTTAATTTGAAGTAGCATTACTTTGCATATTGAACCTGACACCTTGAGAAAGCAGAGAAAGTAGTAACATGAATCAGTAAATAAGAACCAGCATTAATTCTATTATGATTAAAAATATGGACAGCATTAACTATTTTATTAATTTTTATTCATTTTATTCATTATTTTCTGAATATGGCTGGTAGTATATTATCAAAAGGAAGTGTATTGACATCTCTGTCAGATCAGACAACTTCCTCACAGTCAAATCTCAGTTCATGTACCCTTCTCACTATAGGAGGGCTATCATATGGCAATAAAATATAATTAGTTAACAATATTCAAATCTAATTGGTTGAAATGATTTGAGGTGAGTTATATTAAAATGAAGTCGAGGGATTACATCACAGAGAGGAATGTAAGACCCCCACTCAAGCTGATCAGGGAAAAATGGTTTTCCTTCTAGGTATGGTTTAATTCCATCAGTCTTTCAGCAATCTAGACAAAAGGATCTGTCTCTACTGTGATGAGTAAAACTAAATATGTAGAAGCCTATTTCATTTCCGAAGAGGACCATGATATTGGGAGGTGATGCCATGACTTGCAGTGAATTAGATTTGTGAGGGAGGGCTGTGCAAAGCCTCACATTCTACTCCAGAGTCATCTAGGTTCAGGGGTAGGATATGCATCAAGATGACTGGAGATGGCCCTGAATGTTTGAGGCAATTTGGGTTAAGTGACTTGACCAGGGTCACACAGCTAGTATGTGTCAAATCTGAGACCAGATTTGAATTCATACCCACCAGAGTCCAGGGCCAGTGCTCTATCTACTGTGCTACCTAACTGCCGCCATTCCATTCATCAAGGCCAATTATCAATCTGTTAGTGATCTTTCAGAATAATGAATAAATACACATTGTGGGATGGTTTGGGGTTTTTAATTTGCTAGGGAGCCCTACAGTTTAAGTACTGGAGATGTGGGTAATTTCAATTTGTTTGAAAGGTAGAAACCACAAGAAAGGCCAGAATCATAACACTGATTGCAAGAAGTGAAAATATTCTAAAGATCGAGACTAAGACTGTGCACAACTATTACCTGCAAAACCCAGTCAAGAAAAGTACTCTGCAATATTTCTGACCCTGATTTATTAAAACTCTGTGGGAGAGCAATTGTGGTAATTATAGATTCATCCATTTCGGGCTATAAAAAGAACACTTGGTCAAGTGGGAAAAAATGCTATTAATCTCATGTAGGACTCTTGTCTGTCCTTTCTAATGGTAAAATATGTTTGGCCCATTAAGTTTTTTTCTTAATAGTGTATTTATTTTCAGTAGAAACATTTAAAGGAAATAAAACAGAACTTCCATGTTTTGTGTTTTTCATCCTTATCTAGTACCTGGGGAGATGATAGATGGATAGATGGATAGATAGATGGATAGATAGATGGATAGATAGATGGATAGATGGATAGATAGATAGATAGATAGATAGATAGATAGATAGATAGATAGATAGATAGATAGATAGATGGATGGATGGATGGATGGATGGATGGATAGATAGATAGATAGATAGATAGATAGATAGATAGATAGATAGATAGATAGATAGATAGATAGATACATGATAGATTATAGATAGATGTTAGATGAATAGATAGATAGATACATGATAGATTATAGATAGAAGTTAAATGAATAGATAGATAGATACATACATGATAGATTATAGATAGAAGTTAGATGAATAGATAGATTATAGATAGATGTTAGATGAATAGATAGATAGATAGATAGATAGATAGATAGATAGATAGATAGATAGATAGATAGATAGATATTTGCTAAAAGGAATTTTCTTTCCTCATGGAAATAAATGATGATTTACTTAAAGAAAAAAAGTCTTTGGGAAGTTCTCCACTACCCCACAGCCTTTCCATTTACATTTACTGGTCATGCTTTCTACTAATATCTAAATAATTAATTTTAAAAAATTAATAGCTGATAATTTATCTAGTTTTATATGAATTTTCTCATTTTATCTTCACAGAAAAAACTGATAAGTAGATTTTAAATATATTATTATCCTTGATTTACATATAAAGAAACTAAGATTCATATAAGTTGCCCAAGATAATACAGTTGCCCAAGATAAATTGCAGCTCCAAGGTTCAAACGCAGCTCTTATATCTTCAAATTTAGTGTACTTTTCACTATGTGGTAGTTGTCTCCCACATATAAGAAAAGCAACAATAACAACAATCTAATCTTCAGGCACTGTTTACTTCTATTTTATGAAGTTTTATTTATGCTTATATCAGATTCATTTTTGGATGCACCTTCTGTGCCTCCCTATGGCACCATCCACTCCCTGTAATCATTTTCTTACAATAAAATTACATGTTTTTCAAGTTCAGCAAAACCAACCATCCCATCAGCTGTATTTGAAAGCATATGCAAAATTTCACACCACCTGCCTCGCCAATGATAGAAAGGTTGTGCATTTTCTCACCATTTCTCCAAGGAAAATTTTCACAATAATACAGTATTTAGCTTTTTTATTCTTTTTTTTTCAATTTATACCATTGTCTTCATATTTGTAACAGTATACATATGTATGTATATGTATAAATATATGTAAGCAAACTCTATACACATAATGTATAATGTTAGGTTTTTTCCTGGATTTTCCTACTTCAAATTGGATTAATTTAGATATGTCTTCCCATTTTTCTCTGAAATACTCTTTATTGCGTCATGTACCATAACTTATTTAGCTATTTCCTCAATAGATGGACACCTATTTTGTTTCCTGGCCTTTAGAACCACAAAAATTCTACTAGAGGGGGCAGCTGAGTGGTGCACTGGATAAAGCACCAGCCCTAAATTCAGAGGGAGCTGAGTTCAAATTTGACTTTAGACAGAAACTTGACACTTACTAGTTATGTGACCCTGGGCAAGTTACTTAACCCTCATTGCCATGCCAAAAATAAAAAAAAATTCTACTATAAATATCTTGTTATATATAGTACAATTTTGTATTGCCTTAGATCTCCTTGGGTTATACACATAGAAGTGGTATACCACAGTCAAAGTTATATCTACATTTTAGTCACATTTTAAAGCATAAGACTAGATTGTTTTTCAGGCCAAAGTTGCATCAATTTTATATTAATATACTTGACTTTCCTCAGCCATTCCATCATTGACTATTGACATATTTTGTCTTGTCTTTTCTTTTGAAAATTTGTTGGGAATGAGTGGTAAAACATCAGAATGATTTTAATTTACTTTCTTCATCTAAGAAATAATTTAGGGATCTACTTAATATGGTTGTTAATGGTTTCTAATTTTTTGAGGATTTCTTGTACATAATCTTTTATCAGTTATCTAATGCAGAAATATTCTTAGTCATACTTTTTTTTTTGTAATTTCCCTACATATTCTGGATACTGGGCCTTAATTATGGATATTTGATGGCAAGATTTTATTCCTAATTGTCATCTTCTCTTCTTAACCAAGTTTCATTGATTTTGTTTCTTAAAAAGCTTTTCAACTTTTTGTAATTGAAATTAATTTCCCTTTTTGACCTATTCTATCCTTTCATAAGAACCCCTCCAAATTCTAGTTGTGAATGGTATTTTTTAAAATTTAATATTTTATTTTTCCCCAATTACATCAAAACAATTTTTAGCATTTGTTTTTTTAATATTTCCAAATCTTCTCTCTACTTCTCTCTTCTCCCCTACTCATTGAAAAGGCAAGAAATTTTGTGCAGTTTATACATGTGCAGTTTTACAATACATATTTCCACAGAAAAAAAATAAAGAAAAAAGTATGCTTCAATCTGCATTCAGATTCCATCAGTTCTTTCTCTGGAAATGGATAGGATTTTTCATCATAAGTCTTTCAGAATTGTCTTGGATTATTGCATTGCTGCAAATAGCTAAGTCATTCAGATTTGAATACAATATTGATTTATTATAAACAATGTTCTCCACATTCTGCTCTTTTTACTTTGTATCAGTTCATGTAAGTCTTTCCAGGTTCTTCTGAGGGCATCCTGCTCATCATTTCTTATAGTACAATAGTATTCCATCAAAATCATATTCAACAATTTGTTCAGGCCATTCCCCGATTGATTGGAGATCCCTTCAATGTCCATTTTTGCTGCCATTAAAACAGATGTTATAAGTATGTGTACATGCAGGTCCTTTTCCTTTTTCATTATTATCTTTTTGGTATACATACCTCATAGTGATATCGCTGGGTCTGTTCCTTCCACCTGGCCTTGCCATCCTTATCATCATCAATCACTAAATCCACAATAGCCTATCTCTGGATCTTCATGCCTTCTGCCATGTTAGGAAGTGGCTACCTCCAAGGACCCATACATCACCTCTTTTGGGGTGGGGTCCATTCCTGGGAAGCCCAACAAGTATTAAGAGAAGGTAATGTGTTTGTTTCCCCCCCAACAAAATCCATTATAAGACATCTCTCTTACCACAAATATGTAGTAGTAATAGAAGTCGTAGCTAGAATTTATATAAAGCTTTAACTATTCCAAAATGTTCTAAATATTTTATCTTATTTGGTCTTCAAAACATCCTTGTGAAATAGGATAGTACCATTTTTCCCATTTTATTGATGAAGAAACCAAAGTTAAAAAATCCTAGGACCACTTAGCTGGTCCATGTATGAGCTAGAATTCAAACACAGGACTTTCTGACTTAAAGTATGATGTTCAATTCAATGCAAAATTCATAAAAATGTTCTTTAGTGACTGCCTTTCTTTTCTCCTCCTTAGATGAGAGTACCTTCAAATTATCCCAATACAAATGTTCACCTTTATTGTTTTTACCTTGCTTTTCCACTCATACTGAAAGGATAAAGACATGATTATGCCATTTATGATCACTCTCTGATCTGTGTAGGAGCACATCACAAATTCTCTTCAGTCTCTTATTCACATACTCCAGTTTTTTTTTCTTGAGTAATCTATTGTGCTGCCCACTCCTTCCTCTAACTCTATGGATTCCCATATATAAATATTTCCAATTTACTAAAAAGAGGATAAACCCTTCTTTTCGTTCCCTTAAATCTTTAGCCCCTTGTGTCCTAACTTCCTTTTGATAATCCCAAATATTTTCTTTGTTTTACTTCTTAATGTCTTAAAAATACGAACATATAAAGATAAAAGAATTTTTTTTCTTGCAGATCATGCTAGTGCATGCTAGTGCCTTGAGTTTTCCACCTTTGTCTGAGCTCAGTGAGTCCCCTGAAGGAAAACTGCTAGACACCAAGGCATCTTCCATTTGCTCCAATGCAGGAATTCCATCTATGCCAGCTGGAGGCATCTTCTACTTACTGCAACCAAACCGATTTTCCATCTGGGAAGCAGAAAACCTTCAGTGCAAAGAAAGGTAACTATCCCTTTAATCTTGACCCTCTTATCTCTTAATTTGCTTGTACTTTGATGGAAGAGGCAGAGGAATTTTGGTGGGGAATGGAATTTCTTTTTCCCTTTTTGCAGATTTGACTTCCATCTCCATCTATGCCATTTTCCTGCCTAATTTTTAGCCTTTGTATGGAGGAGTTGTGAAATGGGGCCTCCCACCTGACCATCTGACTATTTGCCTTCCATCTCATCTTGTACTTGCCTCTAGTCCAATCTCCAACCTCAACTAAGAAGAGGAGTGGCACTCTCTATTCAATGCTGAAAATGCTCATATCAGGTCACTCCCTTCACATCATGATTACTCTGAACTCCTGCAGATCATCATCCAAATCCAATTCTCCACACCTCCACCACTTGATTCTTCATTCTTTTCCTCCTCAGTTCTCTCCCCCCAAAGTTTCAACCTGTTTCCAAGCCCATCTACTGTGCCCTTTGGAATGCCTGTTCCATAGGGAATAAATTTCCCTTGATCTTAAATCATTTTGTCTCCTATTCCTTCCATCTACTAGTTCTCATGGAAACCTGGCTCTCCCGACCCTGTTTGATGACATGGCCTCTGTGGTCACTCTTTTCACTTCTGGCTGCACCTCAACTCATTCTTCTAAGCTCACTTGCCAAGACTGAAGAATTGGAATACTCCTAGCTCCTTTATGTCACTTCCAAGTTTTCCTACCTCTATCATTCAGCAACCTCTTTTGCTTTGAGATTCATATTATATTACAATCAAAATCCTGGTAGCTATTGTTCATAGACTTCCAGGTCACTTCCCTTCCATCCTCAATGAGTTTAGTCTATGACACAGTGTTTTTTTTCTATTCCTTTTAAAAAACACTCTCAACTTGTTAATTATCCTCACTGTGACATTGATAACTCTAATCATTGGACTGATTAAATAGGGGAGTGACATGGTCAGATCTATGTTTTAAGAAGATCATTTCAATAGTTGAGTGGAAGACAGTCTAGAGCAGGGAAAGACTTGAGATATGTAGTCATACAAAAAGCTACTTCAATGGTCAAATTGTGGAGTGATTAGGACTTTCACCAGAGAAGTAGTTTCAGAAAAGAGAGGGGAGATTATACACATAGATATATAGGGAGATAGATAGATAGATAATAGAGCACAAGAAATTGAGAACACCAAGATAACACCCAGATTTCAAGCCTGGTGACTAGGAAATGTGTGATACCATGAGCAGTAAAAGGTAAATAAGGAAGGTTTAAATGGAGAGAAGATAAATTCAATTTGGGACTTATTGACTTTAAAATATCTTTGGGACATCTATTTCAAGATATTCATTAGCTAGTTGGAGATGCAAAAAGGGATGTTAGGTTAAGGCTAGATGTAATTGTCTTTTGCTTTTCTTCCATCATTTTTCTTCTATTTCTTTATATTTATGTTCTAAATCTCTCATCCTATTTTTAAGATTTTCTAATAACTTGAAGACATTCTCTATCATATACTCTAAATAAAACTAGGTCATGAATGATGTGAGTTCAAATGATGTAAAATCTTATTTTGATCAGTTGTAAAATAATACCATATCACATTTATTGTGAGCCAAAATTCCACTAGTAGGGCATGTCTGAGCTAGTTGAAGCCATATTATCAATCTACAGTTGTCTATCATTTCATATGGAAATGATGTGCTGCTATATAGAAAATTAATAACAATTGTATTAATATTGTTACATGTCTCTAACAAAATTAAAAAAGGAAGAATATATCAGATGAAAACAAAATCAAGAAAATGAGAGACTTGTTATATGGTAAAACAAAATTTGATATAATTGATCTAGCATGAAGATAGGCATAGTAACTAAAGTAAGATGAGATATTGGAAAGCCTGAATCTATGGTAGAAAATGTGATAAAACAAAAAGGCAAAATAAAAGAAAAAGGCAAAGTTGCCTTTTGTCATTTGCAAACAGCTCTTTGTGTTTTTAAAAAACTAAAAATATTACAATAGAAATAGAATATCTTTTAGTTTCATGGACTTAAGATTGCAGTAAAAATGTATTCCTCTTAGCCAAACAGCCATTTGGACAAAAATTAAGTTTATTTCATGGAGTGAAAGAAAATGGAAATTAAATGGATAATAGAGAAACATATATATATATATATATAAAAGCATTTGTTGTTCCAATTGCATAATGTAAAATGATCAAGGAAACAACCAGCACAGATGAGAATGCTGAAGCTATACATTCTAATATTTTGAAGAAAATAAGCAAAGAAGGTGGATACACTGATCAACAAAGGGTGAAACAGACAGTTTAGAAAATGATGCCTTTGAGAACTTACATTTCTATAGGGAAAATTCAACTCAATTTAAAGTATCTAAGGATCACCTATGACTTTTATTGGGAGGTAATAGTAGGGTTTTTAATTAAAACAAATGCTAGGTTATTGGTCTTGAAATGTTTATGCTTTGAGAGTCTATAACCACTGATCACTTAGTAATCCTATTTGGTGTGGAATCAATTATCATGTTATTCATGATGATAAACTTCAGATAGTTGAAATTTTAATAATGTTACCATTTCACAGGATTCACTATTTTCATTAATTGAGAACTAGCTATTGTACATTCTATTGATTGGCATATTAATTATATTATGATAGATCTTTTTCTTTCCTATTTCCATCCTAAAGTATTTTTTAGGCAGGCAGCTAGCTGGTAAAGCAGAGAGAGTACTGGGACTGGAGTCAGTATAATCTATGTTCAAAATCATCCTCAGAAAATTATTAGCTGATAATAATAGCACTTACCTCTCAGGGTTGTTGTGAAGATCAAATGAGATAATTGTAGAGCACTCAGCACAGGGTCTGGTATATAGCAGTCACTTAATAAAACATTTTTTCTTTTATTTCTTAAAAAAATACTTATCTTTTTAAAAATTCTCAACTTTATTAACCCATCCTCCATGTGAAATCTATAAAATTCACTTTTTGTTGGGTGTTTTGGTCAATTTTCCTGTAATACTTATTCTCTTATAACCTAAAATTTCGCATATTTTTCCTTCTATTTCTATGAAACTTTTTGTTGGTTTGCTGAGATTATAAACTTAAAACCAAGATTTCTAATTTATATTTTTTCTCTTTTAATCTTTTTTTTCTCCTCTTCCCAATAGTGTGTTTCTGGTTTTCCTCTTAACTATTGCCCTCTCCCACTTTCTATTGTTTATTCTCTTTCTCCCACAAACAACCCAGACTGTTGACATACTCATCCTCCTTAACCTGGAGGTGGCATTGGTAGGCTTCATATACAGAATAAATTCATGAGAAAAGACCTCTCCTCAAATGATTTTCTTGTCTGTTTTCCCTTTGGCTGTGAATCCCTATCTCCTCTTTCTGGATCTGTGCTGGTATGTTTTCTGTCAACTCTCTGATATCACACACAGTTGCAAATTTCTTTCATTTGGGTAGAGTAAGCATTTTCTGCCCATTCTGAAGTGTGGGGAGATTAGAATGAGTCACTGCAATTTTAATATTTGTCAGAGGTTCCCACAGGTAGACCCTAAAACACCAGCCTGTGACATTATCTTCATTGCATTCAGTATACGGTTGGGCTGGCGTTGGAAATGGTGAATAAAAGATAGGAGTATTTGAGGTCTCCAAAATTATTTCATAAAGCTATGCAGTTTTTCTCTCTTCTTACCTCATGTATACATCTTTACTAGATTTACTCTAGATTTGGCAAATGTTTCCTTCCTCCCTTCCTCCCTCCCTCCATTCTTCCTTTCTTCCTTCCCCCTGTTTCCTTACTTCTTTTCCTTTCATTTTCTCCCTTTACTTCCTTTTTTTCTTCCTTCTTCCTTTTTCACTTTTTAGCTTTTTATGTCAGAAAAGTATGCAGAAAACAACTGCTTGATCACCTTGTTGATCATACAACTCAAATCATATGCATTGTAAAAAGGCTTCAATACTTCAGTTATCTGTAACTTACTCCACACACTTTCTAAGATGATGCAGATCATAATCACTTTGCAATTTATATTGTTTTGTCCTTATAATTCATGTTCCCACTAATGGGGGTAACATCTTCACTAATATCACAGAAACTTCCTGAAAACTTCTGAAAGTCTTTACAACACTTGTTTTTAAAGTATGTTATTCTTACAAAGAGAGATTACAAAGGTGTGATAGGAGGTGATACAACAATGATCTAAGGTACTTATTATCCCAGAGATATCTTCCCTTTAGACTTTCCCTCTGTTAAGGCTAAAATACTAGTTAGTCAGTCTAAAATATCTAATGAGTGGTCACCAATAAATTATAAGTTTACCAAGAGTTAGGCTTTTAAGCATTTATTAAGGAGAATAAGAATTTGGTAAAGAGAGAAAGCCCTACATTCATCTATCTATTAAAGGGAGAGCACATTTCTAGCTCTGCTCTCCACCAGAGTCCAAAGGAAAGAGAGAGAAACAGAGCACCCGGCTCCCCCTTCCTCCTCCCACCAGCAAACATTACTTCCTCACGCCAAAGAAAAGACTCCTGGTCTTGCCCTCAAAGACCTTCACTTCATGGCAAAACTTTCCTATAGTAAGTCTCCAGTAGGTGGCATCATTCCAATCATTACACCTTAGCACTGCAATTCAGTTCAATGGGTTGTAGAGTTTTAACCATTAAGTGCAGCAGTCAAGAGATAAGTTCACTTTTTGTTGACTACCATTTGAAAGAAACAAGTGTGTTCTTGTATTTGTCTCAATTGAATCCATGTGTTGGGAATGTTTTGTCCAACTAACTTGCCCAATTCTGCTGTTCTCTATTCATTTTTAATAGCAATTTCTTCTATAGAGCTGTAGGGCACAATGCTTTAAAACCCTTTGCTTGAAAATTGGAGGTTGTTTCTTTCTCAGCTCTCCAATTTGAAGGGAACAGTGTAAATATACTAGAAATCCAGGCTGGATAGTGAATATTTTTCATGCTTTATGGGAATAAAGAAGAAGGGGGACAATAGAACTGGGGCTCTTCACAAAAACACATAGGGGCTACTTCTCAGAAAATAAATTTTGATACTCTTAGTAAACAGTCATTCCTACTAGTTTCTAATTTATTGACAGGGTTTAGTTTGCTTATTATCCATTAGCTCCAAAGAACAATATGGTGAACAATATGGATGCTGAGTTTAGCTTCTTATAAGAAAATGCCTTGTTAACAGGCCTGTTAAAACTGGAACAGACTTGGTAGGTAGTAGACTCACCAAGCCTAGTGGTACTCAAGTTAGGGCTGGATGGCAACTTTGATTACAACAGGGCAACTTCTCAGAATCCTTCAACCCCTCAAGGACATATCATTTCTCCAAATACCTACTGAGCTTTCCTTCCCTGCCTTCTCTTTTTTTACCCTTCCCAGTGAGTTACAATGTGGGAGAAGCCACTAATTATTTGATATGTACTAATGCACCTTTCACCCAACTTTTACCTGTAGCTCCAAGAAGCTGTAGCATGTGCAGCTGTGGGGCACTCATAGCTTAGTCAAACACCAAATATACCAAGGTCATCCACTGTAAACTTGGCCACTATTGGTCATTCTGACTTTTATTTTGCCACCATAATTCAATGACTCTTGAAAAGAGAATGAGGATTACAACTGTGTATAACTCTGGCTCACTTAAATCCAATTAATTCACAATAGAAGACATCACCCCATGATATCATTAGTACTCTTTGGAAAAAAAGGACAAAGAACAAACAAAACAACATTTTTTCCTCTCTAATAATTATAGCCCTACAACACCAAGGAAGGGTTCTATAACACATTATTTGAGTGGCAAAGTCATGCTACGCAATAGTATTAATAGCAGTCCAATTTCCCAATGGCTTCCAGATATAATAGTTGTTATGAAGAACACCAAAGAACCAAAAAGTGCTCTTTCCACTACATTCAAGTTAAGAAAACAAAAATCTTATAGGGAAGTATATCCTAAAAGAAAAAATAAATCTTTCAGGGAGCCATTCTGTAAGGGTAAATTACATCCTGGCAATCCTTCCCCTGATATTCACACATGGGAGCTCTGGGGCCATGCACAGTATCCATGCTTGTCCCTCAAAGTCTGGCACTCCCATTTATTACCTGTGACCTGGATCAAATCATTTCCCCTCTCTTAGACTCAGTTTCCTCATCTTTAAAATAAAATGATAGTGCTAGATGACTTCAGAGGTCTCTTCCAGATATAAATTTTTTGATCATGTGTTTATGAGTGTGTGTGTGAGAGAGAGGAGAGAGAGACAGACAGAGACAGAGACAGAGACAGAGAGAAAGAGAGACAGACAAAGAGACAGAGAGAGATGGAGACAGAGGACTTTAATATTTACAAAGCATTTTAAACCCATTATCACATTGATACAACAGATCTATGAGGTAGTAAGCAATTGCTTTAAACAATGTAGACTGGGTTATATATGAATTACCACATCACGCCAGACACCCTTCCAAGATAATGGTACAGATGAGCATTGAGACAACCACAGTGCATGAGACACCTCAAGCGGGAAAGACATGCACATGATAATTACCCCTCTCACTATCATCCCAGCAGGTGAGCACATTAGTGGAGTATGCAAAGAACCTTCTAGAGGGAAGAATCCCTAGGATACTCACACAATGCAACTATTCCCTTCACCACAGTCTATAAAGGCAAAAGAGATGTATGTGGTAGGTCTTATGTCTGCTAAAAAGAGCAATATTTCCTTTCTCTTAACAACCTCATCTAAATTCTGCCTCCTCCAAGCTGCAGACAAGGCAGCTTCATTGCTTTTGACACACTTCTTGGGATCCCCTTGCTTCTACAGTCCTACTGGGTTCTATAGTGACTAGGGGAGATGAACTAGAGTAGTGCACTCATGGACAAAAAACTCAAGAGTCCCTAAAATAAAAACTAATCATTATTTGAATCAAGGCTAGTTAGGCTCACATCCCTCCTTATAAGATGCTATTCTGTTGTTTTCAACATCAAGGACCTCAGACTGAGAAAGAATTGCTGGGTGATGAGTGAAGAGGGTGTTTAGAGGTTCCTACTTAGGAACCACATGCCATTGATTTACACAGAATGACACTTAAAATAATAATCATAACTCACATTTGTAGCATGATTTATGGTTTACAAACTGCTTGTGTGTGCCAAGTGTTTTGCACCTGGTAAGTACTACATAAATAGCTTTTAATCATTAATTATGCATTCATAACATACTTGCATATGCATATAGATACACATCCAGAAACCCATTATATAAACCATATATGTACACGTGTGTATACACACATGTACACAAACAACACAATAGAGTATCTCCAACAGGTAAATAACACGTGTGTAAGTTTATCTGTTGAAGAAAATGCAGTATAAGACAGGTTTAGCATGTAAATATAGTCCACATGTACATATAGATCAGAGTTCCCTGGCCCTCCCTGGCTTGTCTGAACTCATATAATCCTGACTTGGATTCAGACCCAGAGGATTCTGAACTCTTCACTGGTTCCCTTTCTACCTATCTAACCATTTTTTCTCAGTCTCTTTAGCTAGATTCTCATTTTCTCTTCATCTTCATGTACTCTAACATTGAACATCTCAAAGGGCTTTGCCCTGGGTCATCTTTTCTTCTCCTTCTATACTATTTCATTTGTCAATCTCATTAGTTCCCATGGATTCCATCTTAATCCCTATGCTGAAGATTCTCACTTCTATTTATCTAGACTCAATCTCTCTGCTGACCTTCAGTCTCACATTTGCAAATGCCTATTGAACATACTGAACTTGATGTCCCATAGACATATTAAACTCAATTTGTCCAAAACTGAACTCATCTTAACCCCCACCGCAATCCCTCCCTTCCTCCAAACTTGCTTATTAATGCTGAGGGTAAAACTAACCTCCCACTACCCCAGACTTACACCTGACATATCATCCTTGACTCCTCCTTCTTTATCACCTCACACTTAGAATATGACAATATCCTTCTGGTTGATGTTGTTCAGTCATTTCAGTCATGTCTGACTTCATAGGCCTATTTGGAGTTTTCTTTGCAAAAATACTGGAGTTGTTTGCCATTTCCTTCTCCAGACAATTGTCTGGATGAGGAATTTACAGATGAAGAAACTGAAGAAAACTGGTTTAAGTGACTTATCCAGTATCACATAACTAGTAAGTGTCTGATGCCAGATTTGAACTCAGAAAGATGAGTCTTCCTGACTCCAGGCCCTGTACTCTATTCACTGTGCCTCCTACCTGCTCCCCTGATGCTGTTTGGTAAGCCTGTCTAAAATCTCTTCTTACTCCAGTCAATATTCCAATAAGCTGACAAAGTGTAGATCTGACCATGTTACTTTCCTGCTTAGTAAACCACAGTGGCTCCCTAATCACCTCTACTATGAAAAATAGAAATTCTTTGGCATTCAAAGCCTTTCATAACCAGTTCCCCCTAGATTTATACTGTGCCCCTACCCCAGCATTCTGCATCCCATTGAAACTGGGATGCTTGCTGTTCCTCACACAAAACACTCTATCTCTCAACTGTGGGCATTTTCATTTTTGTTCCCCATGTCTGGATTCCTCTCCCTCCTTAACCCTGTCCCAGGTTCTTGGTTTCCTTGACTTCTTCCAAGGCCTAGCTAAATTCTTACCTACTAGAGGGAACATTTCCCAATCCCACTCAATTCTAGTGCCTTCCCTTTATTGATTATCTCCAATTTATCCTGCATATAACTTGTTTTTTACATAGTTATTTGCATGTTGTCTCCCCCATTTTACTGTGAGCTCCTTGAGAGCAGGGAATCTATTTTTACTTTTCTTTGTAACTCTTTTGCTCAAAACAGCACCTCACATAGAGGAGAGACTTAGTAAATTTTTATTTCCTGACACACTAAACTCTAATTAGAAGGATCGGCCTCCCTTTTCTAACACTCACTAGCTTATTATAACTATCATCCTGGCATCTTAGTGACAATTTACTCATGGCTTAGGTTTACCAAAGTGGGAGAGTAAAACAGGTACTCAGTGCATAATATGAGTTGAGTATGAGGGAGTTAGTTTATTCCTAATTTAAGTCATGTCCAACTCTTTGTTACTCCATTTGGGGTTTTCTTGGCAAAGATACTGGAGTGGTTTGTGACTTTCTTCTCCAGCTCATTTTATGGATGAGGAAACTGAGGCAAACAGGAGTAAGTGACTTGCCAGGGTCACACTGCTAGTAAGTGTCTGAGGCCAGATTTGAACTCAGGAATATGAGTCTTCCTGACTTCAAGCCCAGTGCTCTATTCAAGAAAACTCCCCAAAACAGGAAAACAAATGTCTCACTATACATTAATAGAATTTCTAATGGAGATTCAGCAACTTAAAACTAATGTTACAATCAGCTACGAGGCTAGTGCTTAAACCTCATCCATATTTAAAGCGGTTTGAAAGACTGTAATTAGCCATTTTTTACTTCATCTTAGATTAGTCCAATCAATTCTGCTGGTATAGCTGATCTCTCAAATGTCACTGTAGTAGTAGTCAGTGACTTCTCTGCTGCCATTCAGCTCCTTCCAGTACCTTTCACAATTCACAAGATCACTACTAGTGATGGTTATTTCTGCCATTGAATATTCGTTCACCTAAGAAAAAGCACAAAAGAGGCAGAAAGAGACATTTAATTATAATAACTAACATTTATATAACATCTTCTATGTGACAGGCATGGCAGTAAACATGTTAGAACTATCTCATCTGATCCTTTATGGAGAAAAAGCAAGTACACTAATTTTAGGGATGTAGCTAGAATCAGGCCACATACTTCACTGTAGTAAAGAGAAGGGGACCCCAACAGCTCAGTTTTGTATATGCCCCGAGTCCTATGGATCAGTAGCCAATTTAGGGACCCAGTGTAAACCTTAGGACCACACATTTCAAGAAGTAAAAACCCTGAGTTTTTATTTAGTGAACTATAATGAGAAAGGAGAGTAGTGGATGCTCCATGGAATGGCCTGTCTTTATCAATTCACTCCTCATCTCTGAATCTTAGAATTCCTACCTTACATTTAAGCCTAGTTAAAGTGTCACCTACTCCAGAAAGCTATTCCTGGTGGCATCAACTGCTAGTATCATCTTCTCTAAGATAACCTTCTATCTAGTCTGTATTTAGCCTGTACAAATGTGCATACACACATACATGTGTGTATGTGTATATGTATATTTATTCATATTCACATTTATATAATTGTTTTAAATACCTGTATATGTTGTTTCATATATGTGTGTATGTAGAGAAAGAGACAAAGAAAGACAAAAGAAAGACAGAGAGAAAGGGGGAGAGACAGAGGAGGGGGAAGAGAGGAGAAACAAAGACAAAGATGGAGAAAAAAGAGAGAAGGCAAGAGAGACAAAAAGAGACAGAGAGACAATATTTATAGATGGACTGTCTATTACACATTTTTTCACATACTTGGTTTTTCCTTGAGTATGGGTAGACAGATTTCTATTGAAGTACTAACTACTTCAGTTTGTCCAGAAGATAATTTGTTGTATTTCTGGATCTGATTAACTTAATACCATATCATTTGTGCATAGGGACATTTGGAGAATCTTTATATTAATAAGGAATTGTATTGTTGGAAAAATACACATAGTTTAGAATAGAATAATCAGGGTTATAGCTCAATAGCACCTCAGAGATCATCTAGTCCAACCCGTTTGATTTACAACTTTCTGTGACAGTGATGAATTCCTTAGACAAGAATACATCTTCCTGTTCTCTACTTTCTTTAGTGGCAGTATTGGCTTAGTGCAGTCTCAAACCAACCTGTCTGAAGTGCCCTTTTCTACTCAATACCGTTTTTAGACATTTTTTGTAAGGTGATGCGGTTTATCCATTAACCTTTCGCTCTCATGTTTTGCAAATGTACTTTTTTCCTAACTTTGTTCTTGGTTATCATTCCTCTCTGATTACAAATAAATCATGTATTTAATGAATAAAGTTGTATCCAACTGCTTTTAGGCATCTCATTGTTGGCTACTCATTTTCATTGATTAATTTATTCTAGATATAGTGACAGTCAATGTCTTTACTTTTGTCCATTTCTCATTTTATTTAGAATTGGCAGATGTTTAAATAGTTTGTGCTGGAGCTGTTATAATCACATATGCATTCTTTCTTTTATCTTTATTGTTCCCTTAAATTTGATATTATAGTTGTCTTCACTTAGGCTTGCTGATTTATGTTCATTTGAAGTGCTACAAGATAACGTGATTGAGTGGCTGATTAATTTTTCATTTTTGCTTTTGTGTCCCTAATGAAACTTACTCCACTATTTTATTCCCTTTTGAAGCCTGAGAGCTGCAGTTCTTTTTTTTTTTTTCTCAACAAACATTTATTTTATTTTCCATTTACATGTAAGGGTAGTTTTCAACATTCATTTTCATAAGATTTAGAGTTCCAAATTTTTCTCCCTCCCTCCCTCCCTTTCCTCACCCCTCCACAAGATCGCAATCAGGTTATAAATGTACAAACCACTAGTGTTCTTTTTATCAGTTATTTCTATAGCAGTGCATAGTATGCTTCCTCATTAGTTCCTTGGGATTGTCCTGGATCATTGCACTGCTGAGAGTAGCTAAGTCGTTCACAATTACTCATTGAACAATACTGCTGTCACTACGCACAATGTCCTCTCAGCTCTGCTCACTTCACCATCCATAGATGTTCATTAGTCTTTCAAGGTTTTTCGGGGATCATCCTGTTTGTCATTTCCTGTAGCACAAGTCCATTCCACTACAATCATATAGCACAGCTTTTTTCTATCATTCCTCAATTGATGGACATTCCCTTGATTCTCAATTCTTAGCCTCCACCAAGAGTTGCTATAAATATTTTTTGTACAATTTTTCCCCTTTTCTCTTTTTCATGATTACTATTGTTAACTGTTTCCCTTCCATCCTATTCCCTTCCCCATGATATTTATTCTATTATCCATCTTCTTTCATCCTATCACTCTTCAAAAGGGATTTGCTTCTGTCTGTCCCCTCCCCCACTCTGCCCTTCCTTCTTTTGCCCCTCTCTCTTTATCCCCTTCCCCTCCTATTTTCCTGCAGGGTTAGAGAGATTACTCCATCCAATTGAGTTTGTACATTATTCCCTCCTTGAGCCAATTCTAATGAGATTGAGGTCTTTGAGCCAATTTTGATGAGTGTTAGGCTCATTTACTGCCCAGATTAAATAGATTACTCCACCCAGTTGGGTGTGTCTATTAGTCCCTCCTTGAGGCAGCTCTGATGAGTTTAAGATCTTTGAGCCTTTTCTGATGAGTGTAAACTTCATTTACTGCCCTGCTCCTCTCCCATCTCTTCCCCCACTCCATAAGCCTTTTCCTGTTACTTTCATGTAGGATTTCACTTCTGCCCTTCCCCCTCCCCCAATGAATTCCCTTTACCCCTCAATTTTAACCCTAAAGATATTATCATCTGGCTAAGTGACACAGGGGACAAATCATCACCCCCGGACCCAGGGGGATCCCAGCCAAAACCTGGCCTCAGACACAAGACAGTCGCCCACTGTATGACCCCAGGTATGTCCCCCAGCTCTAATTTTTTATGGTTCTCTAGGGTCTTGTATTTAAAAGTCAAATTTGCTATTCAGTTCAGGTCTTTTCCTCACAAATATCTGAAAGTCTTCTTTTTCACTAAAGTCCCATTTTTTTCCACTGAAAGATAATGATGAATTTTGCTGGGTAGGTGATTCTTGGTTGTAATCCCATTTCCTTTGCCCTCTGGAATATCATATTCCATGCCCTCCGGTCCTTTAATGTAGAAGCTGCTAGATCTTGTGCTATCCTGACTGGGGCTCCACAGTACTTGAATTCTTTCTTTTTGGCAGCTTGCAATATTTTCTCCTTGACCTGAGAGCTCTGGAATTTGGCTATAATATTCCTAGGAGTTTTCTTTTTGGGATCTCTTTCTGGAGGTGATCAGTGGATTCTTTCAATTTCTATTTTAGCTTCTTCTTCTAGAATTTCAGGGCAATTTTCCCTGAGAATATCTTAGAAGATGGTGTCTAAGCTCTTTCCTTGATCATGGTTTTCAGGTAGACCAATAATTTTCAAATTATCTCTCCTGGACCTATTTTCCAGATCAGCATTTTCCCCAAGAAGTTATTTCACATTGCCCTCTATTTTTTAATTCATTTGAATTTGCTTTATTGTGTCTTGGTTTCTCATAAAGTCACTGGCTTCCATTTGTTCAATCCTAATTCTTAGGCAATTATTTTCATCAGAGAGCTTTTGTACCTCCTTTCCATTTGACTTTTCAAGCTATTGACTTTTTTCTCATGTCTTTCCTGAATCACCCTCATTTCTCTTTCGATTTTTTCCTCTACCTCTCTAATTTTATCTTCAAAGTCCTTTTTGAGCACCTCTATGGCCTGAGACGAATTCGTATTTTTCTTGGGAGCTTTAGATATAGGGGCCCTGATGTTGACATCTGCCTCTGAGGGTGCCCCTTGGTCTTCCTTGTTACTGAAGAAACTTTCTAAGGTCTTCACCTTTCTCTGTCTGCTCATCTTGCCTTTCTTTTACTAGACTTTTAGCTCTTTAAATTGGGGCACTCTTTCCAGGCTGCAGTATCCCAAACTTAAGAAGTCCCCGGTGGTATGATTTAAGGAGAATCAGGTTCTTCCTTTGCCAGGCCTGTTTCCTGGTCCTAGATGACCCCAGACCAACTTGCCAATCAACCAGCTTTGTGTGTTGTGGTTGTTAGCTCTGACGAGCCTGTGCCCCTCCCCCACCTGGGCCACTTCTACTCAAGCCTACCACCTGGTTCTCAGTAGGGGTATAAAATCCAAGTTCTGCCTTAGCACCAGCATAGACCCCTGTAGTCTCTCCCCTGCCCAGGGCTCAGCCCACTCACCAGACTGTGAGCTTAGTTCCAGACGACACTGGTGCTTCAGAGGCTCTGGGGGTCTCCTTCTCTGGTGAGGACTTCCTGAGACTGGATCTGTGTCAGGGTGACTGTGGGGTTGGGCTAGACTCCTGTATCAGCACAGCAGCTCCCTCCTTCTGACCTTCCAAGCCGTTCTTGGTTAGAAGATGATTTCAGCACATTCTTCTGTGAGTTCTGCTGCTCCAGTTACTTTCCAATTACCTTATTTGGATGTTTTTTGGAGAGATCGTGTCATGAGTTCAGGAGCTCGAGAACTGCAGTTCTTGAGAGTAGAATCTGTCTTACCTAGAGTCATAATATGGATGGGTTACTGGAACTTATCTTTAGGGAGCTAAAAAAGAAAGTGGTGTTCCCCTACAGTAACTAAATCCTGAGTAGGAAGACATGCTTACTCCCCACAGAGGTGGTAAGGAGGTAGCCGAGGTCAGTAAGAGACCACCTGTGAATGAAAACATGCCCTAAATGTTGGTACACTGGAAATAAGAAACATAGCATCTTGGTCTCCCCTCCCTTACATGCCCCTGGAGCACAATCATGCCATCTCCTGTAGCCTGCTTCATCCTATTCTCTCATCACTGAGACTATGCTTAAAGAAACCTGAAAAATCACCAATAATCACACTGTGTGGTCAAACCTCAGGGTGTCCTGGAATTTCTGTCTAGTCCACCTTCATCCCCTCATTTGAATTTACTCCCAATGCCAACTTCTTTCTCCCTGCCCCCAGTTATAATTCTAGTAATACCTAAACTTAATATTTTTTCTTTGGCCTAACTCAATTGTCTATGTATAACAGGCTCTAAATAAGTGCTTATTGAATCAACTAATTAATGTTTTCATTAATGACATCAGTATTTTTTCAATCTTAATATTATTTCGTTTTTTCCAGTTACATGTAAAGATAGTTTTCAACATTCATTTTTATAAGATTTTGAGTTTCAAATTTTTCTCCCTTCCCCCTCCTCCATCTCCAAGCCAGCAACCAATCTGATAGAGGTTACATATGTACGATCATTTTTAGCATATTTGCATATTAGTCATATTGTGAAAGAAGAATCAGAAAAAAGGGAAAAACCTCAATAAAAACAAAAACAAAGATAAAAAAGTGAAAACAGCGTGCTTCAATGTTCATTCAGATTCACAGTTCTTTTTCTGGATGTGTATAGCATTTTCCATCATGACTCTTTTGGAATTGTCTTGGATCATTGTATTGCTGAGATGAGTTAAATCTATCACAGTTGATCATCATACAATGTTTCCGTTACTGTGTACAGCTTTCTCCTAGTTCTGCTCACCTCACTCAACATCAGTTCATGTAAGTCTTTCCAAGTTTTTCTGAAATCTGCCTGTTCATCATTTCTTATGGCAAAATAGTATTTCATTACACTTATATACCACAACTTGCTCAGCCATTACCCAATGGGTGGGCCTCCCCTCAATTTCCAATTCTTTGCCACCACAAAAAGAGTTAGTATAAATATGTGGCTCCTTTTTCCTTGTTTATGATCTCTTTGGAATACAGACCTAGTAGTGGTATTACTGGGTCAAAGGATATGCACAACAATGTCAGTATTGCTGTGGCAATTTCCATAGTATGTCAAATTGTTGGTTGCTGCATAGAAGTTCACATGAACTGTACCAACAATTAAATTAATATTTATATATGGTTTATAAGGACTCATTCATTGTGTACTTTGTCTCCTTTTATTTTGCTGCTTTACTAATAATTAAATAATTAGTGGTGAGTCTTCCTCCTAGGTGGTCTTCAACCATTTGCTGGGCATATTATTGCAAGGATTCATTTTGTGTATGGGTTGGATTGGATGGGTGTTGAGGTACCATTGAACATGCCAGTTCTGGGAGCCCATGAATGAAGAGACACATGAATAGGAGATGATTTCTAGCCCATCTTTGAGAGATGAACTTTCTTCACTGGGCTGATCCTTAGACAGCAGATTTGCCTTTTGTCACTGGAAGCTGTCCAAGCTTAGTAGGGTCTACTAAAACTTATACTTTGATGGTATAAACTCTGAGTAGCTCTTCAATGGAGTTGCAGATCCATTATGGCAATTTTTAAAATTGCAAAGTAGCCTTTCTAAATACATTCCCTCTTGAACTAGCTTGTAATCAAGCTATGAGCTAATATACTATTGGTTTCAGTGACTGAGGAAAAAATTCTCAAGTTAGGGGTTGAAAGTCTCAGTCTAGATTTTACCACTCACTGCCCATACATTTTAGATCTTACTTGAAAAGGCAAATTTCTAATAAACATAATGTCATTGAAGAAGAAGCCAAGGAACCAGAATCATAGAATTCCTCCTTATTAAAAGCCATACAATTGTTGGATCATAGATTTAGAACTGGAAGAAATCTCTGGAGCTATTGAATCCAACCCCTCATTGTAGAGCTGAGGAAAACGAGATCCAAAATAACTTGCTGGTGGGTCTGAAAAAGAGTCTGAACTCAGGTCTTTCTGACTCGAAGTTTAGCACTCTATCAAACATGCTGCCTATCTGACTTGAAGTTTCTTGCCAATCCTGTGATTCTGTGATTGTATACTTATTCTACTCTTACCATGGTGTTAAGGTGGAGGTGGACAGAATCAGATCCAGTGAGTAAAAGACAAGTAAAATCATAAGCATTGTGTTTGCTATGTATGTTAGCCACTATGTATGTCCTAAGGATATAAAGAAAGGCAAAAAGATAATCTCTGCCTTCCATGAGATTACTCTCTCTCTCTCTCTCTCTCTCTCTCTCTCTCTCTCTCTCTCTCTCTCTCTCTCTCTCTCTCTTTGGTGGGAGCAAAGAGTGTTAAGTGACTTGCCCAGGGTCACACAGCTAGTAAATGTCAAGTGTTTGAATCAGGAGTTGAACTTAGGTCCTCCTGAATCCAGGGCTGGTGCTTTATCCACTGTGCCACCTAGCTGCCCCCGAGATTACATTCTAATAGAAAAAAACAATATAAACAAATGGGGAGATATATGATTATTACAGAGTAGATGGGAGGAAGTCATTAATAGCTAAAGGGACTGAAAATGGTTGGATTTGAGCTAAATCTTGAAATAAGGAAAACTAAAATTGGAGGCAGGGCATCCCAGGCATGGGGGGAACAACCAATGAGAAGGCAGAGAGATGTGAGAGGGAGTGTTGTGTGTGTGAGGAACTGCAGATAAGCTACTGTTCTTGGAACATAGATTGGATGAAGTAAAGTAATGTTAAAAAAAAGACTGCAAAGGGGCAGCTAGGTGGCACAGTGGATAGAGTACTGGCCCTGGATTCAGGAGGACCTGAGTTCAAATCCAGCCTCAGACACTTGACACTTACTAGCTGTGTGACCTTGGGCAAGCCACTTAACTCTCACTGCTCCACAAAAACAAACAAAAAAACCTGTATGACTGGGAGGATTTTGGTGCCCTTCATTGAAATAGGGAAGCTTGGAAAAGAGGAAATTGCAGAGGGGGAAGGAGGAGTATTCTGTTTTGGACATGTTGAGTTTGACGTGACTTCCAATTAAAGGTGTCCAAAAGGAAGTTCTGGGATGGATTTTAGGGGAGCTTAAAAAATTGACTAGAGGTAGATAAATAGATATGGAGATTTAACGAAATGACCAAACGAAGTAGTATAGAAGAGGGCTCAGGACATAATGTTGGAGGACATCCATATGGGAGTGGAATGGATGAAGAATGAACAAATGAGACTGAGAAGGCACAGTTAGAAAAATAGGAGAAGCAGAGAACAATTTCACAAAAACCTCCAGAGGAGAGAGTATCCAGAAGACGAGTAAGATTTGTAGTGTTCAGGGCCACAAAAAGGTAAAGAAGAATGACGATTGAGAAAAGGTCATTAGATTTGGTGATTAAAGTCACTGGTAGCTTTGGAAACAGCAATTTTGTTGAATGATGGATCTGAAAGACAAATTGCAGAGGGTTAAAAAGAGAGTAAGGAGAGGAGGTGGGGGTACTCAGTGAAGAAAGTTTTTTGTGACTCTCCCTATCTCACCAACACTAGAATAGAGCAGTCACTGATTCACTCAATTCCATAGCTGATCAGCATGGAGGATTTGATCTGCTCCATTTATAACTTGGTTCAGTTTGTCCCTGCCTAAACAGCTTAGTAATGCTTTTTTTTTTTTTTTTTGCAGGTAATAGGGGGTTAAGTGACTTGCCCAGGGTCACACAGCTACTAAGTGTCAAGTGTCTGAGGCCAGATTTGAACTCAGGTACTCCTGAATCCAGGGCCGGTGCTCTATCCACTGCGCCATCTAGCTGCCCCTTAGTAATGCTTTAATCCTGGATTTAGTGTGGACACCAAATCAGCTTTAGCCTACTATAGCTCAGAAGTCCCAAACTCAAGTGATCCATCAATCTTAGCCTCCTCAATAGGAGGGAATACAGTCCTGTACCACAACAGCCAACAAAAGATGTCTTTCTCATGGAGTTTAAACATGGAAGTGTGGAGAGATATAAAATACCTAGCAAGAATGATCAGATCAAATGAGGATTTTCAGGGATGGGAGTACTATGAGAGTATCTGTAAGCAGAAGGGAGGGAGGCAGTATATACATGAATAGGTTGAAGGTAAAAGGGAGAGTAGGATTGATAGAAGGGGAAATCTGTTGGAAAATTGAACAGGAATAGGATTAGGAGTTCATCAAAGAGGCCTTATTAGTATTAAGTATTAACTTCCTCATCTAAGACTGGAGTGCAGGATATAGTAGAGGAAGATGTTGGACTGCCATTAAGTGATAAAGAAGGGAGAAAAGAGAGCACTTGGTGAATAACTTCATTTTTTGGAAAAGTATGAGGCAAGATTCTCAGCTAAAAGAAGAGAGGGGTGCTGTGAGAGATTAGAGAAAGAAGAAAATGTTTAGAATAGCCATTGTGAGAACGAGCATAACAAATTGAAGAAATAGACTATGTGGATTACTGTAGTGAGGACCCTGTTGAGATTACATACCATAAATTTAAATGGCCCTAATAAATAAAATTTTGTGGTTTTTTCTCTCGCTTTATCAACATGCGAATAGGGGTGAAGGAGGTAGATGGTAGGAGTAATCCAGGGCTGGGTTTGACAATAGGAAAGGCATATTAGATAACAGGATAAGAGGTCAAGGGATGTGAAAGTAGAGGATAGTGTATAGTAAATTTGGTTCATCAAGGGGGTAGAAATAGGGAAGAGCAAGAGTTTAGCCAGTTATAGGGATAAGGGGAAGAAGGGAATGAAGTTCATAATGAGAACAAAGAACACTGTAAGACAAAGGGAAAGATGAGATGATAAAAATTGTGATCAAATAAAGGATTGTTTTTTGTAGTTCATGAACAAGGAAGTGGAAATTTTGTGAGTGATGAAAATATCAAAGTTCTGTACTCTGTATGTAGCTAATATGAAGTGGAGGAATGAGACATAGCAATTGAGTAGACTGAGGACATAGGATGTTAGATATTTGAGAGACTATCAATATATATGCTTAAGTGCCATAGTGTGGAGATGGGAAATGGGGAAGAGAAAAAGACATTTAGGAAGAAGAAGAATATCCTGGAGGTTGATAAACAATAGACCATGGGATCAGGAATTGATAATAAATTTTGGATAATGTGAACCTCAAATGAGGAGGAGTTGCTTACTGAATGTGATAAAAGCTTCAGTTAATCCAATTTCTCCTAGTGGTGACTTCAGAGGTCTTCTTATAACTCTTCATTCTATAAATGCAATATAACAACCCAGACATTATGGTCATCTATCCTCTGAATGAAGATCTCTGTTTTTTTGTTTGTTTAGAATTTTATTTTCCAAATTACACGTAAAAACACATTTTGACATCAATTTTTTAAAACTTTGTGTTCCAACTTCTCTTCCTTCTTCCCTCCCCCGCTCCTGCCAAGAACTCAAGCAATTCAATATAAGTTATACATGAGTAGTCATGCAAAATATCTCCACATTAGTCAGGTTGTGAGAGAAAACAGACAAAAACAAAACTTCAAATTAAGGAACTATAAAAAAATAATGATTCAATCTGTTTTCAGATACCATCATTTCTTTTTCTGTAAATGGATTGCAATTTTCATAAGTCCTTCAGAGTTATTGGATCATTGCATTGCTGAAAATAACCAAGTCCTTTATAGCAGATCATCTTACACTATTGCTGTTATTTAGTATACAGTACATTTCACTCTGCATCAGTTAATGTAGATCTTTCCAGGTTTGTCTGATAGCATCCTGTTCATCATATTTTTTGTTTGTTTGTTTGTTTCCTATAAAGGACAAAAAAGAATTATGTTTCAATATGTATTCAAATACCATCAGTTCTCTCTCTGTAGATGGATTGCATTTTTCATAAGACCTTCAGAGTTGTCTTGGATCATTGCATTGCTGAAAATAACTGAGTTATTAACAGCAGATCATCTCACAGTAATAATGTTCTTTTGTAGACAGTAGATTTCACTTTGCATCGGCTCATGCAAGTGAAGATCTCTGTTAACAAGAAACTCTGTCACATGAAGCTTTCCAATTGTGAACAGTTCCAATATTTAGTTTCTTCTATTTGAACTTAAGCAGGAATCTGGTTTCCTGAAGCTTTCCCCTTCCCCAACCTGATCCAACTCTACCCACTGGGTACAAACAGAATAAATGTTGAATCACAGAAGCACAGGTTCAAAGAATTGGAAGGGAACCCATACATATCAAAGAATCCACTTTCAATATTTCTGATAAATCTGGGTCAGGCTCAGTTAGTTGGAGGGTGAAACAAGCCCTAACCCTCATCCTCCTACAATCTCAGTGAACATGACCCTAATGATTTTTTTTTTTTTGCCTTTTCAGGGTAAATATTCTCAAGGAAAATTTTTCAAAAATGTAAAGACTAAATCTATGGTCAGAAGTGTGTTTTGATATATTCCACCTATTACCTATGACACACGGGGTCATTTTCTTGCCTTCTCTGAGACTCAATTTCCTCTTGGGTATAATAAAGTGTTTGTGGTTGTTAATAGCAAAAGGAGGATCTGGCTTCCAATCCCATCTCTGTTGCTTGTGACATGACTTTAGACAAGTGCCAATCTCCCTGGATCACAGTTTTCTCATTGATAAGATGAGGGAGTTGGACTAGATGGCCCTTGTGATGCCTTCCAGCTCTAGCTTTATGATATCATTCTCCCATGGTCTTTAAAAGTCCCTTCTAACTTTCATATATTTTATGATTTATAATTTAAGGGCCTTCACATAATACTCTTATATAGAGCTTTAAGGTTTGTGTGGGACTTGATATATACATTATCCCTTTTGATCCTCACATCAAACCCGGGAGGAAGAAACTCCAGATATTATTATCTTTTTTTACATGTGAGAAAGCTCAGGCTTGATGGGTTAAGTAATTTGCCCTTGGTCATAGAGTTAATAAGTGCCGAGTTGGGAAAAGTCTTTCCAGACTATAAATCCATTAATTTTACTACTATACCACATTGCCTTTAAAGGAATCTACTGTTGGAAAATTTCAAGTATCTTTAATGTCATAGTTAGCTTCCTCTGGCTCCAGAACTATGTATGGTCTGTCTATGTATTTATGCATATATATAAATATATGTATGTATCTATTTATATGCACATATTTATATATTTATAATGTATGTGTGCATGTATATTTTATCTACTACCACACATGTATAAACACACACAAGTATCCATACATATATGTAAACATAGATATACAAATATATTTATATTTATGTATACATGCCTTTGTACAATACACATACATTTAGATAATTACACATGTCTATTCAAGTTGATATGTGTATGTATGTATGTAACATACATGTGCGTATAAAGCATTTCTGTGCAGAGTACTCTGCTAAACACAACAGATACGAATAGATAAGTAAGGCAGTCGCTGCTCTAAAGAGCTCACATTCTTTTTTATTTTTTATTTTTAATTAATTAATTTATTTATTTTGAATTTTCCCAAGTTAAATGTAAAAAACAAATTTTTTCACATTGATTTTTTAAAACTTTGTGTTCCAAATTTTCTTCCTTCTTCCCTCCCTGACCATCCCTAAGAAATCAAGCAAATCAATATAAGTTACACAAGTGCAGTAATGCAAAATGTCTCCACATTAGTCAGGTTGTGAAAGAAAACAGACAAAATAACTTTAGAAAGAAACTAACAAAAAATTATACTTCAGTCTGTATTCAGATAGAATCAGTTCTTTCTTCTGATAGCATCCTGCTCATCATTTCTTTCACAGTTACTATTGCCAACTGTATTACCCTCCATCCTGTTCCCTCCCCTTGAGTTACTCTATTTTCTATCTTTTTTCACCCTATCCCTCAAAAGTATTTTGCTTTTTATTGCTTCCTTCTCCAATCCACCCTCCCTTTATTCACCTCTCCCCCCTTATTCCCTTCCCCTCCTACTTTCCTGCAGGGCAATATATATTACTATATCTACTTGAGTGTGTTTGTTATTCCCTCTTTGAGCCAATTCTGAAGAGAGTGAGCCTCACTCACTTCCCAAAGAGCTCACATTCTAATATGAGAGAAAGAATATGGAAAGCTTCAACCTTAAGTTAGACAGGAAGATGCCAAAATCCTCAGGGTGGGACAGTAAGGAAGATGGCAATGCCTGTTCTTTAATGTTATTTCTGCTGACAAAATCATATCAACATTGAACCATTTGAGAGTAATAAGAACTTTATGGGACAAAACTGTTCTTTTCTAGGTCTTCATTAACTGTGGCTATAGCACCTGCAGAACAGTTGCTGGTTGCTTCTCTATAATGGTTCTTGCCCAGGATGATATCTGTGGACATGAGTCTGGAAACATTATTATTCCAAAGTGTCTTGAATAGTATTAGGTAATGTCAATCAAGGTCCTAGGGAAGATGTTAATCAAGTTGGTAGTATGATTTGATTTGCCTAGGATGTGATGCCTCCTGTCTTTCTCCCAGTTTACCTCACTTCTTCAGCTAGGCAAACCTATTTGATCTGTTAATGGCAGTTGGTAGCAATGGCTGGTCCTTTCTCCTCAAGAATTATTTCCCTGTATGATGGCTATGAGGGGTAGGCTGGAAACATCACCAATGGTCTAGAAAGTGCTGACACTCTCAGGTCTTCTGTTCCTATTTGCTTGTTGGTAGCACTTGGCAAATCGTTGCTAATGGGATGATGAGGAAAATGGTTGCCTTCTCGACAATGATTTCCCCCCTCAATAATAGAGAAGATGAGTTGGAAGGTCTTATAATGTTAGGGATACTGCTATTCTCAAGGCTCTTGAGCTCAGGTACTTCAGTGTGTCTGGGGATATGGTGGTCAAAATGATGGTAGTTTTACATCAGGCAAATGCTACCTCCCATCTCTCCTTCAGGGTATCCTTTTCAACTTGTACTCAGCCCAGGTTATCTTCAGTGAAAGTGACAAACATCTCTTGTCAGAGTGTCTCCCTGTTTTATTCTTTGGTTTTTAATAATCAGAAGATAGTCAAATAAATTTCTTATAGTGTTTTTCAAGAAAGCTTGTATAATTTTGAATATGCATGGGAATCACCTTGTTGTATGAAAGCTTTTAGAAGACATTTTCTTCTACTTACTTGAATATTCTAAAATTAGTCAACACACAAAGAGATTTCATTTCTTTACATCTTTCAGTTAATTATGTGATTATAAAGCTATGGCTTATTCTTTAGAATTGCTTGCTAATGCCTGCCTGTTCGCTCCTAAAAATCCTCATCAAGAATGTTCTTGATGTGTATGCAGTTTATTATCATAAATATGATATATACATAGGAGAATAAGCATATAGATATGTAATTATTTATATTATCTTGCTCAACTTTTTAGAGGGATAATATTTTTTCTCCATACCTTTAATGTCTCTTTCCCATCTTCAGATAAATGAGAATTAGTCCTTCAATGCCCTCAAAATTGTGCAATTTTCCCCATGGAACTCTTCTACTAGTCTATCCCAGATATTTTCTTTATATCTATTTCCATTTCCTCAAGGAGCACCTACATGACTGTGATGTTAGCTCTATAGCCTGTGAAGGTGGGGGAAAAACAAACTTGCTATATAAATATTTATATATTGTTTCTATTTTTTATCTGCTTGTCTGCCTTCAAAAGTATCCCTTAATTATTATTAAGATTACTTTCTTTGGTTGTTATCAATATTTCCTTAAGCTCACTTTTCCTTGCATGATTTCTTACTTTTATTCAAAGAGGTGACCCTATGATATCACCTCCATTGATACTATATTGGTACTATCACCTTCAAGTGATACTATATCACTTTCATTTTCCTTCTGTGAAGATTTTAAAAACTATATCATAAACTACTGTTATCCTTTACTGCCAAGCTACTCTGCTAAAGGATGAAATAAAGTATGTTCACTCTAAGGTAGATTTCAAGTACTTTATGGAAATTAGTGCATCCCAATTGAACCTGAACAAAATCATTGTAATCAGTGTCAATTTCCTTTCTCCCATCCACTTCCCATTTTGGGTCCCAGTAACTCATTTAAAAAGTCAGATTGGAGTGGGTTCAATTGTACAGCTCTTCCTTTTCTCATTTCAATTCCTCTTGTTTATATTAAATTTTACCTTTGCTCTAAAAAAGTTGGTGATCCAATTCAATATATACATCAAGAATGATTCCTACCTCAGTAAGGAGACATTGCATGTCTATTAAAATATAAATTCTTTTATTTTATGGTGCATTCAGTATGTGTACTACTTCTCAAATTTTTCTCAAATTAATAATTCAGAATTATTTTGTTGAAAGTTTGCTACTTACCAGGTATTATGCTAGGTGCTAGAGATACAAAAACAAAAACAAAACAAAAGAAAACAAACAAACAAAAAGGTACCTCTCCTCAAATATTTTGAGAGAAGCATGTAGAAAGATATATCAGTGTATAAATTATTGAGTACAAATCAAAATAACTAAATTGATTTATATAATTATTTTATAATTTTTTTTTTAGTGAGGCAATTGTGGTTAAGTGACTTGCCCAGGGTCACACAGCTGGTAAGTGTTAAGTGTCTGAGGCTGGATTTGAACTCAGGTCCTCCTGACTCCAGGGCTGGTTCTCTATCCACTGCACCACCGAGCTGCCCCTATTTTATAATTTTTAATCTTTAAAATGCCTTTTTATTGCAGCCTGTTGCTTTATATGACTTAGCACTGAGTTTCACACATTCATTATATATTCACCATGGAATCATACTTTCATCACATTAAAAGTTAAGTATGGGGGCAGCTAGATGGCACAGGGGATAAAGCACTGGCCCTGGATTCAGGAGGACCTGAGTTCAAATCTGATCTCAGACACTTGACGCTTACTAGCTGTGTGACCCTGGGCAAGTCACTTAATCCCTATTGCCCTGCAAAAAAAAAAGCCAAAGTTAAGCATGGTGCAAGATCATGTTGCAGGATGCCATCTCCATTTGTGAAGGTCTATAATTCTGGAATGATTGTCTTTAAGCATAGCAATATACTAATCAGATTTCACCATTTCCTCAGAAGTCTAAGACTTCTAGGTACACTAAAAAAAGTCTGTCCATTATTATTAAGGATGGATGTTTTATAATTCAATGAAGATGCCCAACTCTTACAGGCTCACTTGGACATCTTCTAACCAGAGTTTTAGCATAACCTTCAATGAAAAAGTGAATTTCATCACTAAAAATTACTTTTTTCAGTGTTAAGTACTCTAGTATTTTTATTGCCTTGCCCATAATGGACTTTTTTCTTCATAGCAATGGGTAATTCACTTTTTACAAATGTCCTTTTCTTTCGAATTAAAGAAATCTATATCACAATATAGAAGAATCAATAATAACCCATCCAGCTTGCAGGTCTGTTTGAATGTCTTTGCTTATTTGGGTGAAGATTAATTGTTCTCTCTTTCAACAACTGTTTTTTCAGTTTTTAAGGATTTTTGTTTGTTTTAACTGCACTTTCTTTTACACTTCAGCTGGATTTGTCCTGTGTCACTGTGGGCTTGAATGATCCCTGAAATAGTCTATTTTCCCACATTAACAGCCATTTCAAAATCTAAGTCTACAACTTTGGCATATTTTCATGGAATGATAATACTCTTGAAAACCATAGAACTAACCCAATTAAAAAAGTAATCACACAAGGGTATAAGACTAAAAAGTCATAATACTCAGTTGTTGGAGAGAAGAAAACTCAGGGAAACCACCTCATGTTGTCAAAGTTCTAAGTCAACCTATGGCCAATAGAATTACAATTGCTTGCAGTTACAAAATGAAATACTGAAATCATTGTTTATCCTTAGTATTTTGGAACTACTAGTAGTAATTACAAAATAGTTTTTTAAGGGCACAAAGTAACTTCACAAAAGGAGCATTAAGAACTGGAGAAATCGAAGAAAAGCCTATTAAAGGGAGAATTCAAGCTGAGCCTTGAAGAGAGTTGAAAATTCCAAACACACGAATGTAAGTAGCAAGAGCATTCCATATATAGAGAACAGTCCCTGAAAACAGAAAGAAGTGGAAAATGGAATGTTGAGTACATACAACATATTGGCTGTGATGGGGAGTGATGTCTAACAAGACTGGAAAGATAGCTTAGAACCAGATGGTGAAGTGTTTTAGATGCCAAACAAAGGTGTTTTATTTTTTATCTTAAAGACAATAGGGAACCACTAAAACTTCATTAGCAAAGAAGTGACAACGATCAAACCTTTGCTTTGGCAATGCTATTTGGGTGGCTATGTGGAGGAAAAATAAATCAAAGGAGAGAAAAGCTAGATACAGGGAGACCAATGATATAACTATTTCATTTGCCCATGTAAGAAATGTTTAGTGTTTGAATTAAAGTGAGTATGAGTGGAGAGAAGAGTACAGAAGATGTTGTAGAAAAGGAATTGACAAGATTTGGCAACTGATTAGGTATTGGAAAGTGTGAATAAAGAGTTGGAGATGGCTGCTGCTTTGGCAAGTGATTAGAAGTGTGTATGGTGGTGGGGATGAGTAAAAGTGAAGAACTGAGGATGACTGCTAGATTGCAAACCTGGGTAACTGGAAGAATGGTTATACTCTCAACAGAAAAAAACAAAAAACAAAAAACAGAAAAAGTAAGTTAGATGTTTGGGGAAAGAAAAATTATTTCTGTTTTAGAAAATTTGAACTTAAAAGGACTAAGCCACATTGAGATACAAATGTCCCGAACGAGGTTGAAAGTGTGGGCCTGGAGCTCAGGAGAGAGTAAGTGCTAGAACTCTAGATTTAAGGATTATCTGGGTAGAAATGATAGCTGAACCCATTTGTCCCGATGAAATTATTGTGTGATCACTGTTTTCCAAGAAAATATTCCTAATGTATAAATATAAGGTTTATTTTTTCTCATTCCTTACTCATATTTTCCAACTTATTGTTTGTTGTCTTCCTCTATGCCTATTTTGTACTGATTTAACCATTTTTATTAAGTGCCTACTATATGCCAGGTGATATAATAGGTATCACTAAGTAGCAAAATATATGATGGTTTAATTTTAATACTCTTACCAAGTTTTTCATAAAGTTATATTTCCTCTTTATCATCTGCACAGGATGTTGGTACATAAGTTGCAATTATCTTCAAGGTGGTCTTTTTGAAGTAAAAAAAATAAGCAGGAAATGAGCAAAAGTTCCATGAAATCATCTTTCTCACTGCCTGTGGATGCAACATAACACCACCTCTTTTATTTGCCTCACTGAGGAGAATCTATGAGTCATCTTTTCCCCAGCTGCAACATGCCCCCTCCCCTTCCTTTTTGTATTTGTCTGTGGGAAGAATATGTCAAGATTGATGTGTTTCAGTTATTCAGGTTATTTGTCAGGTAATAAGATCATGTTGACAAGAAGTCTAGAAACTTTTTTCAAAAATTATGTCATCTATCCCCTTTTCTGACATTATCAATGTAGAAGTTGAAAGGGAAAATATAGGATCTGGGACCATTTTGTAATTTTCTTTGTTTCATAAATTGTCATGACCAGAAATCATCATCAAGTATTTGGTCACACTGCGGGTGAAGGGTGGAGGGCTTCTCTCAAAACTTCCATTTCAGGAGTGCACCCAAACCAGCCCTTTCTTCATTTCCTACCAGGATATACTCCCATGGACTTCCCCATTATGTCCTCACACTGAGTACCTTTCCCCCATCTTGTCCACTTCCTTTTATGTGTTGTCTTCCCCATTATAATATATGTTCCTTGAGAGCAGGAACTCTTTCTTTTTTTCTTGCATTTGTATTCCCAGCACTTAACATAGAACCTGGCTAATATTAAGTATTTAATGTTCATTGACTGAAAAACTTACTGATGAGTCTTTCCATTCTTGACTTTGCTCTCAGAAAGAATACATTCCTTTTTGGAATAGTACTCAAAACCTTTTCAGCATAGTAGAATACAGTATGGATTTCATTTATTTGGCTCTGGCTTTGGGAACCTAGGGACATTTCCTCATAATAATAATGTATCAAGGTGGGGCAGCTAGGTGGTGCAGTGGATAAAGCACCACCCCTGGATCCAGGAGGATCTGAGTTCAAATCCAGCTTCAAACACTTGACACCTACTAGCTATGTGGCCCTGGGCAAGTCACTTAACCCTCATTTCCCCACAAAAATAAAACAAAACAAAATAAACCAAAAAATATAATGTATCAAGGTACAATTCAGTGGAGGATGACAGACTTGTGGTCCAAAAAAGGTTCCACCCAGAGGCAAACATAAAAAAATGAAATGTAGCTGGGATAAAGGCTTGGGCTCATAAACATAAAACTTCACAAGCAAAAATGCCAACTTCATAGCTAGAGTTCATCTGAAAGAGAGCATGTTGTTTTAATGGACTACAAGCTCAAAATGAGTTAACAGTGGCAGCCAGAAAAGTTTTCTAGACTCTTAGGATGCATCAAAAGGCCTACATTTGGGAGCAGCTAGGTGGTGCAGTGGATAAAGCACTGGCCCTGGATTCAGAAGGACCTGAGTTTTTATCTGGCTTCAGAAACATTACACTTACCAGCTGTGTGACCCTAGGCAAGTCACTTAACCCTCATTGCCCTGAAAAAAAAGCAAACAAAACAAAAACAAAAAAGAAAGAAAGAAAGGCCTACATTTGGGCATAAGGAAGCATTCTTATCCGGTTAGTCCACATCTAGTGTGTTGTGTTCAGTTCTGGAAAACACATTTTAGGAAAGACTAAATTAATAAGCTGGATAGAGTCCACAGGAACACAGCCAAAATTAGGGAAGGGATGTGGAGATAGACCATATTAGAATCATTTGAAGGACTCTAGGATGTTTGGTGTGGAGTGGACTCAGAGAGCACAAAGATGATCGCTTTAACTAATACTTATTGAGAACATACTATGTGCCAGGCACTGTGTCAGCTGAGCCCTTCAAAGACTTGAAGGCTTATCTTTATTTACTTTTCCTGTGGAGGGAAAGGGATTAGATTTGTTCTTCTTGGCCCAAGAGAACAGAATCAAGTCAATGGGTAGAAGTTGCAAAGAAGGGGGAAGAGCCAAGATGGCACAGGAAAGGCAGTAACTTGCCTAGATTCTCCCCAAGATGTCTCCAAATATCTTCAAATAATGCCATAAGACAACTTCTGGAGCAGTAGAATTCACAAAAAGACAGGATAAAATAATTTTTTAGCCAAAGAAAACTTAGAGTGTTGGCAGGTGAGGTCTGTTGTACCCAGGTAAGAGTGGAGTGCCATCCGGTGCCAGCTGCACCAGGACAGATCAAGCCCCAGCCCAAGGTTTAGCCCCAGCAAACAAGGAGCAGGATTGGGGAGCATCAGCATCAGCAACAGCAGCAACTGCTTCTAGAACTCTTAGCCCACAGATGGTAAGGGGGTCAAACAATGGGCTAGAAGGAGATTACAGGGATCTCTTTGCTATCACTGAGGCAGGACTCTTATTTTGCCCAAACTCCCATCCAGGTTGCAGTCTTGAGGGCCAGTCACAGGACAGGGAGGAACACAAACACACTGGAGCTTGTGGCCAGAGTGGATTGGGATTCTGTTCATAGTTCCAAGGTAGAAAAGTAGGCCTGTGGTTGATTGCAGAACAGACGCAGGCCAGGAGATTAGTAAACATACTTCTCCTAAAATCATACTATTTTGGATGAACTAAAAACTTACAAATTCCTAGAAGTACCTCTGAAAACAACTGAACAAACCCCCTGAAGCTGGGGACAGTGCGCCCTCTAACCTAGAAGAAGTGCTCCACTTTAGCAAAGAATTAAAAGTCAAGAAATAGACTGAGAAAATGAGAAAAAAAATGCTAATGCTAGAAAGATTCTATGGTCACAAGGAAAATCAAAATACAACCTGAGAAGAAGATAACAAAGTCAAATCTTCAAAGCTTGCATGAAAAATATGAATTGTTTTCAGGCTAAAGAAGTGTTCAAAAAGGATTTTGAAAATAAAGTAAGAGAGGGAGAGGAAAAAATGAAAAAAGAAATGAGAGTGATACAAGAAAATCATGAAAAAAATTAACCACTTGATAAAAGATTGACAAAAAAATACTGAAGAAAATAACAACTTCAAAAGCAGACTAGGACAAATGGCAAAACAGATGCAAAAAAAAAAAATAAAAAAGGATGCCTGGAAAAGGCACATTGTCCACATGGAAAAGGAGGTACAAAAGCTCTCTGAAGAAAATAATTCCTTAAAAATTAGGATTGAATAAATGGAAGCTAATGACTTTATGAGAAATCAAGAAACAATAAAGCAAACCCAAAAGAATGAAAAATTAGAAGGCAATGTGAAATATCTTGTTGCAAAAACAACTGACCTGGAAAATAGATCCAGGAGAGATAATTTGAAAATTATTGGACTTCCTGAAAGCCATGATCAAAAAAGAGCCTAGACATCATCTTCCAAGAAATTGTCAGGGAAAATTGCCCTGACATTCTAGAACCAGAAGGCAAAATAGAAATTGAAAGAATCCACTGATCGCCTCATGAAAGGGATCCCAAAATGAAAACTCCCAAGAATATTGTAGCCAAATTCTAGAGCTCCCAAATAAAGGAGACTATGTTGCAAGCAGCCAGAAATAAAAAAAAAATCAAGTATTGTGGAGCCACAGTCAGGATAACACAAAATTTAGCAGCTTCTACATTAAAGGATAAGAGGGCTTGGAATATGATATTCTGGAGGGCAAAGGAACTGGGATTACAACCAAGAATCAACTAGCTAGCCAAACTGAATATAATCCTTCAGGGGAAAAATGGGAATTCAATGAAAGAGAGAACTTTCAGGCATAAAAAGACCTGAGCTGAATAGAAATTTGACTTTCAAATACAAGACTCTAGAGAAACATAAAAAGGCAAACAGGAAAAAGAAATCATTAGGTTAATTAAAAGATTAAATTGTTTACATTCCTACATGGGAAGATGATACTTATAACTCATAAGAACTTACTCATTACTTGGGCAGCTAGATGGAGAATGTTTAGACAGAGGGCACAAGTACGAGTTTAATATGAAGGTATGAAATCCTTAAAAATTAAATTAAGCAAAAAAATCAAATCAAATTAAATTAAGGGGTCAGAGGAATGCACTGGGAGAAAGAGAAAGGGAGATGTGGAATGGTGTAAAGTATCTCACATAAAAAAGCAAGAAAAAGCTTATGGAATGGAGGGGAAGATGGGGAAGGTGCTGGGGAATGAGTGAACTATACTCTCATCAGAATTGGCTTGAAGAGAGACTAACATACACACTCAATTGAGTATAGTAATCTATCTTACCTTGTAGGAAAGTAGGAGGGGAAGGAGATGAGGGGGTGAAAGAAGGGAGGGGAGATTGGGGAGGGGGCTGTCAGAAGCAAAACAATTTTGAAAAGGGAAAGGATAAAAGAAGATACAGAATAGAGTAAATGGCATGAGGAGGAATAGGATGGAGGGAAATACAGTTAGCAATAGTAACTGTGAAAAAATTTTGAAGCAAGTTTGATAAAGGCCTCATTTCTCAAACACATAGAGAACTGAGTCAAATTTGTTAAAATAAGAACCATTCCCCAATTGATAAATGGCCAAAAGATATGAACAGTTTTCATATGAAATAATAGAAGCTATCTATAGTCATATGAAAAAATGTTCTTACTCACTATTGATTAGAAATATGCAAGTCAAAATAATTCTTGGGTACTACCTCATACCTATAGGATTGAATAACAAGACAAAAGAGGAAAATGTCAAATGTCATAGGGAACATGGGAAAATTAGAGATTAATGCACCATTGGTAGAGTTTTAAACTGATTCAAATATTCTGTAGAGCAATTTGGAACTGTGGCCAAAGGGCTATAACACCATGCATACTCTTTGACCTAGTAATACCACTACTAGGTTAGTATCCCAAAAGATATTAAAAAACAAAAAGGTAAAGGACCTATATGTACAAAAAATATTTATGGCAGCCCTTTTCTGGTGCAAATAATTTGAAATTGATGGGATTCCCATCAATTGGGGAATAGCTGAATAAATTGTGGAATGAGATTTTGATGGAACACTACTATGCTATAAGAAATGGTAAGCAGGATGCTCTCAGAAAAACCTGGAAAAACTTATATGGGCTGATGCAAAGTGAAATGTACTGTATACAAAGTAACAGCATTACTGTAAAATGATTAGCTGTGAATGACTTAGCTATACTCAGCAGTACAATAATCCAAAACAACTCTGAAGGATTTATGACAAAAAATAAATCTTTCACCTCCAGAGAAAGAACTGATGGTGTCTGACTACAGACTGAAGCTTATTTTCTTGAGGTTATCTTTTTTGAGGTATTTTTTTTGTCCATTTTCTTTCACAACCTGACTAATATGGAAATACTTTCCATGACTACACATGTGTAACTTATACTGAATTGCTTGCATCCTTAAAGTGGGGAGGGAGGGAGGGAGGAAGAAAATTTGGAGCACAAATTTTAAAAAATGGACATTAAAATTGTTTTTGCATGTAATTGGGGGAAATAAAATTCTAAATAAATGGAAAAAAAGAAGTTGCAAATAAGAAAATTTAGGCTTGATCTAAAAAAATAACTAGGGGAGTAGGTGGCACAGTGGATATAGCACCAGGCCTGAAGTCAGGAAGATATGAATTCAAATCTGATCCTGGGCAAGTTACTTAACCCTGATTGTCTCAGTTTCCTCATCTGTAAAATGATCTAGAGAAGGAAATGGCAAACCACTTCAATATCTCTGTCAAGAAAGCCTCAAATTGGACCACAAATAGTCAAGCAGAACTGAAAAATAATTGAACAAGCAAACAACTGACTCATCAAACAGAATTATCACAAAGTGCAATAGCTGCTTGGGGAAATTATAGGTGTACTTTCATTGGAGGTCTTCAAACAAAAACTAGATGGCTTGCCAGGTATGTTGTAGGTGACATTTCCTTTCAGATGCAGTTTGGACTATCTGGCCTCTAACATCCTTCAGCACTGACATTCTGTAATTTTGTAAAGACTTTATCTTATAAATCCCATCCATCATTTCAGCCTATTGAGACCCTTTGGAATTATTTCTGTCATCCAGCATAATATCCATCCCACCCAATGTCATGTCATCTGCAAATTTTACAAGTGTGTGATCTATGTCTTCATTCAAATAATTGATTAAAATGTTGAACAGTATAAGACAATGGACAAAACCCTGTGGTCTTCAATTAATTATTACTCCTCAGGTTCAAGTAAATTTAATTCAAAACCTATTTATTAAATACTTGCTATATTAAAGTCACCCAGCAGATATCTGGGAATATAAAAATGAAAAACAACTATTATACTCAGTGAGAAAATAATTATTAATAATGAATTTCTTGGGGACGCAGAGATCCAGTTTTGTCCTTTCTACCCCCACTTTAGAAAGCCCAGTGCTTGAGAAAGTTCTAATCTCATTCAGGGCTTAATCCTGTTCTGGGTGAGTACAGTAGAAATGGAGAATATATTCTTTTGATTAGCTCAGTGATTTGAGGGGATTAAGCCACACCTATCTGAATGAGCCTTTGCCCCTCAGGGGATCTTCCCCATTAGGCCCTGATGTCATCATGGTACAGCTCATTTTAATAGGGATCACCCTCAGGTCAAGTCAACCAATGAAATTGAATGATACTAGCCAATTACCTTCAATCAGCCTCTTTCAGAACAGGATAAAAGGAAAGAACACATGAGGCTCCTGGCTGGTGCCATTTTGCAGCACACTTGGTCTGTACCCCTGTTGGTTGGTGGGTGCTCTCCTCTTAGGTCAGTGTAGGAAATATAGGGCTCCTGAACTCCACTTGAGGCCATATACTCTCTTAGAGACAATATGGCACCAGGGGGTTTTCTGCTTGTATTAAATGTCACATGGTCAATTATTTTCTAACATTTAATATTAATTAATAATAAATGATTACTGTCCAAATAAGTGCAATAACCATTATTATATAAGTAGCAATATTTTAGAAATCCCAGCCAAGTCCCCCAATAACTTAAATAACACAATTTGTCAATCACAAAATACAGTTGGCAACCACATAATTTATATAACACACCTCTCAAGGAACATGCTGGATAGCAAGGAAGCAAAGTGAAGTGAGGAAAGAAAGAATATAACATATAGCAAGTAATTTAATAAGTAAAAGAAAAAATCTAGACAAAGTACTTCAGAAAATCAAAGTAAGAGAAAATGCCTTCAACTGGAACTTTCAGAAAAGGATTCATAGAAGAAATAAAACTTAATTTGAATCTTGAAAGAAGTTGATAACAATCCATAATCACTTTAGGGAGACTTAAAATTTATAAACATTTTTGTTGTTGTTTTTTATTTTTATTTTTTACTTAGTTGTGTCTGACTCATCATGGACCCATGGTCCATAATGTCCATGGGGTTTTCTTGGCAAAGATACTGGAATTGTTTATCATTTCTTTCTCCAGTGTATTAATACAAAGAAAAATTAAGTGACTTTCCTAGAGTCATATAACTCATAAGTATGTTAGGATGGATTTGAACTCAGATATTCCTGACTCCAGGCTCAGTGTTCTTTTCATTAACTTGTAGGGGCCAAATATAATATGGGGAGAATTCATCGGGTGACTCGCCATAATATTGGGGTTCTTAAAATAATGAGGGACCTCTAGGTCCAAAGTTTTCTCCCTTCCAAACTGCCTTTTTTTTAGTTATTTCTCCCAGGCCAATAACAAAGGAGATTAACAGCCTCTTTTCCACAAACAAATCAGGTTTTATTAATGGGAATAAAATACACAGCAAAGGTGAAATTAATTAAGCCAATGACAAGGGAATAGGGAAAGAGAAAAATGTATAAGCTCCCTGTCTCTGGCAAAGACTGACTCAATCCAAAAAGTTGCTTCCAGCTCAGCTAATTCAAAGAGCTGGACTCATTTTTATTAACTCACCACCTGGAGTCCATAGTTTCAATAGGAAACAGCTGTGCAGCCCCTCTGCAGTCTGCTCTCAGAAGCTCACTGACAGGAAAGACCAGCTCCCCTCAGCAAGCATTCCCTTTTCTACTTTTACTCTCCCTCCCCCAAAAGGGGATGTCAGAGAGTGGTTCCCCTGCTGACATCAGCAGCATACATCACTCAGGGCAGGCCAGGTGTGGCCCATATCTAATCATCCCAAATAGGTACCTAGCCAGTTTCCCAAACAGTACTAGATCATTCAGGCGGGACCCCCTGGGCATCTGTCAAATTTGTTATTTTATCACAAACTCATGTAGCTGCCCCAAAGCAAACAATGCATACATCATTTTAGTTACTTCTCAACATGATTTAATGAGGTAAATGTTACAGGTGTCATTATTCCCATTTTACAGATGGATAAATTGACACTTAATAATGACTCAAGCCACATAGTTGGGAAGTATTAAAGTCAAGCTTCAAATCCAAGTCCTCAATTTTCACATCCATCATGCTTTCCACTATATCACACTGTCTGATAATCAACCACTTCCAGATGTACCTGTCCTAGTAGTCCATACCAGTGTAATTTTGCCCACAAAACTAAAAGAGAGATCATGCCAATAGTTTTTGAAATCCATTTGTGTACTTCTAATGACTTTCTGCATTCTACAAGTCTGAGAATCCTATTTTTTTAATCCTATTTTTAAGGATAAATAATTGTTAGTCAATGAATATATACACTTGCTGAGAGGGATCCCAGCTGCCTCCTCCTCTAAGTAATCACAAGTCATTGGTACCTGTTTCAGGCTGAGAATGTGATTTCTACCCACATACTCATTTCAAGACTATTCCATTATGACCAAACAATTTTGACATACTAAATAATTTATTCCAATGAGACATTTCATTCATTTCAGCTTTCAACTGATATTTATCAGGAGCTTGTTAGTTATAGTGCCCTAGGTTATCATAAACACTTTAGTGGGGAGAAATCCCTAGAAACTGAGAGAAATATAGACATTAATAAAGACGCATTCTTTACCCTCAAAAAGGCTATGTTCTAGGAGTAGGAGTGATAAGTATACACAAATCAGCTTGTTACAAATTCTATGATAAATCTATGAGTATAACCCCAGTATCCCACCCTTCATTACTAATAAAATATAAGTTACTTCAAGGGAGGATTGTGTGTTTTTGCTATTGTTTGTTTTGTTTTTTTTATCGTTATCCATAGGGCCTAAAAATGTCTGGCACATAATAGTAACTTACTAAATGTGTATTTACTATGTTGAATTGAATCATATAAGGCTTGTTTAGAGGGCTATGAGATAAAATGAGGAAGAGATCACTTCTCATTGTAGAGTAGGGATGGTCAGGGGAAAGTTCTTGAAGGAGGTGAAATCTGAGTTGAATCTTGAAGAATAAATAGGATTCTTATTCCTTTTGCTCATTCTACCTTCTAGCTTCTCTACCTACCTTTAAGTTTCAGCTAAAATTCAACCTTCTTCAAGAAATCTTCACGAGTTATCTTTAATCTTAGTACCTTGTCTTTGAGAGAATTTGAGGGGCACAGTGGATAAAGCACTATCCCTGGATTCAGGAGGACCTGAATTCAAATCCAGCCTCAGACACTTGAAACTCACTAGCTGTGTGACCCTGGGCAAGTCACTTAACCCTCATTGCCCTACAAAATGAGAGAGACAGAGAGAGAGAGAGAGAGAGAGAGAGAGAGAGAGAGAATATGCCCAATTTGTTCTTGCATACAGCTTATTTGTTGTCCATAGTTGTTGGCATTTTGTTTCTTTTTGGGAGCAGGGACAATGTTTTTTTTTTCCTTTATATCCTCAGTTCCTGGCTTTTATTAAGGTGCTTTATCAATTCTTATTGACAGGCTGACTAACTGACTAATGATGTTGTATATTATGCTTATGTGTCCTGTTCCTCTGTTTCTGGAAAGCATTTTTAATTTTCACTCTAGATCTTTAAATACCACTTTGTGAAGTCACAAAGAGTATTTATCAGGTCTGCCTTCCTTTTGTAGAGGAAGAATAATCTCTTCCTTTGAAATGATGAACTCTCCAAGGAGCTTCTTGACTGCCTTCATTATATGACATATTCAGTGATAACTGAACACTTAAAAAAAGAAAGAAATGCACAGGATGAAAATGACAGTCTAGACGGTTTAGAGGAAATATGCCTTTAAATTGTCAGGTACTTCCATGGGAGGCATAGACATATTAGGTTTCAATTCATCCATGCTCTTTACAAATAAAAATGTGGTGAGCCTACTTTTTAAAACACCCTGGTGGGGAGAAGGAAAAAAGGAGTCTAAATTTTCAAGCATAATTAAAAATGATGGCTACATTCAATTCACTTCTGCGTTTTCCCAGAGCAGGTTTGGCTCAGGCTTTTAACTCCTGTGGCTCCTTGGTTCTAAATTCCAAGCATTCATCTTGCCAAAGAAATATAGTAGAGTCTAGGGAATGGAGACCTGGATGTATAACAACAAGGACTGGGTTTGAGTCCCAGATCTAAGACTTAGGAGCCTTTTGACCCTGGGCAACCCAATTCAATAACAAGCATCAATTATGTGCCCACCATATACCAGGCCCTGTACTATGTACTAAAGACACAAAGAAAACAAGATAGTCTCTTCCCTCAAGGAGCTTACATTATACTGGAGGAATGCAACACAAGTTAGTAAATACAAAGTCATTTCAGTACAGTGAAGAGAGAACAATCAACTAGTGAGATCAGGGAAAGCTTCCCATAGGAAGGGAGCACCTGAGTTAAACCTTAAAGAGAGATGAAAAGGGAGAGCATGCCAAACATGGAGGAATACCCTTGGGAAAAGGCATGGAGGTAAAAGATTAAAAAAGATAAAACCTGTACATATGAAATAATTCATAGGCCAGTTTGGCTAGAACTATGACATAGCTATAGAATGAAAGGAAAGCAGTTTGGAAAGATACTTTTAGCAAAATTGTGAAGGGCTTTAAATTAAAAAGGACTTTGTGTTTTGCATTGTAGACAACAGAGAGATGCTTATGCTCTTTGGCCAGGGGAGTTAGATATTTGGATCTGTGCTTTGAAAATATCTATTTGGCATCTGTGTGGAGAATGAATTTAAGAGGGGAGAGACTAGCATCAGAAGACCTATCAATCAAACAACTGGCATTTATTACACCTCTTTTATGTTCTAGGCACCGGCTATCACCTGGGGATACAAATGTCAAAGTGAAACAATCACTGAAATCAATGAACTTATATTTTACTGTGACCAATTAGAACCTCAGTTTCATCATTGGTAAAATGGGGGCATTAAAACTTGTATGGCCTATTTCATATGAGGAAAGCACTTGGAAAACTGTAAAATATTATGGAGCCATGAATTATTTTGATGTGTTTTATTGGCAAAAGGTTTGCACTTTCCAAGCTATAAGCAGGTATGTTTGTATACCAATTTGCATTATATCAGAAGATTTCAAGGATTCTAATGTTTTAGATAAACATTCACACAACAAGGAATGTGTTTGACATTTTTTAAAGAAAGATGGAAAGACATTTTAGGGAAAACTTTTAAAATATTGAATAGGTAACAGAATAGTAGCATGCAGTCTAATTAATCCTACATTACCTTCATAAAATAAGAAAAGATCGGATATCGGGAGGAATTTAAGAGATTATCTAGTATAATCCTCTCAATTCACAAGAGAAGAAATTGAAGTACAAGTAAATTTCCTCAAGGTCATAGAACTACTTACCAGAATACCTAGGAATCAATAAATCAATTAATCAACAAGCATTTATTAAGGGCCAACAATGTGCCAGGCAGTGTGCTAAGTACTGGGTATAGAAAGACAAAACAAAATAGTTCCTGTTCTTAAGGTGATTACATTTTATTGGGGGGGACACTCATACCCATACATAAATAGATATGAGATAGTTTTGTAGTAGATGCAAAAAGGGAAACACACTAGCAATAGGGTTGGGGATTAGGAAAAGCTTCATCTAGAAGGTGTCAGTCGTTAAATATTTATTAAGAACCTACTATGGGGCAGCTAGGTGGCACAGTGGATAAAGCACTGGCCCTGGATTCAGGAAGACCTGAGTTCAAATACAGCCTCAGGCACTTGAGACTAGCAGTGTGACCCTGGGCAAGTCACTTAACCCTCATTGCCCCACAACAACAACAAAAAAGAGCCTACGAAGTTCCAGAAACTCTGCTCAGTACTGGAAATATGAAGAAAGAAAAATATAATCCCTGCTCTCAAGGAGCTCACAATCTAGTGGGGAAGACAGCATGTAAAGATTATTACAAAAAAGCTATATGCAGGATAAATCGGAAATAATCAGTACAAGCAACAAACTAGAGGCAAGGAGAATCAAGAACATCGAACTTTAGATAGAACTTAAAGAAGTAAAGGAAGCCAGGAGGTAGAAATGGGGAGAGGGGGATTCCAGGTATGGAAAACAGCCAATAAAAGTTCTCAGAGTTGGGATGGAGTGTCTTTTTTGAAGAACAGCAAGGAGGCCAGTGACACAGAACTGCAGGAGAGGTGGGGTGAACAAGATATAAGAAGATTGGAAAGAAAGGAGGGAGTCAGGTTATTAAGATGCTTGGATGGCAAAGGGAGGATTTTATATTTGATCCTGGAAGTAATAGGGCCCCCTGGTATTGATTGAATGGAGGGTGGGTGACATCATTAAACATGCTTTCAGGAGATGATTTTGACAGCTGAATAGAGGACTGAATGAAGTAGTGAGGGCCTTGAAGCAACCAGCTTCAAGATAGCAACCAGCTTGTTATTACAATAGTCCAGGTAGGAGGTGATAAAGGTTACAGAAAATTAGTCTGGTAGTTGTATTCAGGATGAATTGTAACGGGGAGAGACTTTAGGCAGAGAGACTAATATATTTGACTTGTATTCAGGAAAAATTCTAGATCACAATATTAAAGGGATTTTTTTGAGAACCTAGAAAGTGTAACACTGATCATTAAAAGCATATCTAAGGAGATTTGGTACCTCTGAGCCATGTGCTTTGTGCCTATCTCCCCATGAGAAGTCCAAGGATTTCTTTCATGGTTTCCCTTCCCCCACCCTTCCCTTCCCTTGCTTCTAAAGAAACTACCACCGTATTCTAACTAAAAAAAAGCATATCTAAAATCTGTTTATATGTGTGTGTGCATGTGTGTGCATATTGTTTCCCTCATTAGATTGTAATCTCTATGAAGGCAGCAATTGTCTTTTGCTTCTTTTTGCACTACAGAGTGCATAACATGTATTTATTAGAGGTTGATTGATTGATAAAATCTATGAAATTCACAACTTTGATTCTTATGTCTTAGAGTTCACAACAGTGCCCAGGAATCAAGTTGGAGGCCAGCATTTTATATGGGAGAATTGGGACCTGGTTGTGAACAGTAGTTATGGAGCAAAAGGAAAGCCCTCCCCATCTTAAAGTATCTCCTTTGTCCAACTGCCCCTGAGTCTAAAATTTCACCTTTAGAAAGGGATGAGATTTGTTTTGCTCAATCTCAGTGGGCAGAACTAGAAACAAGAGGCAAAGGGTGTAGAATGGAAAAATATTTTATGTAGGGAAAGTATTCTTTTTTTTTTTTTTTGCGGGACAATGGGGGTTAAGTGACTTGCCCAGGGTCACACAGCTAGTAAGTGTCAAGTGTCTGAGGCTGGATATGAACTCAGGAACTCCTGAATCCAGAGCCGGTGCTTTATCCACTGCGCCACCTAGCTGCCCATGGGAAAGTATTCTAAACAGTGGGAGCTATACAAAAGTGGAACATGCTTCCCTGGGAAATGGAGGATTCCAGAGCTATCAATAGCAATTCTAGCACCTAGGTAAGCACCACAAAATGTACCCAGGGAAATATCACGTAAAAGGAGTTTAAGGGGGAAGCTAGATGACACAGTGGATAAAGCACCGGCCCTGGATTCAGGAGGACCTGAGTTCAAATCCAACCTCAGACACTTGACACTTACTAGCTGTGTAACCCTGGGCAAATCACTTAACCCTCATCGCCTCACAAAAAACAAAACAAAACAAAAACAATAAAAGGAGCTTATACATCAAGATACCAGTCACTTTCCAAGGGGTAGACCAGGGAAACCACAACATGTTGGAAAGAGATACATTGGGGGTACAATGAGTGAATTTTAAAGAAGATCACTGGGTAAAAGAACAGGGTGGCAATGAATCAGGAAGAAGCTCAGAACCTCAAGTACTTTCCTATATTAATTATCCTTGCAAAGTATGTGCCAAGTTTATTATTTCTACCTATTAAAGTGCAAATGTTGCCAGAGGCCTAGATTTCTATACCCTAAGGGGAAAAACCTAGTCATCCTGCCCTAGTTACAGTTCTAGTGGGTTCCTTTTACTTAAATTTTCAAGCAGTCATTGGATAACATGTTGGGAGTTTTGTATTAGATGGCTTCTGAGCTCCCTTTCATTTCAGTGATTCTGTTATTCTCTAGGCCCTTGTTCTATGATTCATTTGCATTATAGCAGTGTTTCCCAAAGCTTTGTCATTTTGTTCTCTATTTAGCTCCAATTCACTTATGTGTTACTTATTTTTCTTTCTTTCTTTTTCTTTTTCTTTCTTTTTCTTTTTCTTCCTTTTTTTTTGTGAGGCAATTGGGGTTAAGTGACTTGTCCAGGGTCACACAGCTAGTAAGAGTCAAGTGTCTGAGGCCGGATTTGAACTCAGGTCCTCCTGACTCCAGGACCAGTGCTCTATCCACTGTGCCACCTAGCTGCCCCATACTTATTTTTCTAATGTATATACATGTTACTGTAGTAAATGAAATATAAATTCATTTTTAAAAAGTATTACATTTTACAGCAATGTAGGTACCTGAAATGTGGAATGCATTCAGGAAATCCTCATGAACCCCTACACCTCTATACCAATGGCTAATCTCTGTATTCTATATTATTTTTTGCATTCCAAGGCAAACTAAAAAGAATGCTCTGTAATAATCTCAGAAATTAACAAAATTATTTATATTAACAAGTAATGTCAGAAATTTACAAATACAAACATTTCCAAATTGATTTGCCTTCCACTCAGGAATGACACCAGAAAAATCCCATCTTCTAAGGAATAGTTTCCCATCTCTGTCTTGAAATTTAAACTTATAGGCCAGAAAAACTCAGCCAATGCCTAAGTAGTATGAAGTGTTACAAAGCTTCCATAAAACATGAGGCATAGAAAATTTGACCCTTATGTGACTTGTTTCTCCCCTCTTACACCCTATGCTCAGCTCATCTGAGGGGTTTTTTGAACAATAGTTCAGAGAATTAAACTTTGGATGAAGATGTTTCCAGTATAGTTCTCTCACATACACATACAAAAGAAGGGGGAAAGAAAGAAAGAAAGCTTTTGAGTACACTTCTGCCACAACTGCTTATTTAGTCTAATGTTATCTCCAGTCCACACTTATCATTCATTCATCTTTTCTACTCTTTACCCTGTTCACATCTCACTCCACCTGTGCCCTGTGGTGCCCCAAAACCTAGATGGAAGCAGCTTCCTCAAAAGGCCCCAGGAATCCTAAAACAAACTTGACTCTCCTCATTGCTTATGAATCCAAGGATCCTCTTTTCTCCCAGGAAGAGAATCCAAGTCTCTGATCCTTGGGAGTTCATTGAAAGATTCTGTGATCCAGGGAGTTTTTCAAGTCTCTGTGATCCTGAGTCTTAGAGTTTCAGGGTAGCAGTCACTTTTGTCAACATATTTCTTCTCAATCAATGGGTTACATTGACTATTGTAAGGGTCAAATTTAATAATGGAAAGATTTAATTGGGTGGCTCACCTTAATATTGGGTAAGAAAAGAAACAGCCTCTTTCAAAAACAAAACAGGTTTATTAATAGGAACAAGTTTAAAACGCTATATCTGAATCACACAAGTGAGATTAATAGAGAAACAATGTATAAATTTCTGGGGTAAAAAGGCCACAGTCACCTGAACCTGCCTACAGCCCAGCTTGCTCCAAAGAGCTTTGCCTAAAAAAACCCCAAACTTACCACACCCGAAATCTGTAGCTTTAAGGAAAATCAGCTGTACAGTCTCTTCTGTTTTTGTCTGAATGTCAAACACCAGCAGCCCCTCTAAAATGTCTGCCTTCCTTCCCCTTTTATCTCAGAACCCCTCTAACTAATTGCCTTTTAACTTCTTATCCCTCCCTCTAACTGAACTTCAACTATATCTCTGACTTTTCCACAGGAAGGGGAGGGGCGGTTCTTAGCCATGCCAAGTCTCTGATTGGCTCAGCGCACCCACATGGGCTGTCCCCATTATAATCTAGCCAGACCCACATGGGTGTGGGAAAGCTATTAGAGAAGCTATTAGTTACATAGTTTCAATAAATGTTACCTGTGGTCAGAGTTCCTCTTGTTTGTTCAATTATCTTACATTTTTTCAGTCTGACCATAAAAAAGCAAAGATAGATAGAGCACCGGCCCTGGAGTCAGGAGTACCTGAGTTCAAATCCGATCTCAGACACTTAACAATTACTAGCTGTGTGACCCTGGGCAAGTCACTTAACCCCAATTGCCTCACTAAAAAAAAAAAAAAATTAAAAAAAAAAAAGCAAAGATAGGGTTATGAAAACCCCAAATCACAATTAATTCCTTACACTATCATGAGGGGTGCAAAAATAAGTCTGCATACTTAAATAAATTGGCAAGCATATGGTTTTTGCATTGTATTCTAACACAATACTTGTGGCAGGGGGTGGGGGAAGACTGGCAAACCTCCTTGGAAATTATAACATTTGAAGTCATGTTCAGTTGTTTAGACCTTACATAAATACCTTAGTATTTGTCAGAGCCTATTGAAAACTGCAGTTGAATGAAACGTATTTGATAAGGCAAGGATCAAGGGATCAGTCCAATAATCAGCAGGACCATGTGTGGGAAGATGACCTGAATACCCCTCAATGACATTTTGGGGGAACTGGGATTCCAGGAGAAGGAATGATATGAGGTGGATGACATTGAATACAAATTATACCTACTTCATTATTTTACCCAGAGCTAACTTTGATCAAGGCTTAGTGTCTTACTTATGGCAATAAATAAGTGTATACTGCATTCTCTCACAAGAGGCTCTGAGGAAAAAAAAATTGTAAAATGCAAAGTGCTATGTAAATATGAATCTGTCATACTCTTCCCAACAGAAGTAAGATGAAATTCTGATTCAACAATTACTGATTTTCCCTTTCGTGCAGATTAGTCACTGTTTAGCCTTTAACCCTAACATTTACACAACCCAAAAAGGAGCAGAAATTGAATAATCATCCCCATACTAAATTAGACTCTTTGTGCTAGGTAGACACTATCTCCTTTAAGAAAGGTTCTTTTAAGTCAAACAGCAGGGGTACTTAGGCAGAGTATGCCATTGACTTGCCCATGAAATTAATATTATTATTTTAATTTTTCTGTTTCCTATCAGGATCCGAGCAAAGATATGGTTCGAAGTAAACCTTTTAAGAAGTCTAATAAGCAATTTAGAAAACTAAATACCTAGAAGGCAATCTAAATTAGGAATGACAGGTATTAAACCTTGTTAGCTTCCTCTTCATTTGAAAAGCTAGAACTTATTCCATATACAATTACATGCATATACATGTGTGTATGTATGTATATAGATACATGTGTGTTTATGTATATGTATATTTGGTGGATGGATATATATTTGTATGGAACCTGTGATTTCTTTGACATGGAGAACTTCTGGTGAGGACTCTCCTCAACAAATAAAGATTGGTACCTTCTCTGAAATATATGGTCAGAGAGAGATGCCTGGGGATATCAAGAGATTAAGTGCCTTGTCCAGAGTCACACAGCCCATATATGTCAGAAGCAGAACTTAAACAAACGTGTTTCTGACTCCTAGGGCAGTTCTCTATCCACTGTATTACACTATAATGATTCTCAGCTACCTAAATATGTGGCTATATAGCCAGCTAAACGTGTTTATTTTATTTACATGTTGGTGATATAGATGTAGATTAGATATAGATGTAGATGACAGATATAGGTATAGATAGATAGATGAAAGAGATAAAAAGAGATAGAGATATAGGAATACATATATAACTCTAGCTGGACAAGCAAACACACTTATGTAATGTGTGTGTTTTCACACACATAGCCATATATACACACATGTGCTTGTCTGTATGTATCTATATCTATATAACTACATGTGTGTACATATAAGTTGCATGAATATACATATATGTATCTATGCATGTGTGTACATGAAGTAGGACCATCCTGGCAAAGTGGAGAGAACACTGAGTTTGAATTTAAGAAGGTCTAGGTTCAAATACTGCTTTTGACGCTAGTCGTGTGGCCAGGGGCAAGTCACTTTATTTCCATGTTCCTCAAGCAATTTATTTACTAAGTCATACACTGATAGTAATCTGCCTCTGAGGGAGTCTCCATAGTAGGAGTATCTAAAACCAATGAAATCACAAGTTCAGTTGTATACATATATTGTGATGCATATATATATATATATATATATATATGTGATGCAATTGGGGTTAAGTGACTTCCTCAGGGTCACACAGGTAGTAAATGTGTAAAGTGTCTGAGGCCGTATTTGAACTCAGGTACTCCTCAATCCAGGGCCGGTGCTCTATCCAGTGCGCCACCTAGCTGCCCTGATGCTTATATATTGTATAAATGCATTTTGTGTGTGTGTGTGTGTGTGTGTGTATGTATATATGTATATATATGTATATATGTATATATATGTATATATATATATGTTGTATGATGTAAATAAAGTAAAATAGCTGGCTTTGTTACCATTTCTAAAGTGTTTTAAGATTCGTAAAACACTTTAAAATACTTCATTTGATTCTTGCAACTATCCTGGGAGGTAGATGCTATTATTATCTCCATTTACAAATAAGGAAGCTGAGCCAGAGAGAGGTTTAATGCTTTTCCCAGGATCACACAGCTAATAGGAAGCAGAAGCTGGATTTTACCTTACATCTTCCTGATTCCAAATTCAGCACTCTATCTGCTATTCTACATAACTGCTTATAAATGGAGGTACCTAGGTGTTATAGAGGATAGAATACTAGACCCAGGTTCAGGAAATCTGCTTTCAAATCCAGCTTATATACTTATAAGTGTTGACTCTGAGCAAGTCACTGAATTTCTGTCTGCTTCACTTTCTTCATATATATATATTCATACATGATAAATACACATGTACATACAGAATACATACATGTATAGCTTGTACTAAGGCACTACGCTCAGAAATAGGGTTACAGAGAAAATGTAGAATCAACACCTATCTGCTGATCTATGTAAATAGATCAATAGATAGATGATAGATAGATAGATAGACAGACAGAAACATATGTGCCTACGTTTTTATCTCTATACTCCACTAACACTTGTAGAATGTTTGAAAATGTTAGAAAAGCCTAAATCCCAGTCTTGATAGAGACAGGATATTTGTAAAGGCTCATTATCAGAAGACCATCCACCAGATAATGATTACTTGATTTTCAGTTACAGGAACTCATGAAGATTATCTACTTGGATGTGGAAGAAGGATTAGAAACAGAATCAGTAGAAATACATATAAGGATGGCATAATGAATCTTTCAAGGTGATATATACACATACATACAGATATGACTTTACTTCAAAATGAAAAATAATCTAGAAATAAAATAAAATAAATTAAACAAAACTGTATTTTTCTTCAATAATGAATGATTAGGCAGCTCAAAATGTCAAAATCTGCTTATAATGGTAACAGTCGTTGGATCAGACTCTTGCATAAGTGACTTGATGCCAGAGAATTAAGACTGAGACAATATGCCCAAAGCATTTATTTTATATTAGATATATAAATATATAGTAACCTCACATATGTATGCATATAAACATATAATTTATATATAGCCTACATACATTTCTTTGTAACCTCTCTTCTACTACTTATCCTCTTTCCTTTCCACCTCCATTTCCTAGCCTAAGCCTGTTTCTTTTAGTTCTAATATCATTAAATCTTTGATAAAACCTTCTCTGAAAGCACTCTGCTTTTCCATAAACTCTTTGTTTCATATAGATCCCGAGTGAGCAAATTCCAAAAAGGCCAAGATAATTACACAAAAGCCCTTGGCATTCATTCCACAGAAATGAGCCTTGCATTCTTTTTGCCAATCTTCCAAGTCCACTGAAGAGCTCTGGAACAACTATAGCAATAATAGTGATCAAAGTTAGGTGAGGTTTTTTTTGAACTGGTCTTGATCCTTAAGTTGAGATTTTTTCCAGAAGAGTGGCTTTCTATATCTTTTGTTAACTTTATTAGCTGCACAGACCTGGCCCAGAGGCAAAACACTGTGGGGACAAGGAATGGACTTGTTATTCTTATGTTAATTTTGTATGCCATGGTAACAAGTATACAAATTACTAGGATTCAAAAGAGAGTCTGATCAGGACAAAGGAAAGAGCCAGACCAAAACTATGAGGTGGAGAGAGAGAACATTTTCAGCTGAAGAGTAGGGAAGGTTAGGAAGGATTCATTAAGAAGTAACCTCTGGGGCAGCTAGATGGCGCAGTGGATAGAGCACTGGCCCTGGAGTCAGGAGTACCTGAGTTCAAATCCAGCCTCAGACAGGTAACACTTAGTAGCTGTGTGGCCCCGGGCAAGTCACTTAACCCCAATTGCCTCACTAAAAAAAAAAAAAAAAAAAAAGAAGTAACCTCTGAGGCAGCTAGGTGGCACAGTGGATAGAGCACTGGCCCTGGAGTCAGGAGTACTTGAGTTCAAGTCCGGCCTCAGACACTTGACACTTACTAGCTGTGTGACCCTGGACAAGTCACTTAACCCCAATTGCCTCACTTAAAAAAAAAAAAAGAAGTAACCTCTGTACTGATGATGAGTGAGATGAGCAGAACCAGAAGAACATTATACACAGAGTCATCAACATTACGTGTTGATCAACTGTGATAGACTAGATTCTTCTTACCAATCCAATGGTACAAGAAAGTTCCAAAGGACTCATGATGGAAAAGCCTCTCCAAATCCAGGAGGAAAAAAAAAAAAAAAAGGAACTCTGGAATATGGATGCTGATCAGACCATACTGTTTCTGTGGATTTTGCTGCTGTTGTTTTTCTGTTTTGAGGTTTTTTCCTTTTTGCTCTGATTCTTCTCTTATAACATGACTAATGCAGAAATATGTTTAATTTTATTATGTATATATAACCTATATCAGATTACCTGTTGTCTAGGGGAGGGAGGGGAGGGAGGGAGAAAAATTTGAAATTTGAAATTTTATATTAACAAATGTTGAAAACTATCTCTATATGTATCTGGAAAATAATAAGACACTATTATTATTTTTTTTTAAAGAAGGAGCAGCTAGGTGGTGCAGTGGATAGAGCACTGGCCCTGGAGTCAGGAGGACCTGAGTTTAAATCCAGACTCAGATACTTGAAATTTACTAACTGTGTGACCCTGGGCAAGTCACTTAACCCCAATGGCCTCACCAAAAAAAAAAACAAACGCAAAAAAACAAAAAAGAAAAAAGAAGTAGTCTCGGTGGCGCAGTGGATAAAGCACTGGCCTTGGATTCAGGAAGACCTGAGTTCAAATCCAACCTCAGACACTTGACACTTACTAGCTGTAACTTAACCCCAATTGCCTCACACACACACACAAGAAGAAGTTACCTCTGTGTTTGGGCTTTGCATGAAGAGAGGGACTTCAACAGATGACAGAAGGAAAATGTTGGGGGTGGTATGAATGAATTTATTCTAGTCATGAAAGAAGGCTAAAACAAAGAAACAAAGAAATGGAGCAAGCAGTCAAAGAATGGGTAGCTCTTTTTTGGCTGAAATGAAGCCTATGGAAAAGGAAATCATGAGAAATAAGGCTCATTCAGTTTACTAGGTGTGTCTAATTTGCCAGACCATACCTGATGGCATTGTGTCGTCAAAACTACAAGATCACAGAGATCATCTGATGCAGTTCTCATATGAAATGTGAATCCTCTCTACAAAGTACCTCAAATCCAAATTGTACCTAAATAATCCCAGGAAGGGAGCACACATTCTGTTGTTGGAAAGCTTTAATTCATTCAGAAATTTATCTTTATTATAAAGCCCAATTCTGTTTCTTTGAAGCTTCAATAAATAGTTCCTAGTTCTTTCCTCTGGTCCCCCAAAAGTGGTAAGTGGAGTGGGGAAACCACTTTAAATCCTCTTCTGACAATCCTTTATGCATTTGAAGACAGTTGACACTTTGCACTCCACATACAACCATGAAATATTCTACACATTTTTAAAAAAAGTAATTTCAAACAATCTTCATAGGTTGTAGTTTTGAGCCCTTTCACTCTATTGGTTATCCTCTTTTGAATTCATCCCATTTTGTCTTTGTTCTTCCTAAAATGAGGAGTCTGGAACTGAACATAATAATATTCCACATGCATGTTGACCAGGTAAGCATACAATGTCACATTCCCTCTCTCACTGTGGACAATATACTTCTCTTACTGTCCAGGCAGCTAGGTGGCATGATGGATAGAATTCGGAGCCTGGAGTAAATAAGAATTGAATTCAAATTTGACCTCATCTATTTGCAATGTGACTCTGAGCAAATCACTTAACCTAAGTTTCCCCAATTGTAAGATGGGGATGATAATAGTACTTAACTCCCAGAGTTGTTATGAAGATCAAATGTCATAACATTTGTAAAGTGTTCAGTGCACAGTGACTGACTCATACCAGGTGCCCTTCCCTTCTTAATGTAGCCTTTGAGTGTATGAGCATTTATAAACTTCTATTTCATGAGGTTGATGAGTATTAAACTTGGAGTTCACTCAAAACTCCAGGCATTTTACAAACTACAGAATTTAATTAATTATATATAACTACTAGTATATCATTAGATATAATACACCAAATTATATAAAGTGCTTCACAAACTTGTATCATACTTTGCATGGCAATTGTTATCCTCATTATGAGATAAGCAATCTAAAGTTCAAAGAGAGGTGACTTGTCTATGTTCATGTAGTCAGTAATTGTTAGAGTCAGTATTTGAACTCAGGTTTTTCTGACTATAGCTAGGGCTTACTACACATTACAATGTGCATCCTCAATCAATAATGATATTTATTCTTTTTCACATGGGCTTATGTCTAGATGTTTATTGTGCTTGTCCAGTTGATTTTATTTTTTACTCAATTGCAGGAATTTACATATATCCCTATTAAATATTCTTAATAGGATTGGTCTATTGTTCTAACCTGTCAAGACATGTTTGCTTTCTGATTCTATCATTTACCTAATTAGAGATCCCTCATGGATTTGAGTCATTCACAAATTTATTAATCATGCCATCAGTGCCTTCTTCAAATTGCTGATAAAAATGTAGAACCAAACATTACCAGTGACAATCATATAGGGGTATTATTATTATTATCTTCTCCAAGCTCTATATGAAGCATGAATCTCTCTAGAAGACCTTTGACAACTAACTGGTCATTCAGATTTTGCTTAAGTAAAGGTAGAAATAAAGAGATTACAGTTCAAAAGGGTAGCCCATTCTACTTTCAGCTTTGGTATTTTAAAAAGTATTTTCCTTATATTAAGCTAATAATATGCTCTATACATACATGTATATGTGTGCATATATTCATTCAATCAGCAAGCATTCATTAAGCATTTACTATGTGTAAGGCTCTGGGAATACAAAAATTAAACAAAATAAAAACAGTGCCTTCCTTCACAAAGATTATATTCTGCTGAGGGAGTAAGCATTTAAACAGAAAAATATAATTTGTTCATCCAAGTTCATATGTAACTCATGACATTTATTATATCATATATTAATAGGAGGAAACATTAATGGTAGGGAAAACTGGCCCTGAAAGGAGAACTAGGTTCTGTAAAAAAAAAATATTAGTAGTAACTATATCTAATCTGGAAAAATTTATAATTTTAGACTTATGAAAAATTATAACTATGTGAAAAATTATAGGTTTAGAAAAATTATAATTTGGCTGTAAGTCCTGCCACGGTCGCCATTAAAAGGTAAAAATATTTTTGAATGACTAGGGTTAATTTGGGGGGCTAATGCTGATTGGGGTACTTAATCTGGGACTGTTGACTATTTGGCTATCTGACTGCTATTAACTTAGTATTGGCCATTTATAAAGTTCCACCACGCTGCTCCCAAATTGATAAGCTAAAGATTAAGAAGCCTCTTAACTAAATAATCAAAGCAGAGTTTATTTATGAGATACTATTTAAAATTAAGAATACGGGGAAATAAAATGTGCAACCTGACTGCATTGTGGGTGTGTCTCTTTCCACTGAGTCTCTTTCCCACCTGCTGGCCTGGACCTTCTTTAATACAATAAGGGCCTTAGCCGCTTCCTGCCTCAGGGCACATTATACTTTCCCTGCTCAGCTACTTTCTTCTAACTCCTCTCAATCTTCACTTTCTCCAACCTGTACCCTGTGCTGACTGCTTCTGTGCTCTCTGCTGCCTCCTGGTCAGTCTGTCTGTCTGTCTGCTCCGTCAGTCTGCCCTTTGCCGCCTTTGCCGCTCTTTTAATCTTGTCAGCCAGCCTCCAGTCCTCTTCTCCCTCCTCCTGAGTCTAACTCCCAGGTCTATATATACCTTTTCTTCTCTCCACTCAAATCTCAGGGCTTCCTGCGCCCCCACAGACCAAGCTAATCTGCCAGCCAGGGCTGTGGCTGGTGTGTGTGTGGGGGGTGCTCTCCAGCCTCATGTGCCTCAGGCTACGCCAGAGCCGGGCCTGGATGAGCCCAGGATCTCTCGGATAGCTCCACTCAGGTTGGAGGGAGCTGGGGGCTTTTCCCCCCCAGCTGTCTGACCTGGCATCTTATACAGCCCACTAGGCTTTTTGGCTCAGCTGAAGCTGAGGGGGAGGGGCACCAGCACCTCCCACACAGAAGAGACCCTGAGGGACTAAGGCTTTCTAATCTCAGCTTAAAGGTAGGGTCCCCAAATCAAAATAAATTTCCACAGTTCGAATTCCCTTTTGCTACTTAGTAACTGCAAGATGTTTGACAGGGCATTTACCTTCCCTGGACCTCAGGCTTCCCAGATGCTAAATGAGGGAATTGGACTAGAGGCCCTCTGTAGTCACTTCCATCTCTCTCTCTGTCTCTCTCTGTCTCTCTCTGTCTCTCTCTCTGTCTCTCTGTCTCTCTCTCTCTCTCTCCTCTCTCTCTGTCTGTGTATATAGCTCCACAGCTCTCTATAGTTATCGTTCTGTAATTCTAAGTAAGAGACAGAAGTAAGACTTCAACCCACTTTTGAGTCTGACTCCAAAACCAGGAGTATTTCCACTTAACAAAACTATACAATGGTTACCCCAAATTAACATACAAACATGGGCCACTAAACTATACATTAGGATCCCCAAAGGCCATGTATAGACTTAGAAAACCATATATTGATATGATCTGTTTTATTCTAACTTATTTATTTTCTTAAATATTTCCCAATTACATTTTTTATTTACTTATCTATTTAGAATTTTTCCAAAGTTACATGTAAAAAACAAATTTTTTCACATTGATTTTTTTTAAAACTTTGTATTCCAAATTTTCTTCCTCCCTCCCCCCTATGAAATCAAGCATTTCAATATGCTATACGTGTGCAGTCATACAAAACATCTCTACATTAGATTATAAAAGAAAACAGACAAAATACCTTTAGAAAGAGTAACAAAGAAAATTATGCTTCAATCTGTAGTCAGATACTATCAGTTATTTCTCTGTAGATGGATTTTATTTTTCATAAGTTGTTCTGATAGCATCCTGTTCATCATTTCCTTCACAGTTACTATTGCTAACTGTATTGCCCTCCATCCTATTCCCTCCCCTTGATATTTATTCTAGTTTCTATCTACTTTTACCCTATCCCACTTCAAAAGCGTTTTTCTTTTTACTGACCCCTCCCCCAATCTTCCCTCCCTTCCTTCACCTCTCCCCCCTGATCCCCTTCCCCTCCCACTTTCTTGAAGGGCAATATATATATATTATTATACCCACTTGAGTGTGTATGCTATACCCTCTTTGAGCCAGTTCTGATGAGAGTAAAGCTTACTCATTCCCCCACTCCTTCCCCATCTTCCACTCCACTCCATAAGCTTTTTCTTGTTTCTTTTATGTGAACTATTTTACCTCATTCCACTTTCTTTACCCCATTCTCCCTTTCCCTTTCTTCCAGTACATTCCACTGTGATGATTAAAATCTAATTGTGATGTCTAAAATCTAATGTGTGGTCACCTTAGATTCTTATAGCATCATTCTTTGGGCATTAAATATTTATTAAAGTATATTAGGAGTCAGTAAAGAGAACATGTGTCATTCAAAAGGAAAGAGCCTAGCTCCCTGAACCTGCTGCTCTTACCACAGCCTTCAATAGAAAAAGAGAGATCCCTGGTTCTCTTGAGCAGAAGCTCCCTGTGGGCCCACCCAGGCATGGTCCCTACACACAGCTTCAAGCTAATTGGCTGGTAGCATTGATTGACATGACTTACAGGCATTTCTATGAATAGATGTACAGTTCTATGAATAGATGTAGCTTCCAGAAACTAGTCACATACTTTTTCCTCAATGGGGTGGCACTCTGATTCTCACACCTGTTACCCATTAACTTGATTTTAAAGATGTCATCATGGGGCAGTTAGGTGACACAGTAGACAAAACACCAGGCCTGGACCTAGGAGACCCTGAGCCCAAATCTGGCCCCAGACATGAGCCACCCCACTCTGCCTGCCCCACATAAAAAAAGGATAAACATAAAATAAATGCTTTACAGATATCATCCCTTCATATTCAATTCACACCAAGCCCTCTGTCTAAGTATATTTCCTTTCAGTAGCCCTAATACTGAGAAAGTTCTTATGAGTTAGAAGTATTATCTTCTCATGTAGGAATGTAAACAGTTTAACCTTTTAATATCCCTTATAATTTCTTTTTCCTGTTTACATTTTTATGCTTCTCTAGGGTCTTATATTTGAAAGTCAAATTTTCTATTCAGCTTAGGTCTTTTCATCACACATGCCTGAAAGTCCTTTCTGTCATTGAATTCCCATTTTTCCCCCTGAAAGATTATAACTTCCAAGTCAGCTGTTTTTCCAATGAGATATTTCATATTGCTCTCTATTTTTTATTCATTTGGATTTGCTTAATTTTGTCTTGGCTTATAATAAAGTTATTAGCTTCAATTCGCTATATACTAATTCTTAAGTAATAATTGTCTTCAGAGAGATTTTGCACCTCTTTTTCCATTTGGCCAATGTGGCTTTTCAAGCTGTTGACTTTTTCATGACCCTCCTGCATCACTCTCATTTCTCTTTCCATTTTTCCCTACCTTTCTTACTTTTCCCTCTAACTCTCCAACTTTGTCTTCAAAATCCTTTTTAAGCACTTCCATGGCCTGAAACCAATTCATATTTTTCTTCACAGCTTTGGATATAGGAGCTTTGACTTTGTTATGATCTTCTTCTGAGGGTGTATTTTGATCTACCTCGTCACCAATGAAACTTTTGATGGTCTGCTGCTTTCTCTGCCTGTTTATCTTGCCTTCCTGTTCCTCGGCGTTTAACTCCTTCTTAAAGTGGAACACTGCTTCCAGGATGCACTGGCCCAAGCTACAGGGGGTTTCAGGTGGTAAAATTTAAGGAGAGTCTCATTATCAGCCCACCTGGCCTGTAAGTAACCACAGGCCTGCTTGCTCTTTAACCTGGAAGTAGAAATCTGATTGCAATCTGATTCTCTATGGTCTGCAAGCTTGGAGTTCCTGGGCCCCTTTCCCACTGGGCCTCTGCCACTTGCTGGGCAACATAGACACCCCCATTATTTTCCCCCAGGCAACTGCTGGACCCCTCAATGGTCCATGAGCTGAGATTCAGAAGAAGCCACTGATGCTGAAGATTCTGAAACTCTAGAGGTGGGGCCTTCTTGGGGCTGCACCATACCCTGAGCTCCTCTTTCACTCTGGTATAACAGAGCCCTCCTTCTGAACTTCTAAGCTGTCTTTGACTGGAAAATTATCTCACTCTGTTCTTTTGTGGGTTCTGCTGCTCCAGGAGTTGTCTTATGTAATTTTTTGGAGGTATGAGGAGGGATCTGTTGGGAGCTCCATGCCTGACAGTCTTTCCTCCACCATCTTCTCCCAATTACATTTTAATCTGGTGTTGGCCATATTAGGTAATATTATGAGCCATATGTAGCCCACATATCACATATTTCATATTTATGGTACACACAGTCTCATTGAAACCAGAGAAGACACACTAGATTGGTGGATTCTTAGTAATTGCTCTACTTCCAAACTTGACAAGCAAAATAACACACTGCCCCATCATTCCCAATGCCTAGGCACACTGAACATCATATTGAATAGATATGAATATTTATTAAAAACAATATGATAGATACAAGCATACTTTACATTCGTTTTTCAAAATGTTTTCATTTATACTTTCTCATCTGATTTTCACAACTCTTCTGGGATGTAGACAGGATAACTTCTAATCCATTTCCTCATCTATAAAATGAGAAGGTTTAGACTGTGATCTCTAAGTAATCTTATAACTCTAATGTGTTATCATTTTAGCATCCTTATTTTAGAAAGAAAGCTGTAGTTCAGAGATGTTATGCAAATTTACTAAGGACAGGACTGGAAACTAGACCCTTTGACTTCTCCTGAGTTCCAGGGTTCTTTCTACCCCTACCCCTATATCTATATTATATGAGCATATCTGGTAAAAGAAAGAAAAGAAAGAAACTGATAGCTAAAGGAGATCACTCAAGGCAAGCCCTGCCGTTTGTAACCTGCCTATTCTCATGGATCCTGAAACTGAGCAGTGCCAATATGCCATGGGGTTATAGACAATGATCTTTGAGTCAGAAAACCTAAGTGTGAATTTAGTAAGGAAACCTGAATGTGAAAAGAAGAGGTCTTTATTTGACTAACAAGAAAACACTGAGCAAATCACTTAATTAACCTTGGCTTCAATTTGTTCATCTGTAAAATGGGTTCAATAATAACTGTAATAGCTTTATCACAAAGTGGTATGAAGCCTCAAAACACATAATTATGTAAGGTGCTTTGCAAACTTTATTAAAAGTCTCCATGGCAATTGGGTAGATAGGTGGCACAGTAGGTAGATTGCTGACCTTGGAGTCAGAAAGATTTCTCTTCCTGAATTTAAATCTAGCCTCCGACATTTACTAGCTGTGTGATCCCAGCCAAGTTACTTTATCCTGTTGGCCTCAGTTTCCTCATCCATAAAATGAGCTGGAGAAGGGAGGCAGCTAGGTGGTAAAGTGGATAAAGCACCAACCCTGGATTCAGGAGGACCTGAGTTCAAATCAGGCCTCAAGCACTTGACACTTACTAGCTGTGTGACCCTGGGCAAGTCACTTAACCCTCAATGACCTGCAAAAAAGGGAAAACAAAACAAAACAAAAATAATGACCTGGAGAGGGAAATGGCAAATAATTCCAGTATCTTTGCCAAGAAAACCCTAAATGGGGTTGTGAAGAGTCAGACATGACTTAAAACACTCAACAAAAAACATAGTAATTAAGTTATCCTCAAGATATAGATAAACTAAAACTCAGAGAGAGGTGACTTGCTCATGATCACATAGATGGTAATTGTGAGAGTCAGTATTTGAACTCAGGTTTTTTTCTGACTAAAGGGAGCACTCACAGCACATTGCAATATGGATCCCCTTTTGATAACGACATTACTCTGTCTACTACATAGGACTGTAGAAAGGAAAGCATTTTGTAAACCTTAGACCTCTGTTGTTGTTCAGTTATTTCAGTTATGTCCTACTTTTCATGACCCTCTTTGGGGTTATCTTAACAAGACACTGGACTGGTTTGCCATTTCTTGCTCCAGTTCATTTTACAGGTGAGGAAATAGAGGCAAACAGGGCTAAGTGACTTGTGCACTGTCACACACCTATTAAGTATCTGAGGCCAGATTCAAACTCAAGAGTATGAGTCTTCCTTATTCCAAATCCCTTACTCTATGCATTGAACCACCTTGCTACTTTTCCCAGGCTAGTATTACTGTGGGATTCATTCAGGACCCTCCCATAAACCTGGAATGCAGAGTATTGCCAAGTTCTCATATTGTTTCATACACCTTTCAGTACCATACAGAAGCAAGGGTTCTTATGTGCTAAGCTAAGGACTTTTATTTTATCCTATAGTAATAGGGAGCCACTAGAGAGGCTTGGGTAGGCAACAATGTGAGGAAAGTGCGTTGTAAACCTTAAAATGTTATATAAATGTGAGTTACTGATAAGGTTCATTGTAACAGAAAATATTCTGCAGTATCCATATATTGGCACATGAAATAAAGATGAAGTAAATTTCATTTTTACATGCCTGCTTGATGAGAAGCTTGCCTGGCACTGAGATTCTCTGCTTGCCAAATGATGAGTGGGTTTATGTTAACACAGAGCCAGTTCAAAGGAGAACAACAATTGTTCATTCTGTGTGCCAGGGAAACACTACATGATACTTGAGCCTATGAAGTGGAAAGGATCTTCTAATGCAACAGAAATCTCACAGTGAATTTTAATGACTATCACTTCAATTTGATTGGTACCCTTTACATGGTATTCAGGGATTAGGGAATACTGTTTTAATCAAATTTGCCTAAAACTTTTTTTAAAGTTATATTGATGCTTTTGCTTTTCCCAAAACCCTACCTGGTCTCTCCCAATCCAATACCATGCATGCCTGGTAACCCTACCTGGTAACACAGAAAAGTCATATGCAAAATCAACTGACACAGTAATTATAGCAGGCAAGGGATGCCACATTCTGTATCCATATCCCTTTTTCCCCTTACTGAGGAGAGAGGGGTATGTTTCTTCATCTCCCCACATATTTCTTAGATGAGAACATGATACAGAATGCCCACTGAGTGTTGTTTCTGTAATCATGGACTATGATTTAGAAGCTACCTTAAAGACCATGTTGTCCAACCCGCTCATTTGACAAGTGGGGGTACTGAGGACTAGAAAACAGGAAAAGACTTACCCAGGATCATGAAGCAATATATGGCAGTTCAAGGTTTAATTGACAGTCAGGTAACTACTCTCCTACTATGTTGAGCTAATGCAAGGCAGTTAATTCAGCAGATATTTCCTTCTATACTCAATTTAATTAGTTCCTACCTCCCATTTGAAGGAACTTCCCTGACCACACTGATCTACTTTGGTCTCTGGCATCTGAATGTCCATTATTCTCTGATCCATCCCATTGGCACTTACTATGACCTTACCACAGAACTTAATTAGCTTTTCATGTGTATACATCTCACCCCAGACCCAGTATCTCACCTGTACAAGGACAAGCTAGATACATATTTGATTGGGCTTAACTGACTTATCCTGAGCACAACTACAATGTAGAAAGTGAACTGAATTGCAAGCTTGGGGACTGATTGTATATCTCTCTGCATCCCCCAGAGCACCTAGCAAGGCTGCATACACACAAACATAGCTCAATAAATATTTGTTGACTGACAGATTAAAGATCATAAATTGCTGCATCAGAGCGGAAATGTGGTGAGGAAGGAGAATGATACTCATATTGACTTTAGAAAGGGCAAGAAAATCCCAAGGTTCAGAAACTGAAGAATTAAACCTGACAAAGATGAAGTCAATATCAATACCCAATATCCAGGGACAAAAACACCTTGAACTATTTTCTCTCATACCTCTAACTGTTCCATGGCCTCTCTTTCCTTGGCTAAAGGAAAAGCAAGGAGTGTGATGGTGTGAAAAGAGTGATAGACCTGGCTATTAAGATATCTGAGTTCATCTTTGCTCAGCTATTTATCCATCTTTTGATCTAAGGGCATTCTCAAGGCCTCAGTATCTTGATGCATAAAATGGACCTCTGCACCTTTTTCCATTCTATGGCTCGACTGTATATTTCTCTTCCTTTCCTCATTGGTGAGATGAATATTTACAAGAGACAGATTAATATATTTGAAGCAAGAATGAACTAAGTGTCAGGGTTTTTGCATTATATTCCCAACTCTGCCACTAAATAGTTGTGTGTTCTCAGATAGGCCAATTGGCTTTTATAGACCTCAAGTTCTTCATCTGTAAAATGGAGCTAATAATCCAACTGTATCCCATGACAACATCATTATGTGGCTCAAATGAAATAATGCATGAGAAAAAATAAAACTTTGTACATCTCTAAGTGCTATAGAAATGACCATTATATCACTATCACCACCACCACCACCACCATCATCATCATTACTTTGCAGGGCAATGAGGTTTAAGTGACTTGCCCAGGATCACACAACTAGTAAGTATCAAGTGTCTGAGGCCAGATTTGAACTCAAATCCTCCTGAATCCAGGGCCAGTACTATATCCACTGCACCACCTAGCTGCCCCATCATTATTCTTTATTACCTAGCAAAAGGCCCTTGAACAAAGTGCTTAATAAAAGTTTGTGAATAAATAATGAATATGAGGTACCCTAAATATGACTTCTCTTAATTCATTTCTTCCTATGGCAATTAGCTGTCTAATTATTCCTTCACCACTATCACAAACTTGTTGGATGACAGACCTTTGAAGGCAGAGGAGACCTTAGAGGCTAGCAAGTCTAATTTCCTCATTTTACAAATAAGAACAAGAAAAAGGTCAACAATTTGCCTTATCACATAAACATAACATTAGTAAAGTTAGGATTGGAGCCTAGTTACTCAGGTCCCAAATCCAGTGACCTTTCCTATATATCACCTTATATCATTGAGTTTGTGGTAGCCTTGGATGCCTCTCCATCCTTTAATTCCCATATTCATTCAAGCTGTTATGTATAATCTCACTTAGAAGTACTAGATCCTTTTCATTCCAAATGTTGAAGTGTTGGAAAGGGCTTAATCCCTTTATAGATGTACCCCTATGATGACTCACTTATAGGACCCCCAGCCTCTTTCCAATGTTCCACGTCTTAGGTCAAGAACTACCTGGGTTCAAAAACTGGCTCAGACTTATTAGCTATGTGATCCTGGAGAAGTCACTCTACTCTTCCTAGTTTCAGTATCTACCTCACAGGAGCATTAAGAGGAGATCACTTTATCAGTCTCAAAGTGTATCATAAATGTGAGTTATGATGTTTTCTACACTATAGCAAAAATCACTTACAATGCCGCTGACTTTGACTACTATATTTTGTCTAGCCATCCAATAGCTAAAAATCAACCCATCAATCAATGTAAACTTTTAACTGTTATCTTCAAAATTTTCCATTGACCAACTTTATCCTTCTTTCCTATCTTCTTTTGTCTTATTATATTGAATTCAAGTCATCAGTAATTCAATAGACATTCATCAAGCACCTACTATCTGCAAGACTGTGTGCTAGGTGCCAGAAGAGATATAAAAGTTTGGAAACTAGTATAACTACTACAACAACAATAACAATAATAACTGGTATATAGTGAAACAACTTTGTGAAATATTTTATATATGTATCTAATTTAAATTTTACAACAACTTTATGAATTAGGCAAGAGAGGTATTCTAATTCCCATTTTACAGATAAAGAATCCAGGAGAAAAATCTCTCTACTAAACTAAAAAAAAATCATTCTCTGGTAGAGATTACACTGTTTGAGAGAAGAACATATACACAGGTAACTGTAATAGACAATAAAATCTTATAAATGTATTAAAGAAAGCCAACTTAGCCTAGTGGCTAAAGTGTTGGGCTTAGAGCAAGGTACATTTTCTAATTGTGTGATTCTCAGCAATTCACTTTATATGTATATGGTTACACACACACATATACACATGTATGGTATATATCTGTAACATATTTGCTATATGTATATAGATAACATGTGTGACATGTATGTGGGTAGATATAAATACATATGTATATGTGTGTTTACCCTAGGGCTTTTCTACTACATAAAAGACAAATTGCTATATGTGTTGATAAAGAGACTTCCCACACTAGGAGACTACATGATAGCAAATTCACATAATCTTTGTTTGCTTCCATAAATTATGAGATACAAAAAAAGTCCTTTATAAGTTTTGAAGTGCGGTGGGGGAAACTCATTTTAAAAGGGAAGATTAGTTAAAGTTTTATGAAGAAATGATTATTCAGAAAAGGCAACAGAGATCATTAAAACAGAGAATTGCCAGGTCATGTCAACAAACATTCTTTTTACAAAGCTAATAGAGTCAGAAGAATGCTGTCATTAGTTTCCCTAGTTTTCAGGAAAATGCTTGACAATGTTTTTAATGCTATTTTCTTTTTTAAAATAATAACAAAGATTATTATTTAAAATTTTGATTTCCAAGTTCTATCCCTCCTTATCTCCCTCCCTTTGCCCCTCCCTGAGGCAGTAAGAAATGAGATATATGTTATACATGTGCAATTATATAAAATATTACCACATTAGTCATTTTGTGTAAGAAAACTCAAATAAAAGAAAAAATGAAAGAAAATAAAAAATATCAAGCTTCAATCTGTGTCCAATCAATATCAGTTCTTTCTTTGGAGGTGGATAATGTTTCATCATTCGTCCTTTGGAATTATCTTGGATCATTGCATTGCTGAGAATACTTAAGTAATTCATTGTTCTTCATTAGACAATATTACTGTCACTATGCACAAATTTCTCCTGCTTCTTCTCACTTCGCTATACATCAGTTCATAAAGTCTTTCCAGGTCTTTTCGAAATCATCCTGTTTGTCATTTCTTATAGAAGAAAAATATTCGTAACAATCAACAACCACAGCTTGTGTAGCCCCTCTCCAACTGACAGGCATTCCTTTAATTTTCGATTCTTAGCCACCACTAAAAGAGCTGCTATAAATATTTTTGTACAAATAGGTCTTTTTTTTCTGTTTTGGGGGTGTCTTTGGTATATAAACCTTGGCAGTATTGTTGCTGGATCAAAGGGCGTGCACAGTTTGAAACCCCTTTGTGCATAGTTTCAAATTGCTCTCCAGAATGTTTGGATCTATCCACAACTCCAACAATGGATTAGCTAATACTATTTTCTTAAGATAAAAAGATATAAGGGGCAGGTAGGTGGTTCAGTGTATAGATCATGGACCCTGGAGTCAGGAGTAATTGAGTTCAAATCTGGCCTCAGACACTTGACACTTACTGGCTGTGTGACTTTGGGCAAGTCACTTAACCCCAATTGCCTCACCAAAAAAAAAAAAAAGATATAGATGACTATAATAATTAGGTAGATCAGAACAATTTTAATTACTAGACCCAAGAGTTATAATTAATGGATTAATGTCAACTTGGAAAGAGATATCTGGTGGTCTTTCCTCAAGTGATCTTTTCTTGACCCTGTGTCATTCAATATGTTTTTTGGGCAGGGCAATGGGGGTTAAGTGACTTGCCCAAGGTCACACAGCTAGTAAGTGTCAAGTGTCTGAGACCAGATTTGAACTCAGCTCCTCCTGAATCCAGGGCAGGTGTTTTATCCACTGCACCACCTAGCTGCCCCCTATTCAATATTTTTAACTCTGACCAAATATAGAAAGCATGATTCTTAAATTTGCAAATGACATAAAGTTGGAAGGGTTAATTAACATGCAAACAAACAAAAGTCAAAATTCAAAAAAGATCTTTATAGATTAAGATAAGGTACAAAAGAGAACAAGATAAAATATAATAGGAATAATCGTAAAGTGCTACACTTAGGTTCAAAAAATCACAGAACAGAAAATGTCTGGCTTGATGAATGATCCTGCACAAAATATTTAATGGGCTTAGTAATGTGAGAAATTAATTGTGATTTGGGGTTTGCATAACCCCATCTTTGCTTCATTATGGTCAGACTGAAAAGATGTAATCTTGAAAAGTCTAAGAAAAGATGCCTGTGTACTTGAAGAGATTATAGAACAAACAAAAGGAACTCTGATCAGATTTGTCATGTATATTAGGTGGGACTGAATAACACTAAGGACGTTTATTGAGTCAAAGTATCCAATTAAGTACCTAAGCCCCACATAGGAGTTCTTCCATGCCTACATGGGCCTAGCCAAATTATAATGGGGACAGCCCAGGGGGTTTGTCGAATCAATTGGAGATTCAGCATGGCTAAGAACCTCCCTTACTATGGGAGAGGCAGGTAGGGGAAAGGAGAACTCTGAGAGGAAGGAGAAAGGGAGAGAGAGAGAGAGGAGCTTGTCGTGGTTGACCTTCCGACCAAACAAGGAGACATTGCACAGCTGATTCTCCTTAGAACTACAGATTCCAGGTGGTGGTGAGTTTGTGTTGTTGAAGTGAGGCTGGCTCTTTAGGCCAGCTGAGCTGGAAGCAAGTTTAGGATTTGAGTCAGTTCTTGTTCGAGCCAAGCTGTTCTGAGTAGCTGAGGAAGCAGAGCTTATTTGAGGTACCTGGGGGGCTTTTTACCCTTATATTCTAACCATCTGGGAAGTGGGACATATTTTTCCCTTTCTCTATCCCCTTTCTCATTGTCCCTGGCTCTATTAATTTAACTTGTGTTGTAAATTTGTTCCTATTAATAAAACCTGCTTTGTTTGTGGAAAAGATGCTGTTAATCTCCTTTCTTATCAGTCAGAGAGAAATAACTAAAGAAAAGGCAGTTTGGAAGAGAGGAAATTCTGGACCTAGATGTCTCCCATTATTTTCTGAACCCCAATATTATGGTGAGCCACTGAATTAACTCTCCCCATACTGAATTTGGCCCATACAATAAACTGTTCAATATGAGTTGAAAATGTTACAGAGCAGCCCAAAACAAGATCCTATATAAAATTATTAAAAGAGGGCATAAGAGGGAGCAGCTAGGTGGCATAGTGGATAAAGCTCCAGCCCTGGATATAGGAGGACCTCAGACACTTGACACTTACTAGCTGTGTGAACCTGGGCAAGTCACTTAACCCCCGTTTCCTGCAATAGAAAAAAAAGAAAAGAAAAGAATGCATAAGAGTCCAAAACATGGGAACCAAGCCATTATCTTCTTGGGTAAGGCACATAAATTCTTAGAATAAAAGAAAAGTTACCACCACTCAGAAAAAGGTAGGCTCATCCTGCTTTTGAGTGACCAAAGGTCACACAGGAGAGCTGAAATCCTGAGTCTACTGATTCCAATTCAGTGTTATTTCCACTATGCATAATATATATTTGTTGCATTCTCAAAACCATGGTGCATATATATGAGGCAGCTAATCAAATCTACCTGGCCTGCACAGGGATCATATTCACATTCTTTGTCTGCAGGGTTGTAAATTGCTTTAAGAATGACATAAGCAGCAAATCCACCAAAATCATACACATACCCTCAATGCATGTAACTGTTAGCCACCTTATGGGTACTTGATACATTCTTATGCATTTATTCATGTTATAGCAACATAGACATTTATAGGACAGATTCAACTAAAGATCTCAACAAGCTGCTTTTCATCTTGTACATAATGTAGAGAAATACTGACCAATCAAAATATAGCTCCACAGATGCCCAATCTAACTGACAATTCTCCAAACTTCATCAGTATTTTCTGTAAGGTAGTAGCCAGTAGGAATAACTCTGGGCATGACTGTTTTCAGGCAAGAGGGAGCCAACATTTTATGCATATATTATAATTCACTTACATAATTACCCAAATTAAAAATACCATCAGATTTAAATGGATTTGGAATGTTCATTCCCTCTCACAGGCATATGAGGCGGAAAAGGCCAATTAAGAGTATTTCTTTCTTTGTACTCACTAACACTCTCCTCAGAATTCTTTCAGATTTCGGGGGGGGGGGGAGGATGAGGGATCAGAGCAGCAATACTCTCTTAGGCACTCAGAAAGGAATACCAATCCCTCCCCCACCCCTTTCCTATCCATTGGATTTCTGGCTATGTGCAAAAGAACTTAGAGGGTCATCCCCTGTTTAGGAATTTTTAATTTATTGAGTCATCCAATTAAAATAACAAAGGTTTATGCATATAATAATGTCTTCAGCTCAATTCTATTCCATTCAATAGGGTCATGGATTTAGAGCTAAATTGGGAGGTCATCTAATCCTACTCCCTTATTTTAGAGATTAGGAAACTGAGACCCAGAGGAGTAAAATATTCTCCAAAGTTCATACAGGTTATAAGTGACAGAGCAGTGATTTGAACCCTGGTCCTCTGACTCCATATCTAATAGTACCTATGCGTAATTTGATAAGCGTTCCACATTATTAACCAAGGCTGCTACTCATATGCAAGCTAACTCAGAATATTAAGTTGATGACATTCAACCCTAGTGCCCTGCCCACTCACCTTTTGTCTCCTTTGACCTCACTTTGGGGTCTTGATTCCCCACATAAGTCAACAAATCAAGTCAAAAGGCATTTATTAAGTGTCTACTATATGCCAAGCACTGTCGTAAGTGCTAACACAAAGACCTGTAATATCATCTCTCCAAGATTCAGCAAAAAGTGACACAGTACACTGTCATAGGAAGGATGTTGGGGTAAGAAAATCTGGCTCAGAGGATCAGCTGAAGAAACTGGGCAAAGGAGAATTAGGAGAAACATGATACCTTTCTTGAAATAGGTGAAAGGATGTTACATGGAAGAGGAGTTACAATTGTGCTGCTTGGCTATAGAGGGCAGCATTAGTCACAAGGGGTAAAGGGGAGGGGGAGAAGGGTTGGTGTGGCAGACTTTGTTTCAATAAAATAATACATTTCCTAACACTCAGAGCTGTCCAAAAGAAATGTTGCTTCAGAGAAGAGTGAGTTTCCCCAAATTAGACATGTTTAGGCAAAAAATAGATGACTGTCAAGGATGCAATAGAGGATATCATCATGGGCTGGGAGGTTAGACTAGATGGCCCCTGATTTTAAAATTCTATGCTCCCACCAGTTTGACTATCCTATGGGATGTGCAGGCACCCATTCCCACCCCCAATAAGTAATTCATATCAGGAGTGGGAAGGAATAGCCTGCCTCTAAAGGAGGTAGAATATTGCATATGAGACACAGGGGTAAGGCTGATTTAGCTTAAATTTTGTATGTGATGGGAAGCAATGCAAAATCAGTCTAGAAAGCTAGCCTGAAGACAGAATAGAAAGGTCTTTAAATGTCAAACAAAGGACTTTTTTATATTATCTTATAGGTAGTACGGATACCCTGAAGCTCATATTTCCATAGCATAATGGTCCCAAAGAGAAGCACAGTATATGGTATAGTGGAGAGAGAACCAGCATCAGATTCAGGAAGACCTGGGTTCAATTCACACCTCCTTACTGGCTGCATGACCCTGGTAAATACCTTAAACTAAGAGTACCCAGGCCAACTCTCTAAGACTATAATTTCAAAGCAAGTACTGATCTGCACTGGGAGAGGGAGTTTCTTCATGAGAATTTCCCTAAACCAGTGAAATCACAGGACCAGAAAGAGTCCCCGCCCCCCAACACACACACACACACACACACACACACACACAAATGGTCTCACTATACATATGTTCTGCCCCGGTCAGACCACGCCTGGAGCATTGTTTAATTATGGATACTACATTCTGAGAAAGCTTTTAACAATCAGGAGATAGATGGTCTAGAAGAGTGCTACTGGGATTGTAAAAGGACTTTGGACTATGCCATAAGCTAATCAGTTGAAGGAACAGTGGATGTTTATGCTAAAGAAGAAAAGACTTCAAGGGATATGATAACTGTCTTCAAGTATTGGAGGCAATATAATGTTTATTTCTTTTTGCTTTTTGTGTTTTGGGGTGTGTTTTTTTTTTTTTTTGGTGGGCAATGAGGGTAAGTGACTTGCCCAGGGTCACACAGCTAGTAAGTGTCAAGAGTCTGAGGCCAGATTTGAACTCAAGTCCTCCTGAATCCAGGACTGGTGCTTTATTCACTGTGTCACCCAGCTGCCCCCTGGAGGCAATATAATGTGAAAGGGAAATTAGATAGTTTCTGTTTGGTATATGAATAGAATTGGGAGTAATGGCAAAAGGGAATTACAGAGAGGCAGATTTAAGCTCGATATAAAGGGAGAAAATATGACAATAAGAAATGTCCCCTTAGAGTTGGACTTTCTTCTTGGAGTAGGTTCCCCTTCACTGGCGGTCCTCAATCCACCAATTTGTTGAGGATGAATAGTGAGAATCTTGGTCAGTTGAAGTTAATGACCTCTCTGGTACTTTCCAGCTCTGAGATTCTGTGCTTCATAAAACATTTCTCTCATACTGGACCTGTGATTTAGTTACATACTAGTTACCATATAGAGCAACTGGTTGGCAGAATGGATAGAGTGTCAAGGCTGGAGTCAGGAAGACCTGAGTTCAAATCTGGCCTCAGACACCCTATGCAAGTCACTTAACTATTTGTTCCAATCTCCTCATTTTTAAAACAAATTGGAGAAGAAAATGGCCAACCATCCCAATATTTTTGCTAAGAAAACCCCAAATGGGGTCCCAAAGAGTTGGACACAAGTGAAAAGACGAAACTAAAAAAGGTACCATTTTAGAGATTTAAAAAACAGGTTGAGGGGGCAGCTAGGTGGCGCAGTGGATAAAGCACTGGCCCTGGATTCAGCAGGACCTGAGTTCAAAGCTAGCCTCAGACACTTGACACTTACTACCTGTGTGACCCTGGGCAAGTCACTTAACCCTCATTGCCCTGCAAATAACCAAAACCAAACAAAACAGAAACAAAAAACCAAAACAAACAAACAAAAAAACAGTTTGAAAAAAGTTTGATCACTTTTTCAGTAGTACTACAGCTAATCTGTGCAGAAATAGTACTAAAACCCAGGTCTGTTTCCAATCCCAAAGTACATGATAGGCTGTGTAAATTTTTTCTCTGGCCATATTCCTAGCCATTGCCTGTTCAGTAAAAATATCCACAGCAATTAACAATCAGGAAGAGAGGGCAAAACATGATTTACTAGTGTTCTGGCCACAATTTCATCAGAATTCAATGACAAGACATAGGTCACAATGGCTGATGGTGCCACTGGATGCAGTGGAAGACCATGGTCTTTTTAAGCCTTTCCAAATAGAACCTACCTTGTCTGGTGTTTTATATGAAAACAATGTAGTTTCCCAAAATGTTATTTTAAAATTTGACAATATACTTTTTCACAAGCAAAGAGTTCTGATATATTTACAAGCAGAATCTGGTTGTGTTAGGGGTTATTTTCTCTGTAATTTCTACCATTTACCCATGATAAAATCAAAATGTAATGTCCAGTCATAAAAGGATGTGGGCTGGTCATATAATGAGACACTAACAACTCATAGAATGGCAATGCAGTACATTGAAGAAATCACTGGATGCAAAAGATCTCTGTTCAAATCCTTTTACTGCTATTTACTCCCTAGAAGATATTGGCCATCTCTCAAACAATGATCTTATTTCACCTAGAAGACTATGTTTTGGGAGGATGATCTTTGTAAGATTTATTAAAAGATACAAGAACAGTACCAGAAAAGAAGGCATGATTGCCTATCTGCCTCATGTCTATGCCAATTCATCCTTCATATCACTGCAAAAGGAACATTCCAAAAAATCTAGTCTAATGATGTTCATTCAACACCAGTGATTACTGTTATCTTCCAGATCAAACTCCTTTGTATATAGTATTTAAAGTCCCTTTGACCTACCTTTTCAACCTTATTTGTATACTGTTCTTCTTCATCATATGTTCATTCCAGCCAAAGTAGACTCATTGCTGTTCCCTACATGTGACATTTCATCTTCTTTCTCTTTACCTTTGCTGTGGCTGTTCCCAGTGCCTGGCATGTACTCCTTCCTCACCTCCACCTTTTAGAATCCCTAGTTTCCTTTAAAAACTCATTTTGGGAGCAGCTAGGTGGCGCAGTGGATAGAGCACCGGCCCTGGAGTCAGGAGTACCTGAGTTCAAATCTGACCTCAGACACTTAACACTTACTGGCTGTGTGACCTTGGGCAAGTCACTTAACCCCAGTTGCCTCACTAAAAAAAACCAAAAAAAACAAAACTTATTTTGGATTCCCCTTCCTATATGAGGCCTTTCTCACTCTCCCCACAAAGTCAGTTGCTAGTACCCTTCCAACTTGTATTCATTTTGTAGTTGCTTTATTTATACTTACTTTGTCAATATTTATATTTTCTCACCTAATAGAATGTACACTCCTAAAAGGTTGTTTTTTGTCTTTTTTTCCACAGGTCTGGCATAGTGCTTGATATATAGTAGATGCCTAATAAGTGCCAGTTACATCATAGGATGGAGAATTCCTATCAGTGAGACCTTACATCCATTGAAGCATAATTAAATATAACTTACTTTCATCCATTAGTCTTTTGGTTGATTAAACTTTTCCCCCTTCTTTTGCCCATTTTCACATTTCTAGCTCTCCATTTGGTATAATTAGTGAACTATCTGACTGTGCACTATACTGGATCACTCTCCCTCCTCCTCCTCCTAGCTTCCCCATCTTCCTTGTAGTCTAGTTAAAGTTCTGTCTTCTGAAAGAAATCTCCTTAATCCAGTCCTCCTTAATCTTAATTCCTTCTCTATGAGACTATACCTAATTTATCCTGGACATATATTTGCATGCTGTTGTCACTGGGGAAATTGGTGGTGGTGATGGGTGTGTGTGTGTGTGTGGGGGGGTCCTTAGTTATTTCTCTTTAAAGAATTTCAATTGGGGGGATTGCCTTTTTTCTATACTCATCCACATGGAGATATCTAGGCATCATAGTAGATTGAGCACTAAGAACAGAGTTAGTAAGAAGGGATTTCAGATCCAGCCTCAGACATTTACTAAGTATGTGAACCTGAGTAAGTCATTCAACCTGTTTGCCTTCGTTTTCTTATTCATAAATTGGGCTAATAATATCACCTACCTCTCAGGGTTGTTTGTGGGGATCAAATAAGATAGTAATTGTAGCACTTTACAAATCTTAAAGTGTTATATAAATACTAGCTATTATTATAAGTGCTAAATAAATTCTAGTTCCCAAAGGAGAAAAGATTACTTCAGATGACTTAACTGAAAGCGGAGTAGATCCAAGCAGTTTTGCTTCTGTGTCTGATTGCTACATTTTAGCTTAAAATCCTGGGATTTTCATTAGCTCTCAGAATCACTGAGTCTCTGGTGAGTCTGATCACATGCTTGTTTCCTAACCATATTGCTTAGTCCATAACATTTCTTTCTTCCTCTAGATTGTTATTCTACATGAAAGCAGGATTGTGGAAAACATAAGGAAGGGTGGGAATCCAGTCCTAACTCCCCTCCAAGCAATACAAGTAAATCTTAGAACTGTAGGTAGAAAGTTTCCTATTGAGAGAGTCTCTCTCCCAACTAGAGGTACAGATTCATCCCTAAGGTCTGGCTTTTCACATACATAGAATGGGCAACCAGCTTGATAACATGATTTCAGGGGTGTCAAGAATACCCTTCTTTCTTATGACTACAATGTCACCTTTATGGATAAATTATGTTCCTAAGACTAAAGGATCAAAATTTTTATCTAAAAGAGAACTTAAATGCCATAGCGTTCAACTCTCTCATTTTTTAAGATAAGAGATTCAGAGAGATACAGTGATTTTCTCAAAATCACATAAGTAGCATTAGAGGAATTTGAATTCAACTCCTATGACTAGGTTTCAGTTTTCTCATCTGTAAAATGAGCTGGAGAATGAAATGGCAAACTGTTCCTGTATCTCTCCCAAGAAAACCCCAGATGGGGGGTCAAAAAAAGTTGGAAATGACTGAAATGACAGAACAATAACCAATGACTCCTAATTCTTTTTTTAAAAGTATTTTATTTTCCAGTTACATATAAGGATTGTTTTCAACATTTCTTTTACAGGATTTTTAGTTCCAAATCTTTTTTCTCCCTCCCTCCCTTTCCTCCTTCCTCCCCAAGATGGAAAGCATTCTGATATAGGTTGTACATATACAATCACATTAAACATATTTCTATATTTATCATCTTGTGAAAGAAGAATCAGAGCACAAGGGAAAAACCTCAAAAAAGAAGGAAAAAAAAAAAACAGTCCAAAAGTAGAAACAATATGGTTCAATCTGCATTCACAATTCATAGTTCTTTCTTTTGGATGTTGAGAACATTTTCTATCATGAGTTCTTTGAAACCGTTTTGGATCATTGCAGTGCTAAGAGCCAAGTCTATCCCCATTGTTCATCACACATTCTTGCTGTTACTGTGTACAATGTTCTCCTGGTTCTGCTCCTATCAGTCAACATCAGTTCATATAAGTCCTTCCAGGTTTCTCTGAACTCCTGCTCATCATTTCTTACAACACAATAGTATTCCATTACATTCATATACCACAACTTGTTTAGCCATTCCCCTATTGATGGACATTCCCTCAATTTCCAATTCTTTGCCACCACAGAGAGAGCTACTATAAATATTTTTGTACATGTCAGTTCTTTTCCCTTCTCAATGGTCTCTTTGGGATACAGACCTAGCAGTGGTACCACTGGGTCAAAGGGTATGAAAAGTCCCATAGCACTTTGGGCATAGTTCCAAATTGCTCTCCAGAATGGTTGGATCAGTTCACAGCTCCACCAACAATGCATTAGTGTTCCAATTTTTCACACCTCCAACATTTATTATTTTCCTTTTTTCTCATATTAGCCAATCTTATAGGTATGAGGTGGTACCTCAGAGTTGTTTTAATTTGCATTTAGATAGATCAATAGTGATTTAGAGCATTTTTTCATATGGCAATAGATAGCTTTGACTTCTTCATCAGAAAACTGCCTGTTCATATCCTTTGACCATTTCTCAATTGGGAAATGACTAGGATTCTTATAAATTTGATTTAGTTCCTGATATATTTTAGAAATGAGGCCTTTATCAGAAATGCTGGCTGTAAAATTGTTTCCCCAGTTTTCTGCCTCCCTTCTAATTTTGGCTGCATTACTTCAGTTTGTACAAAAACTTTTTAATTTCATATAATCAAAGTCTTCCATCTTGTATTTCATAATATTCTCTATCTCTTGTTTGGACATACATTGTTTTCCTCTCCATAGATCTGAGAGGTAAACTATTCCTTCCTTTCCTAATTTACCTATGGTATCACCCTTTATGTCTAAATCTTGAAACCATTTTGACCTTATTTTTGCCTAGTTTCTGCCATACTATCTTCCAGTTTTTGCAGCAGTTTTTATCAAATACTGAGTTCCTATCCCAGAAGCTGGAGTCTTTGGGGTTGATCAAACAGTAGATTACTATAGTCATTTACTACTGTGTCTCTTGTGCCTAACCTATTCCATTGATCCACCACTCTATTTCTTAGCCAGTACCAAATAGTTTTGATGACTGCCACTTTATAGTATAGCTTCAAATTTGGTATGGCTAGCCCACCTTCTTGTGCATTTTCTTTTTTCATTAGTTCCCTTGATATTCTTGACTTTTTGTTTTTCCAGATGAATTTTTTTATTATTTTTTCTAACTCTATAAAATAATTTTAGGTAGTCTCATTGGTATGGCACTGAATAGGTAAATTAATTTAGGTAGAATTATCATTTTTATTATATTAGCTCGGCCTATCCATAAGCAATTGATATTTTTCCAATTACATAGATCTGATTTTATTTGTGTGAAAAGTGTTTTATAATTGTGTTCATAGAGTTCCTGGGTTTGTCTTGGCAGGTATATTCCCAAGTACTTTATATTGACTACCATTACTTTAAAAGGAATTTCTCTTTCTATCTCTTCCTGCTAAGCTTTGTTGGTCATGTGTAGAAATGCTGATGATTTATGTGCATTTATTTTATACCCTCCAACTTTGCTAAAGTTGTTAATTATTTCAAACAGTTTTTTACTTGATTCTTTAGGATTCTCTAAGTATACCATCATATCATCTGCAAAGAGTGAAAGTTTTGTTTCCTTCTTTCCTATTCTAATTCCTTTCTCTTCTCTGATTGCTAAAGCTAACATTTCTAGTACAATATTAAATAATAGAGATGATAATGGACATCCCTGTCTCACTCCTGATTTTATTGGGAATGCCTCTAACTTATCCCTGTTACTTATAATGTTTGCTGATGGTTTTACATAGATATTCCTATGCTCTCTAGGCAATGATTCCTAATTCAATTTTTCTTCTATTATGCTTCACTGCCTAGCAGTCTTCTACTTCATATTTCCCAGAATGATTTAGTCTAAAGACTACTATATTTGGAGTCAGAATGTAGGTCCAAATCCTGGCTCTACTACTTAGCAGTAGGATATTGGGGGTAATCCCTTCTCATCTCTGATACTCAGGTTCCTTCTATGGATAATAAGGGGATTGGATAAAAGCATCTCCAAGCTTCCTTCCACCTCTAAATCATAGTATTCTTTAATGGATAATACGGAATCTAGTTCCTCTCCCAACCTCAACACTTAATTTGCTATGTGACTAAAAATGTTTCTCTGAGCCTTGGTTTTCTGATCTGTAAAATGGAGATAATAGTATTGTCTACCTCACAGGACTGTCCAGAGAAAAATATTTTTTAAACCTTAGGTACTTTAGAAATTAAAATTATTACAATTAGCATATTGAAATGCAAATATACCTAGGTAAAGTAACTCCTCAACCTGTTCTCACTCAATTACACCTCACTGAGATATGTTATCTGCTTATTTCCTCAGAAGAGCTTTTTTGCAAAGGGCAAAGGAAAAATAACCCCAAACCACCAAAGGATAGCATCCCTTTTTGTACATTATTTGAAAACTAAATTTTTGGACTAGAAATGAACTAAAATCATAGAATTCCAGTTGGAGGAGGAGTCCAGGGATATTGCTCCTGAGTTAGAATGCAAGCTTCTTAGGGACAGTAACTTTTTCTCACTCAGTATGCATGAAGTACAGAGCCCTACACATAATAGGTGCTTTAATGGTATTTGTTGAATTGAATTATCAGTCCAATTCTTTTATTTTAAAGATAAGGAAATAGAGTCCAAGAAAAGGGGTAGAACTTTTTCAAGATTAGGGCTTCATCTACTGTGCTTATAGCCTGAAAGAACTGAGTTCAAATCCAGTTTCAGACACTTACTAGCTACGACCCAGGGTAAATCCCTTAACTTCTGTTTGCCTCAGTTTCCTCATCTGGAAAATGGGAACTAAAGTTTATATAGTGCTTACTTTGTGCCAGGTAATATGCTAAAGTAATAGTAATTATAGCCACCATTGGTATATTTCTTACTATGTGTAAGGCACTGTACTAAGTAAACAAATATTATTTCATTTGATCTTCACAACAACCCTGGGAGATAGGTGCTATTATTATCCATATTTGGAAGAAGAAACTGGATGAATGAAGATGATGATAACACCTACTTTGAAGGGTTGTTATTAGGCTTAAGTAAGATATTTGTAAAGTTTTAATACAGTATTACTAAGCACATAGTGGGTGCTATATAAATAATAGCTTTGATTATTATTAGGTCTTCCAAATCCCAAGTTCAGTACTCATTCTTTTATCCAATTTATTCTCCTAATTCAACCTTCTTCTTAGACGATGACTATACAGAAATAAAGAAGAGGGGAAAAAACACCCAAGAAAGAGTATTTTAAAACCCAAATCTCTCTTAATAAATTCCTGAAACCAGTCCTGTTCTGAGTAGTATGATTAAATATTTGCTAGGAATTCCTTTTGTGCCCCAAAGGACAGCCATGCTGTCAAAATTCTGAAGACGTTGCATCGTTCTTAGAAGATGACCTTCCAGGAGATTAATTGACATGCAGGAATGTCCTTGAAGAAGTTCAAACTGTCACTTCTCTTCTCCTCACCAATGTAGTCCCCACTAGAATCTTGAGATAGTTAAATCTTATTTGAAGTCAACAGTGTCAAAGAGAGGCTTGATTTATTCTGGCTGGAATAACATACCTGCCACCCAATTCAAATATTTCATAGCTTTGAAGTGTGCCCATGCACCTGGGTGGAATGAAACCAGGACTCACATGCTGGAGGGAAGCTATGTCAAGACAGAAATCACTCCACCACCACAGACCCTTTCCCCTCTGGGTTGTCATGCTTAAATAAGAAGCAGCCTGCTGAGAGGTTTGTGTGGAGAATTGAAAGCCATATCGTGTATAATGCAGAAAGCAAACAAGGAAATGTTCAATTTTCACATTAGTCATTTTTATATGCCTCTGTTACTGACACATGTGCTCATGGAAGGACAGTTTCTTTCTCCTATGGAAATGCTTCATGGGTGCGGAAAATGTAAAGCTATGGGGAAAATGATAACTATGATTAGATCTCATATATATGTGTATGTATGTAGAGGATCATATATGTGTGGGTGGTACATACATACATAGAATGCTATTTAAATGCTAAATTATTCATTCTGAAAATAGTCTCTGGAATCATTTTACCATGAAGAAACTGAGGCTCAGATAAGTTTATGACTTTGCACCTTAAATAGATAAGAGTAGCAGAGCCCAGATTCAAGCCCAAGTCTGAATAGAAATTAACTGTTCATTCCACTTTCAGTGTTCATATGCTCTTGGGGTGAGAGGGTAGAGATGAGGTAGGGGAGGGCAAGGGAGATAACAAAAAAGAAAGTAGGAGGAAAAGATGACAGGATAAAGTAAAAGTGAAAAGTTGGCAATCCTTGGGAGGAGAAAAAGAGTTGCGCATGAGAGGCTAAAGATGGGAGCTCTAGTTCTAGGTCTGCTAATCACTAACTGTGTGATGTTAGACAAGTCACTTGGGCTTTCTGGCCTCAGTTTCTTCATCTCTCAAGTGAGAGTAAAGCAATTATCCTACCTAGGTCACAGTGCTATTGTGGAGCTTCAATGAAATAATAGACGTGGAAATGCATTGAAATATTACAAGTGTTACAAATTAAGTTGTGATTACTTTTATTCTTTACTTATAATGAATAATACATTATTATTTTCTTTATGAATAATAAAGTAATAGTCATAGTCTGTAGCATTTTCCCCAAGTAGAAAGGAGATGGTGTAACTGCTTTACAACAGAGTAAGAACTCCCCTTCCCCCAACAACTCTGAACTACATATGAAACTTAGGGAGACAGGCTCAAAATCTGCCTCTGCAACTTAGTAATTGTGTGATCCCAAGTCAGTCATTTCACCTTCCTGAGTTTGTCAGTTTTCCATTTACAAAATGAAGATAATAATAGCTATAATACATAACCTCACATTTTATTTGAGTTTCGTGCTGTGAGGATTAAATGAGATAGCATATGTAAAGCTCTGTGCAAACCTTAAAGTGCTACCTAAATGACAGATTATTGTTACATTATTGTTATCACCAAAATTATTATTATTATTATTTACATACCTAGGATATGTATTCATTATCATATATATTCTCCAAAATCCATTGTTTCCAGTTTGCCTTTAATAACAAATTCACATTGCAGAATCAAACATCTTAGATTTAGAAATGATCTTAGAGGATCACGTGGTCCTACTCCTTGGCTTTTACAAATGAGAACAGTCAGGCCCAAAAAGAAGTGACTCACCTAAGTTTAGGCAGGAATTGAGATAGTGATAGAGCTGGACTAGAACCCAAGTTTCTTGATGCACAAAAGTTTTCACTTCTCCATGTTGTGTGTTATTTTCAGAAAGAGATCATTATAATCATTTTAATTTTGGTTATTTTACTTTGAGGAAGGTGTATCACACTTTGGCTACATATGAGGTGGGTAGGGAATGGAACTTAGCATGATATTGGTCACTTGATTTTGCAATCTACTCATTCAGGCTTAGAAAATTAGGTGGGAAAGGCTGCAAAGAGCAGATACAGGAGCTGACTTGCTCTATTGAGCTCAGCCTTCCTATCTTCCTTTCTGCCTTCAGTACATGATTTCTGTCACCTCCCTTTTGCAAGTCCACCATCTGGGCTGGGGAAAAAGGGTTCTTGGGCTAGAAAGAACAAGCGAGGGAGCTCAAAGCCAAACCCCCTGAAGGCTCTTGGCACCCACTTACCTAAAACTATGGATCCACATAAGAATTCCAAGAAAAATGTGGAAAGGAAAGAATTAAGAGAGAGAGAGAGAGGAGAGAGAGAGAGAGAGAGAGAGAGAGAGAGAGAGAGAGGCGGGGGGGGGGTGTCTTGATATCAGAATGACAGTCTTAGTTGTGGAAGCTTATTTAAATCATTTCACCCTTTGGACTTTAGTCCCTTTCTCAGCACAATGATGGAATAGATCAAAGGATGTTTAATGTCCCTAATAGCTTTAATGAACTAGATTTTTATGATTTTCTACTTGCCATGATACATGGTAAGAGAAAAGACATCACTTTTCCAACAAAGGTCCATATAGCCAAAGCTATGGTTTTTCCAGTAGCAATATATGGCTGTGAGAGATGGACCATAAGAAAAGCTACTGGTTTTTTAGTGGGCTGTTCAGATTTGCCATAAAGTTTTCTTCCAAGGAGCAAATGGTTTTTGTTGTGGTTTTTTTCATTTTGTGGCTGCAGAGCCTGTCTACAGTGATGTTTGAACCTAAGAATATCCTTTATATTGTACCTACTTTGCTTCTTTACATTGCCCAACCATTGTTTCTATTTCCATAGGGGATGTAAGATTTACCAAACTCTTCCTCCACTAACCCTATGAGTTAGAAAGAAAACTATTATCATTTTAATTTTACAAAGAAGGAAAACTGAGGTCTAGAGAGATTAAATGTCTTTTCCAAAGTTAATAAATGTCAGGGACAAGATTTGGGCCAAGGTATCCTGATTGCATACCTAGGGCCTATGTTCTGCTGTACCATGCTGCCTCCTGCTGTTTTCTCATCATTTAGCCCACATTGCCTCACCAATACATCTCAGTTGCCATCCCTAACCCAGCTTGAGGTTGACTAGACAAATGATGTATTTGACAAGAAGACTGTTCTGAGCAACTCACTTTGTTTTATGGTAAATTAATCATTGTCAATTTCTTGTTCTCTTTTCTAGGACAGGTCAGTAGAATGGAGGAGAAAGTTGGTGTTGAGGAAACATAAGAAGGTCCAAAAGGAATTTTTTACATGCCCAATCCCTCACTCCCTCCCTCCCTCCCTTTGCTTCAGCACGAGATGCTTAAAAATACATATCCAAAATCTGAACATGAACAGATGGCAGATTTGCTGGCTCAGTAAAAACACTGCTTTGTTGATCAGTCAAATCCACAGCAGCAATTGGTGATTTAATGGTCCTGGTCTTAAAACCTAAGCACCATGAGCCATTTCAGTTTTGTTTGAGAGCTGTGTTAACTCAGTACATTTAATGAAATATAATACTGGGACCCCGTGGAAGAAAATGGATTAACTCTTTGTGAGCATTATGATTCCAAAGGAATTTGGCTGGGAGTCACAAGAAGCTGAAAAATATTCTGATTTAATTCTAAGGAGTAGTATTATTCTAACCTGTTTCCCACTTGACAGAGGTGATGGATCTGTGAGGGTGGAGAAAGCAACAGTCTCTGGCAGGTAGGTCTTCAAGTGCCAGTCCTCTGAGTCTCTGGCTCTTCAAAGAATCTCAGATTTGGAAGGGGCTTAGAAGGCCATCTAATGCAACCCCTACAAGAAGAATAAATCACCTCTTAAAAAATTTCTAACAATTGTTCTTCCAGTTTCTGCTTAAACGTCCCATAGTGATGGGGGGAACTCACTACTTCATAAAAAACATCCATTCACTATTTAAAAAAAAACACTTTACTATATTGACTCAAAATATTCTTTCCTGAAAGTTGCCTAAGGTGGTTCAAGATAATTGAATTTGATGTCAAAGGACCAGAGAGCAATTCCCAGCTCTGTCATTTCATTACCACTTGTTAAAATTGGGCAACTCACCTAATCTATCCAGAATTCAGTTTCCTCATCTGTAAAATGAATGGGCTGAAAAAGATGACCCTTAAAGTTGCTTCTAGATATAGATAGAGAGATAGATAGATCTATCAATGTATGTAAATATATACATATACATATTATATAAACATTTATCTGCCTCTCTCTCTTTCTACACACACATCCACCCACCCCACCACACCTACACACCACACACACACACACACACACACACCACACACACACATCGGGGCAGCTAGGTGGTGCAGTGGATAAAGCACCAGCCCTGGATTCAGGAGGACCTGAGTTCAATCCAGCTTCAAACCCTTGACACTTACTAGCTGTGTGACCTTGGCAGGTCACTTTAACCTCATTGCCTTGGCAACAAAAACAAATAAAACACAAAAACAAATACAAACACATGAACATGACAGACAGGATTCTCTATATTCACATATATACGTGTGTGTGTGTGTGTGTGTTCTATAGTCCTTGGGATGTAGTCATATAAAAATAAATGTAATCTCTCTTCCAAGTTTATTCCTTGCTAGCCCTGTCAATATTTGGGAAACAATAATCAGGCGCTCTCACCACAAATTTTTCCTTTTCAATACAAACCACTTTTTTTATTCAATTGGGACTGAACACAATCCAGCTTGTCAATGTCCTCCTAAAATAGCACCTCCCAAAGAATTTGTGCCCAGAAATGATTGCAGTATTCCTTATATGTTCTGACCAAAGCAGAGTAAAGCTTACTATCATCTTGTTTGTTTTAGAAACAATTCTTTTATTAATTCTGTATTTTTTTTATTAATTCAGCCTAAGACAATATTGCTTTTTTGGGGAGTTGCCATGCTACATTGGCTCATTGATTTACTTTACTAAAACTCCTAGAATTTTTCACATGAATTTGCCATCTGGACATGGCTGCCCATGAAGGTATCCATTTTTTTTAAATCTGCAATTTTTATTCTATTAATTTTACCCAGCATTGCAGATCATAAAGAATGTGTTTGGGGTTCTTTTCTTTGTATCCTTCAAATCTTACATCTGTTACTTGTTTACCTGTGTTACTTTAGGCAAATCATTCAACCTCGAAGGCCCTCAATGATGTCACAGCCAACGAGGGAGTTTGAATAATAAATGGCCTCTGAAATTCCTTTTAGGCCTATATCTATGAGCCTGTGATCCTTCTTCCATTCTATATCATAGTTATCCCTCTCAGCTTCATATCATTATAATATGTAATAAATATGCCTTCCTTATCTTCATACATGGTATGGATAAAATATTGAAAAGAAGAGGCAATGACAGAGTCTTTGGCATGCCATTAAGTTTCTTTCAGGTAGAGATAGATTCACTAGCCAATAATATTTTAGTCTGATGCTCACTTGTTCTAAATCTATGTAACTGTACTATCACCTATCCCACATCTATCTTATTCATAAAGATAAAAATGAAACTGTTGAATGCCTTGGTAAAATTCATATAAGTTAGCATTCTACTGATTTATTATGGTAACAATAAGCTTGACATTGTTTATTTTTTTTTAATCCATGATAATCCTCTGTGATCACCTTTCTTTCCCAGTGCTTGTCAATTGTCTTTGGTGAGAAGGAACAGCAAAGGATCCATATAAATCTTTCTGTCCTGATTTTGGCAGCAGACTACCAGGAGAAAATAAGGAAAGTGCTATTTGTATACAAAAATTTTATTTCTAATTAAGCTTACATTTTTTTGTATTTAGGTGGCATGGTGGTTAGTGTGCTGGATTTAGAATCTGTGTTTGAATCCTTCTTCAGACACTTATTAGTTGTGCGAACCTGGGAAAGTCACTTCACTGTATCCAGCCTCAGGTTCCTTATCTACAAAATGAGAAAAATGATAGGGTTGTTGTGAATATTATGTAAAAAACTATATGTAGGGGGCAGCTAGGTGGCGCAGTGGATAAAGCACCAGCCCTGGATTCAGGAGGACCTGAGTTCAAATCTGGCCTCTGACACTTGACACTTACTAGCTGTGTGACCCTGGGCAAGTCACTTAACCCCAATTGCCTCACCAAAAATAAATAAATAAATAAATAAAAAAAACTATATGTAAGGGGGCATCTAGGTGGCACAGTGTATAGAGCACTGGCCCTGGATTAAGGAGGACCTGAGTTCAAATCCGACCTCAGACACTTGACACTTGCTAGCTGTGTGACCTGAGCAAGTCATTTAACCCCCATTGCCTGCAAAACACTAACAAACTTAAAACAAAAAAAAAACTATATGTAAAACAGTTATAATCACTAAAACTCTTTTAAATTCTTCTTCTCATTATTTTTTTTCCACTACCATAATTCGTTTGTTAAACTTAAAATAAAATTTAAGAATAATATTGCAATTGGGAGTGGCTAGGTGGTGTAGTGGATAAAGCACCAAAGCCCTGGATTCAAAATACCTGAGTTCAAATCTGCCTCAGACACTTGACCACTTACTACCTGTGTGACCCTGTGCAGTGTCAATTACTCCATTGCCCCACAAACAACAAACAAACAACAACAAAAATCAAAAGTAATAACAGAAACAAATACAAACAAAAGAAAAAAAAATATATTGCAATTGGTTATTTAGGTTTTTGAGATGAGGAAGGAGGGTAGAGAGTTCCAGTTTGTTGAGAGGGGGGAGCATAGATTGAGCCAAATATTAGAAACCTAACATTTATCTGTTATGATCATTGTTCCATTTCCATTCTACATTCTACCATCTAATTGTGGTCATTAACATGACAAGGTGTGCAGTTTTTTGTTATCCATATAATTAGTCAAGAGGCTTAAATGCAGGCTGTGGACAAAGAAGAGCCAATAAACTGGAGAATCACAAACTTGAGTGAAATCATAATGAAGTTCTGTTACTGTTGAATTCAATTCAACAAGCATTATCTAGTTCTGGGAATTCTTCTAGATACTGGGGGCACAAAGACAAAAAGGAAACAGGGTCCTGCCCTCAATGAACTTATTTGCTGTTAGAAGGGAAAACAAGGTCTTTTCAATAATAAATTGTTTCTGGTAGGTTAGACTGCCCATTCCATTGGTCTACATAAAAGCTCTTTTTAAAGGAAGGTCCCAGGGAGCTTGAGCAAGGATTCTTAATTTGGCTTTGCCTTTCATAGACCCTTGGAATTCTGATGACTTTGCACCCCATTCTCAGAATAATGCTTTTAAATGCATAAAATAAAACATGGTATTAAAGGAAACTAATTACATTGAAATAGTTACAATTTTTTATTAATTCATAAATACCATGTAAATTCCATTTGCATAAATTCACATCAAGCCTGTGTGAGGGGTGGAGTTGATGAGAGTTTGGAAGAAGAGACAGCATTGTTTTGTTTTGTTGACTTCAGATTCTCTTCAGGAAAGGTCATGCGAGGGAAATAAATACTCTTTCAAGAAACCAACATGGAGAGGGGCTGGGATCTTGATCCTATCCCTATCCTCAGCTCACCATGCCAGAAACTTCAGAAAATGTCTCCTTGGTGAAAACCTGGGATTCTCAGTCGAGTTGAGATATCTTGCTCCAGTGGGAGAGCTCATTCACATTCATGTATTGTTTGGTATATTTTAATTTAATTTAACTTTTGCTATTCACTACATGTGGTATTTATGTAAGTAGTGTTTGGTGGTAAAAATCAAGCCCTGGAAATAAAGTGTTTGGACACTCTCCCCATTAAGGGGTGGCTATAGGGAGAATCACAGGAAACCTAAAAATATATCCCCTAATCTAACACTATTTAGTTGTTCACACATGTATGTGTGTATACACATATTTGCATACATATAAGAACATATATATTCTATGCATGCATATATATTTGTGTGTATATATGTAATAGATAGATAGATAGATAGATAGATAGATAGATAGATAGATAGATAGATAGATAGATAGGTAGATAATTTCTAACCCAATATCATCCTCTATGAGGAAAGCAGAGTGCCCAGAACTTATTAAGCACTTATAATATGCCAAGTACTGTGCTTAAGTTCTGGCCATTCAAAGCAAGGCAAAAATAGCCTCTGTTGGGGCAGGTGATGCAGTGGATAGAGCACTGGCCCTGGATTCAGAAAGGCCTGAGTTCAAATCCAGCCTCAGACACTTAATACTTACTAGCTGTATGACCCTGGGCAAGTCACTTAACCCCAATTGCCTCACCAAAAAAAATAGCCTCTGCTATCTAGGAAGTCATCATCTAAGGTGGAAGACAATATTAAAACAACTGCAAACAAACAAACAAACAAACAAGATATATACAGGATATCTTGGAGACATATCAAAGGGAAGGCATTAACATTAAGGGGTTTGGAAAAGGCTTCTTGATTTTTTAGCTGAAACTTAAAGAAGCCAGGAGGTAGAGATAAGAAGGGGGAGCATTTGGGGCATAGGTGATAGCCAGTGAAATGCTTAGAGTTTGGAGATAGAGGACTTCTTGAAAGAATAGCAAGCAAAGCACCACTGGATTGTAGAATAGGTTGGGAAAAACAAGCCTCGAAAGACTGTCTGGAGCTTGCCTGTGATGGGTTTTGAATGCTAAACAGAGAAGTTTATTTTTTATCTTTAAGGCAACAATGAGCCACCAGAGCTTATAAGTAGGTACTAATATCATCAGGCCTGTGCTTTAAGAAAATACTTTGGCAGCCATGTAGAGGATGAATTAGAGGGTCAGAGACTAGAGGCACGGGGATCAATTAGTGGACTACTGTAATAATTCAGGAGAATAGTTATGAGGACATGAACTGTTTGGTTAACTGTGTGAGTAAAGGGAAAGGGATGATGTGAGAGAGCAGTCAATAGACATTTATCAAGCATGAGCTATATGCCAGGCACCTTGTAAAGGATCTTCTCTTCTACATAGACTTAAATGAAGGAAATAGGAATAGGTGAAAACAGAGGAAAGTACTGAGGTGTGAAATAGGGGAAAGGGTAGAGCTCATGACCAGTAGCCTTGATTTTCTCAATAAATTCAAAAGTGAGGCTGAGGGGAGTAAGGGGTAAAATTTATCCTTGTGGCTTGAAAAGAAGGAAAAGGATTACAACAGTTGTTGTAAAGAAAAATAATAGAGAGTTAATTCATCTAGAATAAAAGAATTATCATGAGTAATGAGGAAAGACTGAAGATCCGAGATATTGTGGTTGTAAATAGAAATGATATCAAATACAGATCTGAACTTTGTGCCTTTCTCATGCCTTTTTGAAGTCTCCTGGCTATGCCCCAGAAGATATTATTCTTCTTGCCCCCCTACCTGAATTCCCAGTACTCTTTTGTATTGTCCTTCCCTTATTACTATGTAATCTCATGGAAGGCAGAGGCTGGCATGCTCTCTTGTATTTATATATCCAGTGCTTAACATATTGCTTAGCGTTAATAAGTGCTGAATAATTCTTATTTATCTGTGGAGAAAGGAACACATGCCATCTTGTGGAATTGGGTCATAAGTTTTAAGAATTACAACCAGGTAGCATTTTTTGCATCCTGTTTTTTTTCCTCTTATTCCAGTAAGGACATTCTCCTTGTTCCTAGCCATTGTAAGAAGGTCCCATCAGAATTAACCCATATGACCTTTCCAGTCCTCATTTATACTTTTCTTCTGATGAAGTAAATCATTTGAAAACATTACATACAGGGGAAGCTAGGTGGTGCAGTGTATAAAGCACTGGCTCTGGATTCAGGAGGGTCTGAATTCAATCTGGGCTCAAAACACTTGACACTTACTATCTGTGTGACCTGGGCAAGTCACTTAACCCTCATTGACCCACAAAAACAAACAAACAAACAAAGCAAACAAACCAAAAAGAAAACATTACATAAGTGGCCCTTCATGGGAACAAGTTGAATGATCAAATGATACTTAAAATTTGCTAAACTTTTAATATACTTTAAAGAGTTTCATAAATGGCAGATTATTATTATCATCATTATCACAATCACTACTTAAATCATAACCACTACCACCACCATCATGATTATCATTGTCATTGCCATTGATACCATTGTTATTGTTGTAAAATTTGTAAAGATCAGAAAGTCAGGCCAAGGAAAGGATGATGAAGGGGGAAATGAGGAGAGAGGTGAATGAAAATTAGTCCAATTGATCCATCCTTCACTGAACATATTATGTCTGTGTACTATCTCTGGAACTACATTCCAAGCCCTTATGGTGAGGATCATGCTTCCTACCTATTTATTCCCAGGGTCTCTATAATAACCTACATAAGGATGTGCTCAGGAGCCATGTGCTGATAATGAAGACAATACTGATGGTCGTTAGAAAGACTCAATATGGCAGTGAGGATGCACAATTGAGACAGAGGGAGCAATAAAAAACAAAAGAATTGTGGTCTGAGAATGAAAGCTCAGAATTGGGGATAATATAGGTATGTATCAAAGTTTTACGATGACAGTGTATTCAGGTGACTCCATCTCTCATGTGGTATCTGCTATGCTATAAATGATAGGTTATAGCTCTCCCTCCCATTGTGTTTGGTCACTTCCTGTTGTTTGTTTGTCTGTTTTTAATTAGCAAAACATATTTTATATCTACCTATGTTTTACCTCTTGATTCTTCTTTTTTTTTTCATATTTGATTCAATTTAATTGAGTGGTCATTTATTAAGTCATTCCATATACATTTCATTCATTCCTATCTATTTCCACTATCAGCACCCTTCTTCATACCTGGAATACACCAGTTTTCACTTGTTACTATCACACTTAAGAAATTATAATACTTCATTATTCACAGAATGGAGTCTAAATTTAGGGCCTGACATTTTAGTCTTTATACAACCTGGCTTCAATCTACTTTGACATTATTCTCCATTTTGGATCTTTTATCCAGCCAAATACCTTCATGAGTACCCTGGCTGCATATATGTATTCACATATTCCCTCTTACTATACTTTTATTCCAACATCCCACAAAGCCATTACCCTGCTCTGAACTTATATCTCCTATTACTCCAAGTTTCAGTACAAATCTTTCCATGAAATGATTCAAAACTAGCCCTCACTGATGACTTTGTGTCCATGTCATGTCTTTAAAACTAGATCGTAAGCACTTTGAGAGCAGCTAGGTGTTGTAGGGGATAGAATACCAGGCCTGAAGTTAGGAAGACTCATCATCCTGTGTTCAAATCTGTCCTCAGACACTAGCTATTTGACCTGGAAGTCATTTGACCCTGTTTGTCTTGTTTCCTCATCTGTAAAATGAGCTTGAGAAGGAACGGCAAGCCATTCAAAACTCTTTACCAAGAAAACTCTGAATTAGGGTCATGAAGAGTAGAACATGACTGAAATGATGAAACAACAACAAAAAACCCTTAAAGCAGGAGACCCATTATTTTTAACTGTAGTTTTTGGTTTTGTCTTTGTTTTAGCTCTGTGCCTACTGAAGTAGGCTCAAGTATTTTCTAGGCATTTGTTGGTGTAGGGGTAATGACTAATGGATTACAGGATGATAAGATGTGGATTTATAACCTGGATGGGACTTTAGAGCTCAAAGTCCATATTTTACAGATTGATGAAATAGATCCTTAATCTCTTCATTTCCCATAATCTCTTCCAACTCCAACTCAGCTTTTGACGAAAAACGGTCACATCCTTGGACTTGCCATCATCCATAACATGTTATACTTCCATGTTCCTAAACTTCTAAATTCCTTCATTCATTTATAATCATTAGCATTCCTTCTTTCCATCTAGCCTATAACCCCTAACAATGTTCTTCATCCAACTAGGAGCTCTAAATGATCTACCCCCCCCAGTCCTTTTTCAAGCTTTCAACCCTCCTCTGACTTCAGTCTCTTCACTTGCCTCTCTCTACCTTTTGGTGAATCAATTCAACTATACACTATTATCTCCATTTGAGTCTCTTATTTCCTTGTCCTATTTCTGATCATTCCTTGCCAGACTCCAGAAGTAGACAATTCACAATATCTGCCATCTGTTTACATATTTAAGAAAAACTGGAAAAAGTCACAAAAACTATACTGACTAGTTCCACTGTATATTTATGTTTGGTCTAATCTCAGCTGGGTCTTAACAGCAACAAGTCAATCTTTTTATATCTCTCCAATCCATTGATTCATTATACTATTCACCATAGTGACTATTCCAAGCCTTTTCATTCAAGCCTCTCATGGTTTCCCCTTAACTCCTTCCCCTTCTCAGCTGAAGGACTCACCTCATACTTCCCTGAAAAAATTGAGGCCATTTGATGTCCCTTTATGTTTATCTCAGATCACTCAGATATCTTCCCCCACTAATTTCTTCTATCACCTCTACCTCACATAACAAGGTGGTCCTACTTGCTAAAGCAAATTTCACCATATACACCCTGGGATCTTTCATTTCTTGTCTTCTCCAGATGAGTTCCCCCCATTATGACCTCCATTCTTTCTCATCTTCAGACTCTTACTAATCCTCAATCTCTCCTTATCTACTGACTGCTTCCTTGCTACCTATAATTATGTCCAATTCTGCTCAACTCCACTTGATCTTACCATCCCCATTAGTCTAGAATTCTATATTTCTCCTCCCTTCCATGACTAATTTAGAGAAGTCCTCTATACTTAGTGCCACCACTTCCTCTCCTCTCACTGATTCAAAACATGCTACAATCTGATTTCTGACCCAATAATTCAACTGAATCTACTCTCTCCACAGTTCCAGTGAGCTTTTAATTTTCAAATCTAATGGCACTTTCTCAATTCCCTTCCTTCCTGGACCGTCTCTGCAACTTTGACACTGCTGATCTTCACATTCTTCTGGATACTATCTCCTCTATATGTTTTCATGACTGTTTGCTTTTCATTTTCATCCTACTTCCTCACCATTCCCCAGTTTCCTTGCTGGGTTTTCATCCAGGTCATATGCACTAACCATAGGCTTTGCCTTTGGCCTCCTCCCATATCAATCTCCTTGAGACCTAATCACTCCCATGGGTTTAATTATGATCTATATTGTGATTATTCCAAGATCTATACACCCAGGTTATAACCTCTATTTGGAATTCCTGTCTCACATCACCAGAAGCTTATTAGAATGGCCCATAGGCATCTCATTCAAACAGACTCATTAGCTTTGGCCCTAACCTCCTCTTCCCAATTTCCCTATTACTGTTGACATCATCATCTTTCCAGCCACTAGACTTACAATCTCAGTGTCATCTTCAACTGCTTCACATCAAACTCACTCTACATTTCTAAATTATTGTCAAATCTTATAATTTCTATCACCACAATAATGTCTCATTCATGCTCACTTTCTCTATTCCCTTAAACCACCGGGACCTTGGTGAAAGCCATCATTGCATCATGCCTGGACTAGTATACAACAGTCTTCTAGTTAATTCCTTGCCGCATCTCTCCTCACTCATAGTCCATCCTCCACTCAGTTTTGCCAAAAGTGATTTCCTAAAGTGCAATTCTGGCCACATTATCCTCTCTTCTTTCACCCAATATACTCTCACAGCTACTTGTTGGCTCAGAATAATTTTATAAAAGGATCCACTTGGCTTCCTCCGCCTCTTCCCTCCTCGGCCTGGCACGGCCCGTCCCTCTTCACTTCCGACTGGAAGGCCCGCTTCTCTCGGGAGCCCCCACCCAGGCGCATGGCTCCATGAAGCGGGAGGAGGAGGAAGCACAGCGCGAGAAGTCCCGGTGCTCCAAGTCGGGAAAAAAGGTACAGAAAGCAGGAATGGAACTGGAAAAAGGAAAATTCATTGCAGATACAAAATAGCTCCCCCCCTCTGCTGTAGCTGCCCCTCTGGCCATATACATTTTCTGATTTCAAATAAGATTTCAACCAGTTCATCTTCATCGACAAGGACATCCTCTTTGATTTGGACAAATCAGAAAATGATCTACTGCCTGCCTCCATAGGATTTGGGGCAGGGGACCTAAATGCAGGGCCACCTAAGGACACTGATGGCTCCACTCAGATTCCAGCCCTCTACAGATAATACTGGCTTCATCACTCAACGGGTTCTGCAGCATTCCAGACCTCAAGCACTGAATCAGGATGGGAAAAAAGACGCTGTGTTCCTCCATTAGAGCCCAAGTTGGCAGCAGGCTGTTGTGGGGTAAAGAAGCCCAATTATATCAGGAAGTGGAACACACAGTCACGGGAACCAGTCAACAACTGTACCTGGCTCTAGTTCAGGTCCTCTTCAGAACCACCAGCAGTGGATGGGAGCAATGAGAAGGGAGAATGGTCTGACAACTCTGGGGCCTGGAAAATTCCCCATTACTCGAATGAATCCCACTTCGGAGCTCTGAGCCCACTTTCCCGCCCAATGGAACTGCCAATACCACCAAAAATCTGGTTGTGACAGCAGAAATGTGCTGCTACTGCTTCGATGTCCTCTATTGTCACCTCTATTGGCTTCCCCCAGCCACGACCTTCCTAGATTCACCAATGACCCCTAGTGAGTAGTCCAATGTGTGGGCAGTGAAGATACAGTTTGCCCAGCAGGCATGCTGTCACCTTTCTGGGTTACTCTGTGGAAAGGTGTGGTCTTTATGTTATAAAAAGCTTGAATAACTATTTGAGAGATGGGTAAGCAGGAATAAAGCAATGAGACATAAAAAAAAAAAAGGATCCACTTGACATTAAAAGCCCTTCACAGCCTTCCCCCTTCCTAACTTTCTATTCTTTATATAACTTACTCCTCACCATGAAAACCTCCAATCCAGTTATGCTGCCATATTTGTTGTTTGTCAAACACAGCAATCCCATTTCCCAACTCTATACATTTTCAGTGGCTGTGTTCCATGCCTACAATACTTTCTTTCACCTCTACTTCCTGGCTCCTTTGTTTCCTTGAAGAACCAATTCAAATTTTCCTTTCTGAATGAGGTTCTTCATCCCTTGTTCCAGCTACTACCTTCTCTTTGAAATTACTTTTCATTTATACTCTATCTATCTTGTCTATACAGTTATTTGCATGTTGTCTTCACCATAAGAATGTGAGCTCCTTGAGGGAAAGAAAGAACATTTGTTACATTCTTTGAATATTCTGTGCTCAGCACCCTGCCTGACATATAATAAGTGCTTAATTAATGCTTATTGACCAAATCAAGTTGATGATAATGTGTGGCCGTGGCAGTTCTGGAAATGTGACTGGTGAAATCTGAACTAGCTGAGGAAATGAAGGTTGAGACTTCTGAACATATTGAGTTATTAAGCAATTAATGCCAATTGAAGCCTCCTCAAACTTGTGCTTACTGGACACCAAAATACAGGGAAAGATAGATTTTTTTTTTTTTGGTGGGGCAATGAGGGTTAAGCGACTGTCCAGGGTCACACAGCTAGTACGTTTTCAAGTGTCTGAGGTTGGATTTGAACTCAGATCCTCTGAATTCCAGGGCCAATGCTTTATCCCACTGTGCTGCCTAGTTGCCCCCTGGAAGATAGATTTTTATGCATTAAAAGAAAAAAATTAACAGGATATAAACCAGGATACAAAATTGGGTAATCTGATTTCTAATTGAAGGAAAGATTAGAGGCTTTCTTAGTTGGGAGGGCGAAAGCAAACAGGTTCAATTCCCTGAAATAAAAAAAAGAAGTCCCCTCCCCTTTCCCCTCAAGTGTCCATATTTAAAGGAATAAGTAAAATGCAACCAATTGACTAGTATAGGGCCAGTTTTAAGATAAGATATAAGGATTTATTGAGATGTATAATTGTGAGAAAACTCCTTCCATCAATCTTTAGGTCTGATTGGGTTTTGGTCAGCATAACCCAGGTCCTTAGTTAAGGGCCTCTAAGCAGCAGGGAGAGACTGTCTAGCTTCCCAGCTACATAGGGCTAGTTTCAGTTAATGCAATAAAGTTTTCTCACAATTACCATAATTGAATATTTTTCTCACAAGACAGAAATTGGACTAGACCTATAATTGAATAGAAAGGGAACTGAGCTGGCTCCAGAATTGAGTGACAAGATGACATCAATGGGGTTCACTCAATTCCCACAGAAATTATAGCTGAAAAAATATCTTTGGTCATTTTTTAGTATTAAGCAGAATGCTAGAATCTTCATATTGGAAGAAAGCTCAGAGACTAATCTAGTCCAATCCATATCAATAAAATTCCCTCCCAATATATCCGACATATGGACATACAGTATCTGCTAAGAAAACTGCAATAAAAGAAAATCCACTACTTTCTTTCATTTCTGGATAGCCCTGATTGTTAGAAATCTTTCCTTAGGTTGAGGCCAAATATTCCTCTTTGTTTCCCTCTATTCATGTTAAGTTTTGCATAGAAAAGTTATAAAAGTCTTGATTATAAAATAACTATGGTAGCAAAGTGAAACATATATTATAATCAGTCAGTCCATCATAAATTATTACTGCCAAAGATTACTCATTGAAGAGTGAAAGCAGCTATAAGTGTTCTTTTAGGTGCACAAGAGGGACAGGGATTATATTTGCTATGTGAAAACACCTCAAAACTCCAAATACATAATAATAAATCATTCTATCAATCAAGAAGCATTTTTGCTAGGTATTGGGTATACAACTAGAAAAGTGGAATCCTTGCTTTCAATGAGACTACAATCTAATAAAGTATACTGTGGTGAGTAAACTATATGTAGTCACCCTATTTCTGTCCCAAGTGTAGGGAATATTAGCTGGGGTTTATCATATATTTGTTACTTAGAAATTAGAGGCTACTGCTACCAGTTTTGGGTCATTAAACATTTATTAAAGTATATTAAATATTAGTAAAGATAGCATGTATGGCTCTGAAAGAAAGGAAAACCTAGCTAGGAAACAGAAGAGAGAGAAGATGAGAAATTGGGTATCCCTAGTGGGCTGCACCTCTTCTCACCAAGTTCCGGAGCCCAAAAAAAAGAGATCAATGAGCGTTAGCTCTCTGAAAGAAGGGGCAGAGCCCTGCCCTAACACACTGCTTAAAGCTGATTGGCTAGCATCATTCAAATCTATTGGTTCACTGGATTTGAGGGTGATTAGGCACAGTCCTGCTGATGTTCAGAGCCCCAGAGAACAAATTCTCTGTCAGGAACAAAGCTTTCAGGTGGGTGTGGTTTTAAATGAGGTAATTTCCTAACTCTAGGCTGGCTTTAAGAAAGGTCAGGCCAAGTTCTCTCAGCAGGGGGCCTCTGGGAGTCCCCAAACCCCATTATTTTCTCACAATACTAAGGGGATATAACATGTTCATAGATAAGTAAATATATCTACAAAATATTTGAAAAGTGGTTTGGGAAGAGGCACTATCAACTAGGGAAATTAGTAAAAGGCTCTTAAAGAAGATGGCTTTTGAGCAGAGATTTGAATAGTTCTTTACTCTTCATTCTCTATCTGTACTCTGCTTGATTTCAACTCCAAAGATATCCCCTGGTGTCCTAGTCCATCTTCTTTCCCTACCCCATTTTCCAGCCTCTTTTTATGTCTTCCCTCTTCAGATTGTAAGCTCCTTGAGGGCAGGTACTGTCTTTATTTTTCTTATTTATATCCTCAGTGCCAAGGAACAGTACCTGTCACATAGTGAGTGATTAATAACTGTTTATTGAATTGAATTGAATTTAAAGGAAAGAATTTTTCCAACAGGAGGATAAGAAGAGGTGGGACATTCTAACATGAGAGAGAGATAGACTTCACAAAGTCATGGAAGCATGGAGAATAGATAACTATGAAACAGGCTAGTTTGGCTAGGGCATTCAATACATGTTGGGGAGTAATAGATCAACCTTTCCAAAAATTAAGCGTATCAGCCCAGAAAGATGAGCTTGAGGCAGTATGTGAAATTTAAAAAATAAAAACAGAGGAGTTTGCATTGTAACCTAAAGGCAACAGGGAGCCACTCACTGAAGCTGCTTGAGAAAAGAAATAACATGTTCACACCTGGGTTTTAGGAATGTCCTCTCGACAGTTTTGTTGAGGATGGATAGAAGAAGAGAATGACTAGATTTAAAAGACCAGTTAGGAGGCTATAGCAATAGTCCAGTCCAAAAGTGATAAGGACTAGTAGGGGAGTGGGAAGAGACATGGAAAGGGTAAAATTTACAAGATATGACAATTGATTGGTTGATATGGATAAGAGATTGTGGAAAGCTATCATTTGAAACCTAGGAGACAAAAAAAAAATGTGGTAGTACCCATGCCAGAAATGGGGGAAGTTAGAAAGTGAGATAGGTTTGGGGGAAAGATAATGGGTTCAGGTTTTGAACATATTGACTCTGAAATGCATAAATCCAATAGATATGCAACAGAAATTTGAAGAATTGAAACTAGACTCCAGGAAAAAAAAAAGCTTGATAGGAAGATGTGGGAGTCATCTGTAGACAGATGAGAGTTGAGTAATAGAGCATTAACAGAGCTCCCCTGTCCTTTTTCAGCTAACTACATATACTAGCTCAGTGCTTGGGCATTTTGAAGATAATAAATTCCTTGGTGGCTTCCAACTCACCATGGTGACTCAGCCCTAAAAGTTTTGAGATTTTTGAATAATGAGACAATCCTCTTATTGGCCCCTGATCAGGAAGAGCTCAACTCACTCAACTCCGTGGTCCTTTTAATATGTAGAATAAGACACATTTTTGGACATGGCCAATGTTGGAAAATGTTTTGCTTGACCATGCATATTTGTTATAAGGGTTTTATTTTGCTTTTATTTTTTTGCTCCTATTGGGGATGAAGAAAAGTGCGAAAGGAAGAAAATAAATGTCTATTAATTTTTATTTATTTATTTTTACAAAAGGAAATGACCCCTTGTACATTATTTTTTTTTTCTTGAGTTCTCATTGAGTTACTCAATGGAAGGACAGGGGTAGTACTCCTAGACACTAATTCTTACTGAGTGGTCTTTTAGTCTCAGCCTCCAATTTTCCTAGTCTTGTCCTATTGGTCACTCTGCCCTCATGGCGGGGGAGGGGGAATGCAGAATGAACACTGTAACAGGATTAAGGAGACCCCAGTTTTTGTCCCCAAATCTACCACTACACTTAGCCATATATCCTACAGGATGCCATTTAACTGCTCTAGAAGATTCCTTAGTTGTAATAATCACATTTATGTAGCACTTAAAGTTTCTGGAAAAGAACTTTCCTTGCACTATCTGACCACAGCCATAAGAGGTAGGTGTTCTTACTATTCCCATTTTACAAAGCAGGAAATCGCAGTTTAGAGAACTTAAGTGATTTGCCCAGGATCACACAGATATAAAACAAGAATATGATTTCTAAGGAATAATATGAAATATTAGATCCCATCTAATCCAAACCCTCATTTTTCAATCCAGAGAGGAGAGGTGTCTTGCTCAAGATTCCAGAGTGATATTAAATAGGAAAGTGGGGGCATGGTTCTTACCCAAATCATCCTTTGGCTCTGCACTGACTCCAGCTTCTAATATCCTCTTTCTATGTGCAGCAAAACAATCTGTTGCTCAGGTTTCAAAGTTGATATTTGATCTCTCTGTCATATTCATTGTTTCAATTGTCAACAACTAAACATCTGTACAACCTGGGACACCTTTTAAAATGACAGTGGTTTATGTTGGGATTGCTGTGGGGGGAAGGGGGGCGGGTTCTTGAAAGAGGTGCAATCATTTCTCTTTCTAAAGGTATATCTATATTGCTTTCTGTCACCTGGAGGTCTGCTGTGAAAACGTATCAATTACTGCATATGTAGCTCAGCAATTAGTGACTGGAAGTAATCTAGTTGAGTTAAAAGGCTTTTCTCCCCTGCAAAGAGAAAGGGAAAGATAGAATGGTATAGTAGGGAAAGGACCAGATTAGGTGAGAGAATACTTGATCTCTAGCTCTATTAGCTCTATCACTGATGTGACCTGTGACCTCGGATGAAGCCCTTGTTTTAACAACTTGTATTTGTTTCCTCTTCAGTGAAATGGAAGCGTAGACTCACTGAATCATACATTTATAACTGTAAGGGACTTCAGAGATGATCTGGGCCAACTCCCTCATTTTATCCATGAGGAAGCTAAGGCTCATAGAGGTGAAGCGACTTGCCAAAAATGATATAGGAAACAAGCAGCAACAGCAGAATTTGAGCCCAGGTCCTTTGATTTCCAAACTATCTTCTTTCCCACCACATCATGGTAGTTTCTACATATGGCTATGAGTCATGTTCCTTAAAATGGAAATCTGGTGGGTGAGATACAAATCTAAACAGAGGCATATAATTGACTGACTATTGAAGGACATTCTCAGAGACATTATTATTAAAAAAATATTTCCTGTAAAAAATGAAATTGAACACTGTGGAATTATAAAACCTAGGCTCGGTTGGCCACAAAAAAAGAGTGATGAGAAGGAAACTTTCCCAGCTTATTTAAGGAGGTAAGGGACCATAGCTGCATATAACATCAGGCTTTTAATGTATTTGTTGGTTTTTCTTTTTTTTTCATTCTTTGTTATAGGGAGTTTGAGACCAAGATTTCTTATTTATCGATCTATCCTGGCTAAGTTACCGCTCCTATTTCACCTTCAATTTTCTCATCTGTGAAATGAGGGGTTTGGACTAGTTCTATGAAAGGACGAGAGGGAAAGGGCACATTGGGAAACAGGTGATATAAAAATAAAAGTTGTTTATGAAATTTTATTTTAAAATAAAATAGGGCTGGTGTATATACAGACATATAGACAGGTATGAAGAAAAAGAGAAACATGTGAGGAATAATTTTGTCCCCACTACATACCCTGGGGCTAGTGATAAAGAAAACAATAATAGTGGTGGTGGGTGGGGGTAGTAGTAGTAGTAGTAGTAGTAGTAGTAGTAGTAGTAGTAGTAGTAGTAGCAGTAGTAGTAGTAGTAACAGCAACAGCAACAGCAGAAGTAGCTATTGGCCTAGAGATCCATCTCTTCTTTCCTGGGTCATGACTTTATTGGCTTCATTGTATTAAAAGTAAATGCTAATTCCCAAATCACCTCTGTAAAAAATGGATCCCACTACTAAAAATTCAGAATATTGCATTTTTTAAAAGTAACTTGATGAAGGAGAAAAAACACTCAACTAGGTTTCAGGAGTCTTGGGTTCTGGTTATAATCTTGTATTACTCTAAATAAATTGGTTCCTCTCACTGACGACTCTAATTTACCTCATTTTGGAAAATGAGGGTGTTGGATTAGATCTCTTACATTCCTTCCAATTCTAAAATTCAATAATTCTACCATCCTGTTTATTGGAGATCAATCATCTAACAAATCCAAACACCCAGAAGAGAGTCGCCCTCCTAGATTTAAGGATGAATATGCCTTAATTTTCTGTCACTAAACCCATTCTAAAGCCACACATTTTATTTCTTGGGGTTTCATTGACTCTAGCTGAACAGACAATGTTTAACAAACTGAGTTTTGTAGGGATTGCATCCCAAAGCTCAAGAGAAACAGCAAACTTGAAATTGGATGACAGGGGATTGTTACAGGTAGCCACAATGACAGCAGGAGAAGAGACGAGACAATTGCCAGACAGCCAAGTCAGAGAGAGAATTTTTTTAAAAGGCCAGCTTATAACTTTGTCATGGCACAGTGCAAGAATGGATGTTCATAATGATGATCTGGAGTCACAAGGAAAAGGTTAAATTATGTTCCATATCACCAGTTTAAGAAGGGTCAGGGAAGTGTGTAATACATTTTATTAAATTTTCTATTAAAATGCTTAAAAATTGGGGGTGTAAGATTTCCTTAGCAGAAAAATTCAGCTAGATGGAACACCTAATTTCCTGAGGGTGTTAGATAAATGAGGCATTACTTTATTTGAAAGATTCCTGAAGTCTATAACCACGTACCTTGAGGAAGCAAGGATCTCAAAAATGTAATCTTTGTGTGTTAGAATTAGGAATCAAGGGATCTGCTACTAACTCATTATAAAGACCTGGGCAAGCCATTTCACCTCTGTGGTGGACCTTTTGTTTTGCCTTCTATAGATGCAAGAGTCAGAGACGTGAAGACTGATCCTAAGATGGCTTTTAACAGTAGCATATCTAATTTCCTCTGGACCATTTTGTTACTTCAGATCACAGAATGATCCCAAAATGTCATGGTTGCAAAGAGCATCGATAGTTATCTAACTTGACCTGTAGCTGAATGAGAACTCCCCAGAAATGATTTTCCAGTGTTTGCTTGAAGACTCTCAATGAGGGAAAACCCACTACTACTCAGAGACACTTCATTTTAATGCTTTAAAGTGTGAGGAGAGCATTTTTCTTTTGTAGAACATAAATTTACTTCTATGTGATATCCTATCATCGCTCCTAGTTCTTCCTTTTGGTACAAAGAACAAATCTAATCCCTCTTCTCTCCATATGATAGACCTCCAAATACTTGGAAACAGCCATATGTTCCCTTTAAGTCTTCCCTTCTCCGGGCTAAACAACAACATCTCTATTTTTGATATTTCTTTAGTGTATCTGTGAGCTCTACTTTCAACAGCAAAGATAACAACCACCACTCATTCTTATCTGCTGAACTCATGTCCATGTGCTCTTCTTCATAAAACTTCCACTGAATGTCCCTAGAAGCCTTCCCTAAATCTCTTTACATTGAGTAGATGGTAGTTAACATTAGAACTCATTTTATGACTGACCCACCTCCTTTCCTGAATATTATCTTTACACTTTTCTTCTTGCATAATTTTGATGATAATGTGTTGTGGCCTTCTCAGGCCCACCCTACACTTCTCCATTAGCCTTTGTGTGACCTTCAGATTTAATCCTTCAAAGACTATTATAGTCTATGATTCAAAACTGTATAGCATGGCTGGTAAATATATTGATATTTTTGATGAGCCTTTGTTTCAAGGAAAAGAAAAACACTTTTCAGTTTCCCAAATGCAATCTAGCTTTCTCTTTCTTTTCTCCTCAATTCTATATCCAGTCAATTGTTTATCTTCAGTGTTAGTTCAAGATGTAGGTACTAATGAGCTGTACATTTGATTAGATACCATAGGCAAAATATGTTCTTCATCTATTTGTGTTATTCCTGTGTAGATATTTAGGCCAAACTTCTTTTAGGGATTAAAGATATAACAATATCAACCATTTATGTAGCATTTTAAGGTTTTCCAAAGCAATTTAGAAATATCATTTCATTTGAGCCTCACAACCATTCTAGGTGGTAGATGTTATCATTGCCCTATTTTACAGATAAGGAAACTGAGGCATACAGAGTTTATGGGATTTGCCCAGGATCACATTGCCAGGGAGTGCCTGAGGCTGAATTTGAAGCCAGATCTTCCTGACTTCAGGTCTAGCTCTCTGTGCACTTTACCACCTATAGATATCATTAAAACTTGCCTAGATATGGTTAAAACTTGATTTAATCAATACTAAAATCAATGTAATCAATAATAATGATTCAAAGATAGATATCATATATACATTAGTTATTTATTATTGCAACTCATTAATGTCACACTTGAAGTTCTCACAAAATTTTTCCTATGAAGAACCTTGTGAGAGAGGTATTGTAAGTATTATAAGTCCTTATTTTATAGATAGGGAAAATGGACTTCAGTGACTTTCTCATAGCCTTATGTGCAGCTAGTATCAAAACCACACTTGAAATAAAGACCCTCACCCTCAACTCTTTATTCAGTGCCCTTTCCAAAAAGTGTAAAATCTTGTAAGGTGGATAATTTGACATGCACATTATTCATTTAGATGCTTAAATGCTGGTATTTATGTTTCTTTGTGGGGCAACTAGGTGGATCAGTGGATAGAACAGTTGGCCTGGAGTCAGAAAGACTTGAGTTCAAAACTAGCTCAGACTCTTACTAGCTATGTGAACCTGGGCAAGTCACTTTACCTAGTTTGCCTCAGTTTTCTCTTCTATAAAATGAACTGAAGAAGGAAATGGCAAACCACTCCAGTATCTGCCAAAACATAAACAGATGAGTTACAAAGAGTAGGATATGACTGAGCAATAACTATGTGTAGTGTAGTTGTTATTTTGTCTCAGCTTAAGAGCAAAGACAAGATTTTATAACAATACCCCTTTTATACACATCACCAGAAAACTGCCAAAGGTTTTATGGGATTATTTCACAAGTTTACTTATAAACAGTTATTAAATTAAAAAAAACAACTGAAACTACTATAACAAAATAGGTATTAATAAGTTGTGAAATTCAATTCTTACAGATGTAAGAAAAAGATTTTGCCTTATTTCATTGCTGAGTCAATTATTAGAATGTCTGGAAAATACCAAATGGGTTCTATGAAATTGATTCACTAGGATATCTTTAATAATACTAATATTTTACTAGTAAAGGCAGACAATAGGCACATGCCATTAGATTTGTCTTATGTGGCCAGATGTGATTTACCTATGAATAGAACTCATGAACTGGCAAAAATCCAAGAGTGGAATCAAAGACCTCCCTGTAGACAATATTTATATTACTTCAACCAACAACATATTGACAAAAAAATATGAAAAAGTGTAATTGGCTAGGGATTATTTGTCAGGCACAAAATCTACAACTCTCATCATTCACAAAGTCTTTGTCTGGTCAAAAGGGAAAAGAATAAGACCAAAGAAAAGAAGACAAAGCTATTCTTTTCCCTACCCTCTACCCCCAACCAATTTCCTCTCAGGCACTTGGCTAGGACTGTTTCCACTATTATCTGGACAGATCTTGGAATGTCAAATTCCAAAATATCTAGTTTATTTTGCAAAGGACCCATAGGAAATGACAAGCTGTACATTAGTTCAACACCTTAGATTGAGTGATTGATTGAACAAACTCTCCAGGGCTTGTTCACATGTAGTTTCTACTTCTGATTTACTGCTTCAAAAGAAGTGTTCTCACCCAGTAAAGAAATTTGGGGAGGAAATAATGTCTTGTTAGTAACTTCAACTGAGGATGATTGATTGATTCAATCAGTACCCTCCATTAGCATCACCCTAATTTATACTTCACTTCTCACCAGGTTGTATGAAAGTCTTTTCTACCATGCCTGGAGAGCTAGGTACTTTCATTACCACTATCACCTCTACCTCCATTTCCCCACCCCACCCCAACAAATACCAGCTTTTCAGTTGTCTTTTCCCGATTAGAATGGGACCATGTTCCTTTTGATTGCATGCTTATCTCCCAGTTTTTAGCATAGTGCTTGGCACATAGTAAACTTAGTAAATATTTTTTAACTGACTGGTTCAGTCCTTTGAAACTAAGTCTAGTCCTTTTTTTGATATGATGAAACTTCAAACACTTAAGGACAAGTGTCCTCCCATACCTAAGTCTTTTCTTCTCCAAGGTAAACATCTGCAGTTTCTTTAGTAGTCTTATGGTAGAATCTTGAGGCCTTTCAGATAATCAATGTCTTTTCTAAAAATGGGGCACCAGAAAGATGGATATCTATACAACCTCTCTGAGAGCTGACTTAGCATGAAACAGCTTGATAGGTCTGGAGGATTTAACTGCAAATTAGAATCCCCTCCATCTGCCCCTAAAGTAATTTATGTTCCAGGGGGTGGTTAAGTGAGTTAGTGACGAGCCCAATTTCATGCCATAGCCCCAAGACAGGCATTAAGAACCAGGAAGAACACAAGAAAAGTAGCGGGACATAGAGTTTTGCTGGAGAGAATAAGCAATAATCTTAGCTGTAGAGGAACCTTTCTCATCACCAATGTCTTAAAAGTGCTAGCTGCCAGTGAGCTATGAGACATGCACAGGTTATTAAGTTATTAAGCTTAATTGAGTTATTAAACTTTATAAAGAGTGAAATGTAGTCTTTCCTGAACCTAAAACAGAGAAAAGAAAATCTATATATCATGGAATCCAGTCTAGGTATTATCCCCTTACTTCTTTTTTTTTTTTTTTTTTTTAGTGAGGCAATTGGGGGTTAAGTGACTTGCCCAGGGTCACACAGCTAGTAAGTGTTAAGTGTCTGAGGCCAGATTTGAACTCAGGTACTCCTGACTCCAGGGCCAGTGCTCTATTCACTGCGCCATCTAGCTGCCCCTGTCCCTTACTTCTAGGAGAAAATTTCATTTGAATCCCAAATGACCAGACTGAGTCCACAACCAGGAAGAACAATTAATGGATTCACTTTTATCTCTAAAGTTTGGCTCTCTTTAAAAAGATTTTTGAAAGACAGAAGTATACAGAAGCAAATAAATCACATTTTTTATTGGTTCATTAGAATTAATGGCCCCGAGCAAGGTAGAACCTCTTTTATAAAACCAAAAAAAATGCTTAGCTCTGACAGTTGAAACATTTTAGTGATACATATGTATATTTATCTGCATATAGATTCAATATTGCAGAGTTGATAAAGTGGTGGCCTAGTAATTAGGAAGACCTGAATCCAAGTACAACTATGACATACACTGTTATGTGACCCTGGGTAAGTCATTTAAACTCTCACTGACTTCAAGCAACTGTCTAGGAATGTAAAGTGAACAACAGGTATATATCTGGCAGAGGGAACTACCTATAACTCCCTCACCAATTTCCCTATAGCAATGCGATCATAGGTTCAATAAGTATGATAGATAAAGATGTAAGTATACATATATAAGCATATGTATACATGTACATATTATATAACATATGAAAATTTATAAATATATAAATATGTTCTATAAATACATGTATACATGTGTATGCACATATAGGCATACTTATGACATTAATATCTTACTTAAACTTATGTCCAAGTATGTGTGTATATATGTATATGTTAAGGGCTAAAATTCTAGCTAGTCTGTCTAAAATATCTAATGAGTGGTCACCAATAAATTATAAGCTTTAGCAAGAGTTAGACTTTTAAGCATTTATTAAGGAGAATAAGAATTTGGTAAAGAGAGAAGAAAAGGGCCTAGATTTCTATCTATTAAAGGGAGAGTAGCATTTCTAGCTCCACTCTCCACCAGCATCCTCAGGAAAGAGCCCGAGACTCGCGCCAGTCTCTTCCTTCCTCCTCCCACTAGCCCGCGTCACTTCCTGACACCAAAGAAAAGACTCCTGGTCTTGCCCTCAAAGACCTTCGCTTCATGGGCAGAACTCTTCTACAGTAAGTATCCAGCAGGTGGGCGTTATTCCAATCATTACATATATAAACTTATTATACATGTGTATATATGTATACATATATTGTATGTGTATGTGTGTGTGCGCGTGTGTGTATATATATATATAGCATATATATATAAAAATAGTTTATATATATATATATATATAAAGAGATGGTACTAACTGAACCCTTTTTTCTGAAATTATACTTATTGCACCATATCTATATGTATAAATATAATATATATACATGCATATATGTGTTCCTATAGATAGGTATGTTATTATATATAATAAATGTGTTTTATAGAACTACTGTGAGTTTATGTTGAGTAGGGAGATAAGGATTAGAACTATGATTTAATGGTACAGGTAAGTCCCAGGAGGAAACCTCTCTCTGTCAATGGAGGCCAATAGTTTTCTCTATAACTTATAGTTTTATGGTAGAGGTTCTTAACTTCTTTTGTTATATCGCAGACCCATTTCTAAGTCTACTGAAACCTGTGGAACCCTTCTCAGAATAATGTTTTTAAAATAAGTAAAATAAAATATTTAGGATTATGAAGGAAACCAATTACATTCAAATAAAGGTGAAATAATTTTTCCCATTCAAATTTATGAACCCCATTAAATCTAACCATAAATTGCTTGGATTAGAATCCCCTTTCTAAATTAGTTGCCTAATTAATCAGGTTAAGTAATTTGTTAGTATGTGTGAGGGGTAGGAATTAAACCCAAGCCTTCTTTTTGACTTTGTAGCCAGTTCTCTATCCACTGTCCCCTGCCCCCATATACATATTTATATTTACATGTGTATTTATGTATATGTATATATATGTATATATATGTGTGTGTGTGTGTTTGTGTGTAGGCACATATATGTGCATTATGTAATTAATTAATGCAAATTTTTGATGCTGTCATAGAGTATCTATTTATCTCATATGTGAATACTCATTCCACTAGCATAGATATAGCAAGTTTTCATAAGATCATAGCTGAGACCATTCTAACTGTTTCATTTTAAAAATTAAAAAAAAATGGAAGATTGAAAACTAGGGCCTTTAATTCTAAATTCAGTATGTGTGTGTGTGTGTGTGGGGGGTGTACATCATGTTGCCAACCCTACTCTACATTTCCTCATACTTTATAATTCTTATTCATGTCTTCTTGCATTGAGTAGTCAATCAAAACAGTGGAGGCATTCTTTTGATGTAAGTGTATTTTTTGTTTCTTGTTTATTTGTTTTTAGTGTCTCAGAGGTATCTATGTACCATTCGGTGTGACCATTTGTTGAATTGAAACTAATAGTTTCTAACATCTCATTCTTGTTTCATAAGGGGTCTATCTCCATTTTTAACTCTTGGTACTATCCTTTGAACCAGTTCTTATCTGTTGGTAATGAGTTGCTGCATAATGACACTTCTATACTTCTATATATCTTTAAATTGCTGTTTATTAGAAGTATAACTAGCAATTTTTGCTTCAGGGGTAAATATAAACAGAATTCAACCTCAATTAAGTTGGTGATGAAGAATAGCTCAAATTTTTGGACACCATGAGGTTGCTGCCAGATAGAGAAGATGACCAGGAAAGAACTTTCCTGAGATTTCTGTCATCTCTAGCAGTGGAGAAAATGATCTCTCATAAAACAGGCACAAGAGAAGCACTTTTCCACTGGAGGGGAACATGGGGAAGGTGACAGGCAAAATTTGAATTGTTCCTCAAAGAAGAAATAAGATGCACACTCAGTTGGGCATAGAAATCTCTTTACGGAAAAGTGGAAGAGAAGAGAATAAGAGAAAGGGAAGGGAGGTGATAGAAGGGAGTGCTGATTAAGGGATGTACTGTTCAGAAAAAATAGACAGGAGAAAAGGGTAAAAAGAAAGAAAGAAGGATAAATGGGAAAATAGGATGGAGGAAAATACATAGTGAATAATCATAACTGAGAATGTGAATAGAATGTACTCACCCATAAAACAGAAGCAGATAGCAGAATGGATTAAAGTTCGGAAGTCAATTGTGTTTACAAGAAACACAATTGAAAAAGACAAGCAGTAAAAATAATGGGTGGAGCAGAATCTATTATGCTGAAGTAAAAATAAGGGGTAGCATTCATAATCTCAGATAAAACAAAAGCAAAAATAGACCAAATTTTAAAAAGATAAGAAGGAAAATTTCATTTTACTAAAAGGTACAACATACAATGAAGTTATACCAGTACTAAACATATATACAACAAATAGCTTGGTGTCCAAATTCTTAAAGGAAAAGCTAAATGAGTTATATGATGAAATAGACAGAAAAAATATACTAGTGGGGGATCTCAACTTTCCATTCTCAGAACTAGTTAAAATAAACATAAAATAAATTGTACAACAAACATTTATTTTATTTTTTCCAGTTACATGTAAGGGTAGTTTTAAACATTCATTTTAATAAGATTTAGAATTCCAAATTTTTCTTCCTCCCTCCCTTTCCTCCCCCCTCCACAAAACAAGAACCAGGTTATATATGTACAATCCACAAATGATCTTTTTATCAGTTCTTTCAATGGGGATGGATAGTAAGCTTAGTCATTAGTGCCTTGGGATTGTCTTGGATCATTGTATTGCTGAGAGTAGTTGTCATTCACAATTGCTCATTGAACAATACTGCTGTCGTTATGCATAATGTCCTCTCAGCTCTGCTCACTTCACTATAAATCAATTCACGAGTCTTTCCAGGTTTTTCTGGGATCATCCTGTTTGTCATTTCCTATAGCACAACACCATTCCACCACAATCATATACCACAGCTTCTTCCATCATTCCTCAATTGATGAACATTTCCTTGATTCTCAATTCTTAGCCACCACAAAGAGTTGCTATAAATATTTTTTGTACAATTTCCCCCCTTTTCTCTTTTTCATGATTACTATTTTTAACTGTTTCCCTTCCATTCTATTCCCTTCCCCATGATATTTATTCTATTATCCATCTTCTTCCTTCCTATCCCTCTTCAAAAGGGATTTGCTTCTGTCTGTCCCCTCCCCCAATCTGCCCTTCTCTCTTTATCTCCTTCCCCTCCTATTTTCCTTCAGGGTTAGAGAGATTACTCCACCCAATTGAGTGTGTATATTATTCTCGACCTGAGACAATTCTGATGAGATTGAGGTCTTTGAGCCAATTCTGATGAATGTTAGGTTCATTTACTGCCCAGATTAAATAGATTACTCCACCCAGTTGGAACAGGAAATAAATTTTAAAGGAAGTTAAGAAGATCAATAGAATTTTAGAAAAGTTAGACATGATAGCCCTCTGGAGAAAATTTGGAGTAGAAAGGAGTATAGATTTGTTTTTTCAGTTGCACATATCACCATGAAAATTGACTGTGTTTTAGGTCAAAAAAACCTAATAATCATATGCAAAGAAACATGAACATTAAATGCATCCTTTTCAGACCCTAATTCAATAAAAATATTTCAACAAAGGGTCATGGAGATATATATTAAGATGAATTGGAAACTAAATAATCTAATACTAAAGAATAACTGTGCCAAAAAACAAATTATAGTAACAATAATTTCAATAAAGAGAAAGGCAACATACTAAAAATTTATCGGCTGCAGCCAAAGCAGTGCTTAGGAGAAATTATATATTCATATATAGAAATACACATTATATTTTATATATTCATAATTCTAAACACTTTCATAAAATAGAGAAAGAGAAGATCCATGAATTAGGCATGCAAATAAGAAATTGATCAAAAATCACCAGTTAAACATCAAATTAGAAATCCAGAAAATCAAAGGCAAGATTAATAAAACAGAAAATAAGAAAACCATTGAACTAATAAATAAAACTAAGAGCTGGTTAAAAAAAACAAGTAGATAAATTATGGTTAATTTTATTATAAAAGAAGAAAACCAAATTGCAGCTATCAAAAATGAAAGGGGTGAATGATTAAATTAAAGTAATTATCAAGAGCTATTTTCCCTAATTATATGCCAATAAATCTGATAATCTAAATAAAGTACATGGATGTTTACAAAAATATCAATTGCTCAGATTAGCGGAAAAGGAAATAAATATTTAAATAACCCTCTCTTACTCTCTTAGAAAAAGAAATGGAACAAACCATAAATGAGTTAAAAAAAATTCCCCAGGACCATATGGAATCACAAATAAGTTGTACCAAACATTAAAAAAAAATTATTTCAATTTCATGTTTGCAAACTATTTACAAAAATAGGCAAAGGAGTACTATCAAATTCCTTTTACAACCCAAATATGGAATACCCAAGCAAGGAAAGTCAAAAACAGGGAAAGAGAATTTTAGACAAGTTTCCCTATTGAATTATTGACGCAAAGTATTTAAATAAAACACTAGCAAGGAGGTTACAACAATATGTCACAAATATCATATACTATGACCAGGTGGGATTTATACCAGGAATGTAGGACTGGTTCAACATTAGGAACACTTTCAACATAATTGACCATATCAATAACAAAACCAGCTCCTCCAAATCACATGATTATTTATATAGATGCAGAAAAAAAAGTTTTTCACAAAAAACAACAACAACATATTCCTATAAAAACACTAGAAAATATAGGAGTAAATAGAGTTTTTCCTAAGATGATATATAGTATCTATCAGAAACAATTAGAAAGCATTATTTGTAATGGAAATAAGCTCAAAGCCTTTCCAATAAGAACAGGGGTGAAGTAAGAATGTCTATTATCACTGCTATTATTCACTATTGTTCTAGAAATGTTAGCTAAAGCAATAACAGAAGAAAAAATTGAAAACATTAGAATAGACAATGAGGAAATAAAACTGTCATCCCTTACAGATGAAATGTCAGTATACTTAGAGAATCCTACAAAATAAACTAAAAAATGTAGTTGAAATCATTAGAAATTCAGCAGTCACAGGATATAAACTGAACCTACACAAATCATAAGTAATTCTATATATTACCAACAAAGTTCGGCAGCAATAGATAGAAAGAGAAATATCATTTAAAATAACTGTAGATGGTCTCCAGACTTGAAAAAGGAAGGTGGAGCCAAGATGGCAGAGTAAAGGCAGTGACTTCATGGAGCTCTCCCCAAGACCCCTGCAAAAACCTTCAAATAATGCCATAAGACAATTCCGGGAGCAGCAGAACCCACAAAGGGAAGGGGTAAGATCATTTTCCAGCCAAAGATGGTTTAGAAGGTTGGGGTGAGAGTGGAGCACAGACCCATGCCTGTACCACACAGACCCAGCCACAGTCCCGAGAATCAGGCTTTGTAAGCTTATGAATCTGCTGGGGCAGCAGTTGCTTCTAGATCTCAACCAATAGACAGTGAGGGCATTGAGTGATTAGCCATGGGGAGATTAAAGGGGCCTCTTTGCTGGTGCTGAGGCAGGACTCTGTTGTTTTGCCCATTCTCAGATCTGGGTTGCAGTCTTGGGTGGCTGCTCTGGGGAGGAGGATTGCAGGCACACCAAAGCTTGTAGCCACAGTAGAACAGGATTCTCTTCCAGATTACAGGGCAAGCAGGCCTGTGGCTCCCTGTAGACCAGAGCACAGGCCAGGGAAGTGCAGAATGTGCCTCTCCTCAAATTGTACCAGCTTGAACCACCTGAAACTTGGGACAGTGCACCTGGGTACCAGTGCCCCACTTTAAGAAGGAGTTAGAAGTCAAGAAATAGATTGGGAAAATGAGCAAACAGAAAAAAAATGCTGACCTTAGAAATTTTCTATGGTAACAAGGAAGATCAAAATACACCCTCAGAAGAAGTCAACAAAATCAAAACTCCTACATCCAAAACTTCCAAGAAAAATATAAGTTGGTCTTAGGCCATAAAAGCACTAAAAGAAGACTTTGAAAATAAAATAAGAGAGGTAGAGGAAAAAAATGGAAAGAAAAATGAGAGTGATGCAGGAAAATCATGAAAAAAAAGTCAAGAACTTGAAAAGCCAAATTGACCAAATGGAAAAGTAGGTACAAAAGCTCTCTGAAGAAAATAATTGCTTAAAAATTAGGATTCAGCAAATGGAAGTTAATGACTTTATGAGAAATCAAGACACAATAAGGCAAAAACAAAAGAATGAAAAAATAGAAGGCAATGTAATCTCCTTAGAAAAGCAACAGATCTGAAAAATAGATCCAGGAGAGATAATTTGAAAATCATTGGACTACCTGAAAACCATGACCAAAAAAAGAGCTTAGACATCATCTTCCAAGAAATTGTCAGGAAAATTGCCCTGATACTCTAGAAGCAGAAGGTAAAATAGAAATTGAAAGAACCTACCAATCTCCTCCTGAAACAGATCTCAAAATGAAAACTTCCAGGAATATTATAGCCAAATTCCAGAGCTCCCAGATCAAGGAGAAAATATTGCAATCAGCTAGAAAGAAACAATTCAAATACTGTGGAACCACAGTCAGGATATCACAAGATCTAGCAGTTTCTACATTAAAGGATTGGAGGGCTTGGAATATGATATTCCAGAGTACAAAGGAACTGAGATTACAACCAAGAATCACCCACCAAGTAAAACTGAGTATAATCTTTCAGGGGAAAAATGGGAGTTCAATGAAAGAGAGGACTTTCAGGTATTCATGATGAAAAGACCTGAGCTAAATGGAAAATTTGACTTTCAAATACAAGACCCTAGAGGAGCATAAAAATTTAAACAGGAAAAATAAATTATAAAGGATATTAAAAGGTTAAACTGTTTACATTCATACATGAGAAGATGATACTTGTAACTCATAAGAACTTTCTCATTATTAGAGCAACTGGGTGGAGTATGTTTATACAGAAGACACAAATGTGAGTTGAATATGAAGGGATGATATCTTTAAAAAATAAATCAAGTGGTGAGAGGAATGCACTGGACACAAAGTAAAGGGAAAGGTGGAATAGGGTAAAGTATCTCACATAAAAGAAGCAAGAAAAAGCTTATGGAGTGGAGGGAAAGATGGGGGAGGTGCAGGGAAGGGAGTGAGCCTTACTCTCACCAGAATTGGCTCAAAGAGGGAATAACATACACACTTAACTGGATATAGTAATCTATCTTACCCTGCAGGAAAATAGGAGGGGAAAGGGATAAGGGGGGAGGTGAAAGAAGAGAGGGCAGATTTGGCGAGGGGGCAATAAGAAGCAAAACACTTTTGAGGAGTGATAGGGTGAAAAAAGAGAAAATATAATAAATATTATGGGGAGGGAATAGGATGAATTGAAACACAGTTAGCAAAAATAACTGAAAAAAATTTGAAGCAAAGGCAAGAGCAATGTAAGATGTCATGGCTAATGAGGATGATTAATGATGATGAGTGATTGACAATGATCAATGATGATGTAATGTATGGCATTTATTTGCTGGGCTATTTTGATGAAAATTCTTTGTTAGGTGTAAGTAACTATACAAATGTTATCTATTATTCTTTCAATTATCAACCTCATGGGTTTATTGTAAGGAAATCTCTCTTTAAAGTATTATATAAATGTAATTTACTATAAAAAAATGATGAGCAATATGCTATAGGAAAACTTAAAAAGACTTACATGAGCTTATGCAAAGTGAAATGTACTGTATACAAAATAACAGCAATATTGTAAGATGATCTGCTGTTAATGACAGTTGTTTTCATCAATACAGTGATTCAAGACAACTCTTAAGGACTTATGAAAATGTAATTCAACTACAGAGAAAGAACTGATGGAATCTGAATACAGATTGAGGCATATTTTTGTTCCTTTTTCTGTTTTTTAAATCTTTTTTCTTTCATACCCAGACTAATGTTGGAATGTTTTGCATAACTCCACATATATAACTTATTGAATTGCTAGAGTTCTTAAGGGGGCAGGTGGGGAGGGAGGAAGAGAATTTGGAACATAAAGTTTTAAAAATTGATGTTAAAATTTGTTTTAATGTGTAATTTGGGAAAATAAAATTCTAAACAAAATTAAATTAAATTAAATTAAATAACTGTAGATGATATAAAATACTTGGAAGTCTGCCTGCCAAGACAAAACTAGGAATAAGGAATACATTTGCAAAACACTTTTAACACAAATAAAGTCAGATCTAAACAACTGGAAAAATATTACTTGCTCATTAGTAGGCCAAAATAATATAATAAAAATGATCATTTCATCTAAATTATTATATTTATGTAGTCAAACCAATCAAAATATAAAAAAACCTTTAGAGAGCTAGAAAAAATAATAACAAAATTCTTCTGGAAGAACCAAAGGTTAATATTAATAGAATTAATGAAAAAATATGAAAGACTGTGGCCAACTGTACCAGATTTCATAGTGTAGTACAAAATGGTAATAATGAAAACAATCTGGTACTGTCCAAGAATTAGAGAGAAAGAATAGTGGAATGCATTAGTTACACAACACATAATAGGAAATGACCATAGCAATATTGTATTTGATAAATACAAAGATCCAAACCTTTTGGATAAGAATCAATATTTGGCAAAAATTGCTGGGGAAATGAAAGCAGTTTGGCAGAAAATAGATATAGACCATTACCTCATATCATATACCAAGATAAGGCCAAAATGAGTATGTGATTTAGACATAAATGGTAATACTATAAACAAACTAAGGGGATGTGCCATAGTTTACCTGTAAGATCTATGAATATAAGAATAATGTCTTACTAAACAAGAGATAGTAAACATTATGAAATGTAAAATATATAATTTTGATTACATTAAATTAAAAATGTCTTTATAAATATAATTAATTATAGCCAAGATAAGAAGGAAAGCAGAAAAATGGAAGGAAACAGCAAATTAATCTAATTAGGCCTCATATCTCAAATATAGAGAGAATAATTGAAATTTGCAAGAAAACAAGCCATTCCCCAATTGCTAAATGGCCAAAGGATATGAACAGGCAGTTTTCAGACAAAGAAATCAAAGTTATTTATAGTTATATGAAAAAATGCTTTAAATCACTATTGATTAGAGAAATGCAAATTAAAATATTTCTGAGGTTCAACTCATACCTAGCAGATTGGCTAATATCATAGAAGAGGAAAATGACAAATATTGGAAGGGATGTGGTAAAATTGGGACATTAATGCACTGTTGGTGAAATTGTAAAGTTATCTAACCATTCTGGATAGCAAAGGGCTATAAAACAATGTATACCCTTTGACCAGGCAATATCAGTAATAGCCTCTACTCCATTAAGATAAAAGAAAAATGGGAAAAAAATCTATATCTACACAATATTTATAGCAGCTCTTTCTGTGGTGGCAAAGAATTGGAAATCGAAGGGATATACATTATTTAGAAGTTGTGGCATATGATGGTGATGGAATACTATTGTTCTATACGAAATGATGTGGGGCGGAGCCAAGATGGAGGAGGAAAGGCAGTGAGCTCCCTAACTCATGACACAATTGCTCAAAAAAACATCCAAATAAGGTTATAGGAAAATGCCGAGAGCAGCAAAACTCACAGAAGAATGTGATGAAATCATCTTCTAACCAAGAACAGCTTGGAAGGTCAAAAGGAGGGAGCTGCTGTGCTGATACAGGAGTCTAGCCCAACCCCACAGTCACCCTGACAAAGATCCAGTCTCAGGAAGTCCTCACCAGAGAAGGAGACCCCCAGAGCTTCTGAATCAGCTGAAGCATCAGTGTTGTCTGGAACTAAGCTCACAGTCTGGTGAGTGGGCTGAGCCCTGGGCAGGGGAGAGACTACAGGGGTCTATGCTGGTGCTAAGGCAGAACTTGGATTTTACACCCCTACTGAGAACCAGGTGGTAGGCTTGAATAGAAGTGGCCCAGGTGGGGGAGGGGCACAGGCTTGTCGGAGCTAACAACCACAACACACAAAGCTGGTTGATTGGCAAGTTGGTCTGGGGTCATCTAGGACCAGGAAACAGGCCCGGCAAGGGAAGAACCTGATTCTCCTTAAATCATACCACCTGGGACTTCTTAAGCTTGGGATACTGCAGCCTGGAAACAGTGCCCCACTTTAAGGAGCTAAAAGTCTAGTAAAAGAAAGGCAAGATGAGCCGACAGAGCAAGGTGAAGACCATAGAAAGTTTCTTCAGTAACAAGGAAGACCAAGGGGCACCCTCAGAGGAAGATGTCAACATCAGGGCCCTTATATCTAAAGCTTCCAAGAAAAATATGAATTGGTCTCAGGACATAGAGGTGCTCAAAAAGGACTTTGAAGAAATGATGTGCAGGAAGGATGCTTTCAGAAAAACCTGGGAAGACTCACATGAACTGATGGAAAGTGAAATGAGTAGAACCAGGAGAACATTGTACAAAATAATAGAAATATTTTAAGATAATCAATTGTGGATGGCTTTGTTATTCTCAGAAATTCAATAACCCAAGACAATACCCAAACACTTGTTATTTTATTTTAATAAACATTTTTATTTAAAGTTTTGAGTTCCAGTTCAAACCTTCCTTCCTTCCCTCCCCTCCCCACTTCTTGAGGTGTGTGGTAAAAATTAGAGAACTCTCCATAGGCAGCTTTTGAAGGACCTCCCCTTTTGGGGAAGGAAAGATTGAAGGCTCCCTCAAGGGAGGCAGAGGGTGCTTCCAGAATGCTAGGCTGCTTCTGGAATGCTAGGTGTCTTCCAGGACTTGGCCTTTTTCCTGCTTGGCCCTTGTGGTGGTGGTGCGTGTTTATTCTGTCTCTGGTGGCTGCTGTTCTGGTGGTGTTAGCAACTGTAAACTTTCAGGTTCAGTGAGTTAATTACAGAAAATCCTGAATTCCTTTGAATTAGCTTAATTGGAAATGGTCTGGGTATTGAATAGGTTAAGCTTAGAGTTAAGAATATTTATCTGGGGGCAGCTAGGTGGCACCGGCCCTGGATTCAGGAGTTCCTGAGTTCAAATCCGGCCTCAGACACTTGACACTTACTAGCTGTGTGACCTTGGGCAAGTCACTTAACCCCCATTACCCTGAAAAAAAAAAAAGGATATTTATCTGTATTTCTATTTTCCTATTTCCTTATCTTTGATTATTTTTAGTTTCACCTTTGTTGTTTAATTAATTCCCAAGTAATAAAATCTGATCCTTTCATGAACTAAAGCTTAAAGGCTCCCTTCTTATTGGCCTGGGAGAAATATCTAAAAAGGGCAGTTCAGAGGGGAGTGTGAACCTAAAATGTCCCTCATATTCCCGGGACCCCAATATTAAGGCGTCACCCCAATAATGCTCCATATATCAAATTTTGGCCCTCACAGATGGTAAATTAATCAGATATAGCTTATACGATTGCAATTATATAAAACGTTACCATATTAATAATTTTGTATAAAAAATTCAAATAAAAGAAAAAAATGAAAGAAATAAAGTAAAATAGAATGCTTCAGTCTGTGTTCAATCAATATCAACCTTTCTTTAGAGGCACATGGTACGCTTTTTCATTAGTCCTTTGGAATTGTCTTGGATCATGTATTGCTGAGAATAGTTAAGTCAGTCATAGTTCTTCATTGAACAATATTGCTATCAATATGTACAACAGAGTCTTCTCAGTTCACTATGCATCAACTCATATAAGTCTTTCCAGGCCTTTCTGAAATCATCCTGCTTGTCATTTCTTACAGCACAATAATATTCCATTGCAATTACATATCACAGCTTGTTTAGCCCTTCCCCAATTGATGGGCATGCCATTGATTTAGAGTTCTTAGCCACAACAAAAAGAGTTGCTGTAAATATTTCTGTACACATATGCCTTTTTCTCTTTTTTGGGATGTCTCCCTGAGCATTTATGATGAAAAATTCTACCTCCAGAGAAAAAACGGATGTAGTCAATACAAATTGAAGCATTCTTCCCACCCACCCACCTCCATCCTGTGGGGTGGAATGGGGAGTCTGTGTTTTGGTTTGTTTTGTTTTGTTTTTTGCTTCATGGGTAATGTGGAAAAATATGCTGAAAGCCAAATCCAATTGTCAGAGATCATGAGCTATAGAGCATATTGAACCTTGGGTAGCCACCCTCAAGGGTACCCATTCTGCCAGTTACAATGAATCACCTGGCCACTATATACATTTATTTATGTTGGGTCAATAAACTATGTACTTTACTATGTAGTACATTTTCCAGAATTTCCCCTTTTAAATAAACCACCAAAGCAGGAATTCTTAATCTAGGGTTCATGAAATTTTAAAAATATATATTTATTTTGATGAAGGTATAATGAAATTTTATATTTTATAACCATGTATTGAAATATAATTGTTTTCTTTGTAGTCCTGCATATCTTATTTTATGCATTAAAAACATTATTGTGAGAAATAGCCCAAAGGCTTCATCAGATTTCCAAAGGGAAGATGAGAAAAAAAAATCTAAGATTAGGTAGAGAAATACAAAGATAGATGATAGATGATAGATAGAGAGACAGACAGACAGACAGACAGACAGACAGACAGACAGACAGACAGATAGATAGATAGATAGATAGATAGATAGATAGATGATAAACAGAAAGACAGGTAGGCAGATAGACAGCTTTTTCATTGATCACTATGTACCAGACATCAGGATAAGTATTTGGAGATATAAATAAGACATTCAAATGAAAACAATAATACTTGTCAAAATCAAAAGGAATCTCAGAGATTTCTTCATCCATGTCCCTCATTTCAAAAAAAAAGGATAAATGAGGCTTTACCTAGTCCAAAGATTTAGTGAAGGTCACTCAATGAATTAGAGGCCAAGCTGGTGCCAGACCCGAGCCTGGACCTCTCACCACTCTCCCAGGCTGTGTAAACATATGCTGCATGCAGTAAAAATAATGATCTCTTCAACCCTTGTTACAGACCCAGTGCACATTAGAAGGCCCAGAGAGAGGCTTATGCTGGCTAGGAACTCCATTTTATTGAATTTAAAATGCGAGCCAATCAGAGTGGTACAAAAACTACTTAAAATGCTTTGCAGAAATGAGGCTGGAATAAGGAAACCCACACAAGCAAGTTATGTGACAGAGATTTTAACTAGTCTTCTTGCCAGCAAAATTGGAAATTCTGAGCACTGATACAAGGAGGAAATTGTTCTTTTATTAAACATACATAGCACTTGAAAGTGTCTAAAGGGACTTCCTGTCACAGCAGTAGAATTCACCATTTGATCTTCCTTCTCAAATTTAAGCTGACACCCTGGCATCCTCCTGCCTTTTTAGTTAATAAATGTCGGGGTATCTTTTTCAAGGAAAGGTCAGCATTCTTCGCTTCAGTAATGTCATTAGGAAATTCTAAGCTTCTCCTATAGGGTGATATATTTGGACAACTCTTTGGCACTGAATTCACTTTCCTCCTTGATTAAAACTACAAGAAATTTTAGTGCTCATAATCACAGAAATTAGGGAAATCAAAGTGCTAGAGGTCATCTTGTTTTTCCACATGACACCTTAGGACCAGTTGATACAGAAGGCTGTCTGGCGATCTGCTTAAGTCTTACTTTGACTCCAGAGAAAAGGTGCTTTATTCCCCACTTGGAAGGTCAGGCTGTAGGCTGCCTTATTAGGTAATCTTTTCACTCAATTTTGTTCTTTATTTCATCTCATTGCTCCTAGTTATGATCTTTCCTTCCCACCCACACACCCATGAGCAGGCTTCTCTCAGTAATCCTGTCAAATCTTCAAAGCTGTCTGTCTTACAGCCTTCACCAAGCAAGGTGCTGGGACCAGATGAGACAATGGCAAAGGGTTCCTTGATAAGTGAGGTCATCCCCTATGCCTGGAATTTACTCCCTCCTCATCTCTGCCTAAGACAATTCATCACCTATTTCTAGATGGCACTCAAGTGCCAAGGACTTTATCCACTTAATTGTTAATGCCTTTCCTATCCAACTACCTTTTATTTTTTTCTTTTCTTTTCTTTTCTTTTTTGGTGAGGCAATTGAAATGAAGTGACTTGCCCAGGGTCACACAGCTAGTAAGTGTTAAGTGTCTGAGGCCAGATTTGAACTCAGGTCCTCCTGAATCCAGGGTTGGTGCTCTATCTACTGGGCCACCTAGCTGCCCCCTTTTATTTCTTTATTTTGCTTTTTATTCTGTATAGCATAGGGATAAAGACTGGTTTTGTGGTTTCTTCGCTAAAATAACACTAACAGATGAAGAAACTCTTTTTGCCAATACAGGTTTGCACCTTTCCTGCAACTTCTTTTTTTTAACATTGATTTTTTTTTTTTGTGGGGCAATAGGGGTTAAGTAACTTGCCCAGGGTCACACAGCTAGTAAGTGTCAAGGGTCTGAGGCTGGATTTGAACTCAGGTACTCCTGAATCCAGGGCCACTGCTTTATCCACTGTGCCACCTAGCCTCCCCCAACATTGATTTTTAAAAATTTTATGCTCTAAATTTTCTTCCTCCCTCCCTCCTCCAGCCTCCCTATGAAATAAAGTAATTCAATATAAGTCATAAATGTGCAGTTATGCAAAACATCTTCACATTAGTCAGGTTGTGAAATAAAATAGACAAAATAACTTTAAAAAGAGGAGCTAACAAATAAAATTATACTTCAATCTGTATTCAGATACCATCAGTTCTTCCTTTGTTGATGGTTTGCATTTTTCATATGTCCTGATATCATCCTGATCATTATTTCTTTCACAATTACTATTGCTAACTGTATCACCCTCCATCCTCTTCCCTCCCCTTAATATTTACTCTATTTTCTATCTTCCTTCATCCTATTCCTCCTCAAAAGTGTTTTGCTTTTTACTGCCCCCTACCCCAATCTGCCCTTCCTTTCTTTGCCTCTTACCCCCATCTCCTTCCCCTCCCACTTTCCCTCAGGGCACAATATATTACTATACCCACCTGAGTCGGTATGTTATTCCCTCTATGAGCCAGTTCTGATGAGAGTAAGGTTCATTCACTCCCCCATTCCTTCCCCATTTCCCCCTCCACTCCATAAGCTTTTTCTTGTTTCTTTTATATGAGCTGCTTTTCCCCAGTCCACCTCTCCCTTTTCCTTTCTTCCAGTGCATTCCTCTTACACCTTAACTTTATTTTAAAGATGTCATCATGGGTCAGCTAGGTGACACAGTGGACAAAGCATGAGCCCTGGACCCAGGAGGCCCCAAGCCCAAATCCAGCCCTAGACATAAGCCACCCCACCCTGCCTGCCCCCCCCAAAAGAATAAACAAAAAATAAATGCTTTGTAGATATCATCCTTTCATTTTCAATTCACACCTGTGCCCTCTAAGTATATTCTTTTCAGCTACCCTGTTACTGAGAAAGTTCTTATGCGTTAGAGATATTATCTTCCCATGTAGGAATGTAAACAGTTTGACTTTTTAATATCCCTCCTGATTGTTCTGCTGGTTCTACTTATTTGACTTGAGCTAGTTCATATATGACCTCTGTAGTGAGAAGCTATGTGACACAGTAGATAGAATGCCAGGTCTAGAATCAAGAAGACTCATCTTCTTGAGTTCAAATCTGGCTTCAGACACTTGCTAGCTATGTGACCCTGAGAAGGTCACCCAACCCTGTTTGCCTCAACTTCTTCATCTGTAAAATGAGTTTCAGAAGGAAATGGCACACCACTTCAATATATGCCAAGAAAATCCCAAATGGGATCACAGAGAGTCAGACGTGATTGGAAAATTACTTAACAACAACAAAAATAGTCATATGTCATAGTACCTTTTCTTCAGTACTTTGCATGTATAAAGGGCTATATAAGTTATGAGCTATTTTGATTAGTGTTAATTCCTTGTGGGCAAGAGCAATGATTCATTTTTTTTTGTTTCTCCTCTCATTCATAGTACTATGTTTTTCATGGTACAATGTTAGCATGCCATCATATGCTATAGTACATGGAGCACCAGGCTTGGACCTAGAAGGCAGGAATTCAAAACCCAATCTTCAACACTTAGTAGCTATGTGACTACGGTGAAATACTCAATATGTATGAACCTCTGTGTCCTCATTTTTTTAAAAGGACAATAATACCTACACTAATCTTCCTCATGGAGTGCTGGTTATTAGGGTTAAATAAGGTAATTTGTGAATTTTTAATCCTTTATAAATATCAGCTAAGATTTTACTGGATAAATAATTATCAGATGTTACTCATATTTCATTTGACCCTTACAATCACCCCATAGGATAGCAGGTTAGATATTAGCATGTCCAGCCTAGACAGGAGGAATATAAGGCTCAGATCTATGAAATTACTTACCAACAGAAGCATAATTGAGAAATGGCATTTGGACCAAAACTATGATGTTCTGATGCCCACTACATTACCCTGTATTTGAATAATGTGCACAAATTATCTAATTTTAAAACACATCCAACTTGTGATTAGTTTTATTTCTATCAACATACAGTAATGACCGATACTTGGATTGCCTGAAACTTTGATCATTTTTTGCTTATGTTTTTTCACTAGTGAAAGAGTAGAGATAGACTCAAAGGAATACCTAAGTCACATGTATACTACGTTATTTTGACACAGGTCCTTCAGATTTTTTTTTATTATTATCTTACTTTGGGAGTGTTTAGCAATAGCTGGAAAGTATATTAGATAGAGTACAGGAGTTAAAGTTTGAGAACCTGAGTTTGAATCTTGACTCAGACACTTACTCGTTGCATGATCTTGCAAGTCAATTAACTACACCTCAGTTTCCTCATCTGTAAAATAAGAATAATACTAGTATATATCAGAATTGTTGTAAATATCAAATGAGATAATGTTTAAAACACTTTGCAAACATTAAAGTGCTATATAAATGCCATTTATGGTGGTGGTGATGATGATGTTTGGTAAGAGTGCTCTCATCTTTATGGACAGGACCTACCAAAGGCACAGTATGGATAGCTTATATTCTCCTCCCTACCTCACTCCAACTAGACCAGAGTGAGAAGGGATTACAATGATCATTTACCTTCCCTTTGTCAAAAAACAGCTTACAACTCATTCTTCCTTTCATGACTTTGATGAGGGAAACAGAATCTTGTTATATTTTCATGATTTCAAATCATACTAATCCCAGCATTTGGGAACTTACTTTTCCTACCCATTTTTCATACCCAATAAACAGTTTCCTAGTGGATCCAGAAAACATTAACTAATGTCAAGGAATATTACTCAATGTTTATATTTCTATCACTATTTTCTGGGCTGGAGTTTTTCTCCTTGGGAAGCTTAGGAATCGTTATTCATACATGACATTTTGAGGTTGTTTTCCTCTTCATAGAAATTCACCTTCCAATGCAGGAAGAAGGAGAAAAAAAACTAAACTCTTCACTGGTTATTTTTTTAATCTCAAAGACTGAGACACATAATCAATTTTGACCCAGTTGAGTATCACTAGAATATTGGAAGTTTTTTTTTTAATTATAGATTATATGACCTTGAAATAAGCAAGGAAAGCCAGTTATCAACCATTGCCCCAATTTATAGCCAGATAAAAGTATATTTCAACAATCACCATCCTTCTTATAATAGAAGCACAGACTCATCATAAAATCATAGAATCTTAGAGTTAGATCAACTTTATACATGAGCTAGTCCAACTATCTAAGAGATACATTCTATATTTAGCATTCTTAACAAATAGTTATTAAATTTGCACTCAAGCACCACCTGAACATAACAGGGGAAACATTATTTCCTGAGGTAACCTATTCCATTTGTTGACAGCTCCAACTGTTACAAAGTTCCTTTTAATATTGCACCAAAATTTGTCTCCTTGGAGCTACATCGATAAATCTGTGTTATCTTTTTTGAGGTCACACAGAACACAATAATGAAGTATTCTTCCCTATGAGAATCCTTCATATGTTTGAAGACAGTTATAAATTAATTAGTTAATTAATGAGCATCCATTGAATGCTTACTATTTGCCAAGCACAGTGCTAAGCCCTGGGAATACAAATAGAAAAATAAGGGTACTCCTGCTCTCAAGAAGCTCATATTCTAATTGGGAAGACAGGACATAGAGAAGATTGAGCTATAAGAAAAGTGAGAAGGCCTCATGTTCTTTCAGTGCAGTAACAAAGCAAATGGGGATGCATCTTTAATGTAATTTCTGATAAAGTCGTATCCATTTCTGATGTCAATTCATTTGATAGTGACAAGGATTGGGTGGCAAGAAACTGCTCTTCTGGGTCCTCAGTAGCTTTGACTTCTTTGGAGCTAGGGGCTGCATCTCCTGCCCTTGGTAGCAGTTGTTAACTAGTGGGAGATGGTAGTTGAGGTGGTGGAAGCAGTTTAAATAATGTGGAATATTCTGTTTTCTGTCTGTCTCTCAGGAAGTTTTATTTTCTCCAGGCACAAATTGTTCAATTTTCATAGATAGGGATGCATTTAAAAGGTCCCAATGTGTTGTTGATTTTCTTTCTTTGTGTCTCTTCTGGTCCTGATGTAGGATGGACTTATGTCCAAATATGAGGAACCAGAGACCTGAATAGCTAATCAAAGGTGCTAGGATACATTGTGAAGCAAGTAGTCTATTCCTTTTCCTCATGACACCCTGTCCTTTCTTTGAGACTCAAAAATTCAGCTGTCTGTGTTGCGACTAGCAAGAAACAGTTCAAATTCAATAATAACACCTCAAACTTATATGGTATTTTAATCTTTTTAAAAATACTTTTCTTAGGGGCAGCTAGATGGCACAGTGGATAGAGCACCAGCCCTGGAGTCAGGAGGACCTGAGTTCGGATCTGGCCGCAGACACTTAACACTTACAAGCTATGTGACCCTAGGCAAGTCACTTAACCCCAATTGCCTCACCAAAAAAAAAAAAAGAATACTTTTCTTACAACAACCCCACAATGAAGTTAGCATACACATTATGATGTCCATTTTATAGAGGAAGGAATTGGACCCCAAAGAAGCAAAATCACTTGTACATAATAAGTGTGAGAAATGGAATTTGATCCTAGATTTCTTGATTTCAAATTCAGGATTCTTGCCTTTATGCCACAGTCAATCTTAAAAATGAGAGTGGAAATCTTCAAATATTTGAAGTCAGAAGACCCATGTTTAAATCTCGGATCTGCATCTTCTTGTCTAAATGATTTTTGGTTCTGTTTTCTTATTTGGGAAATAAAAAGAATTGAAATAAGTGACCTCTAAGGGCCTTATCAGTTCCAAATCTATGATTTCATGATCTACTAGGTGCAAGACACTATTCTAGCTATTAGAGATATCCATAATAATAACTCACATTTTCTATTGATAATTATGAAACAGACTCTGCTCTCAAGAAGCTGAAAAATTTAAGAGGGTGGGGCAGCTAGGTGGCACAGTGGATAGAGCACTGGCCCTGGATTCAAGAGGACCTGAGTTCAAATCCGGCCTCAGATACTTAACACTTACTAGCTATGTGACTCTGGGCAAGTCACTTAACCCCAATTGCCTCACCAAAAAAAAATTTAAGAGGGCAAACAGACTTTAAAATAAATTACCAAGGTGCCAGGGCAGCTAGGTGGTACAATGGATAGAGCACCAGGTCTAGAGTCAGACAGACCTGAGTTTAAATCTGAATTGCATTTTTTCCATAAGCCCTTCAGAGTTATCTTGGATCACAGCACTGCTGAAAAAAACTAAGTACAATAATAAATAAAATAAAGGATTGAGAGTATTGCACTGGGAGAAAGGGAAAGGGAGAGGTGAAATGAGGTAAAATATCTCACATAAAAGAAGCAAGAAAAAGCTTATGGAGTAGAGGGAAAGTTGGGGAGGAGATGGGTGGGGGGGAGAGCCTTACACTCATCAGAATTGGCTCAAAGAGGGAATAATATACATACTTAAGTGGGTATAGCAATGTATCTTGCCCTGCAGAAAAGTGGGAGGGGAAGGAAATGAAGGAGGAGGGATGAAAGAAGGGAGGGCAGATTAGGGGAGGAACAATCAGAAGCAAAACACTTTTGAGGATGGTTAGGGTAAAAGAAGATAAAAATGGAGTGAATATCATGGGGAGTGAAGAGGATGGTGGGAACCACATTTAGCAATAGTAAATGGTGGGGGGAATTGATTCAGAGGCAAGAGCAATGTAAGATGAGGATGAGGGTGATGATTGTGAGGAAAATTATTTGTCAGGTATAAGGTACTATATAAATGTTGGCTATTATTGTTGTTGCATTAATCAACCTCATGAGTGTTTTGTAAGGAAAACTCCCTTTAAAGTACTATATAAATGTAGTTTACTATGAAAAAAATATGAGCAGGATGCTATCAGAAAAAACCTGTAAAGATTTACAAGAGCTGAAGAAATGGAAAATGTACTTTATACAGAACAACAGCAATATTATAGGATGATCTGCTCCAAATGACAGTTATTTTAAGGAGTGCTGTGATCCAAGACAACTTTGAAGGACTTATGAAAGAAATTCAATTCATCTACAGAGAAAGAACTGATGGGATCTGAATACAGATGGAAATATATTTTGTTGTTGTTGTTAGTTCCTATTTCTAAAGAGCTTTTTCTTTCTGATATATTTTGCATGTCTGCACATGTATAGCTTATGTTATATTGCTTGAGTTCTTAAGTGGGATAGGGAGAGAGGAAGAGAATTTGGAACACAAAGTTATAAATATCTACGTTACAATTTTTTTAAGTGGAGCAATATGGGTTAAGTTACTTGCCCAGGGTCACACAACTAGTAAGTGTCGAGTGTCTGAGGCCAGATTTGACTCAGGTCCTCCTGATTCCAGGGCTGTTACTCTATCCACTGTGCCACCTAGCTGTCCTCAATGATTTTCAAATTATCTCTCCTGGATCTATTTTCAAGGTCATCTGTTTTTCCAAGAAGATATTTCACATTGCCCTCTATTTTTTCATTCATTTGGATTTGCTTTATTGTGTCTTGGTTTCTCATAAAGTCATTAGCTATCATTTGTTCAATCCTAATTCTTAGGCAATTATTTTCTTCAGAGTGCTATTCCATTTTGCTTTTCAAGCTGTTAACTTTTTTCATGACTTTCCTGCATCACTCTAATTTTTCTTTCCATTTTTTCTCTACCTCTCTTCAAAGTCCTTTTTGAGTGTCTCTATGGACTGAGACTAATTCATATTTTTCCTGGAAGTTTCAGATGTAGGAGTCCTAACATTGCTATGCTCTTCTGAGGGTGTACCTAGATCTTCCTAGTCATCAAAGTAGCTTTCTATGGTCCCCATCTTCTTCTGTCTGCTCATCTTGATAGCCTATTTCTTGACTTTTAACTCCTTCTTAAAGTGGGGCACTGCTTACAGGATGCATTGTCCCAAGCTTCAGGGGGTCCAAAGTGGTACAATTTAAGGAGAGGCAGGTTCTTCACTCATCTGGCCTACTTGCTCTTCAACCAGGAAACAAAATTTCATTTTTGCTGAGATTGATAACTCTGATGAGCCTGTACCCCTCCCTGACCTGTGATGCTACTCAAGACTACTTCCTGGTTCCCTGCATGGGTAAATCAACTGAATTCCACCTCAACACCAGAAGAGATCCCTGTAATCTCCCCCTGGCCAACCACTTGACCATCTCACCAAACTGTGAGCTTGGTTCCAGAAGATGTGGTGCTGCAGACAATTCAGAGTCTCCAGGGGTCTCTTTCTCTAGTGTGGCCTGCCTGGATCTGGATCTGTGTTGGCATGATCTGGATCTGGATCTATGTCATTGCAGGCCAGGTCTGGGTAGATAACCTAGGGTTGGATTTGCACAGTGCTGCCTGGGTCTGGATCTGTGTCAGTGCGGCCAGGTCTGGGTGTCCAGCCTGGGGCTGGATTTATGTAGCATGGCCTGGATCGGGATCTGTGTAGGCTTGACTTCAGTGTTGGACTCCACTCCCTCTCTGGCACAGCAGACTCCTTCTGCCAACCTTCTAAACCACCTTTGGCTGGAAAATAATCTCACACCATCCTTTTGTGAGTTCTGCTGCCCCAGGAATTGTCCTATGGCATTATTTGGAAGTTTTGGGCTTGTTCCTCTGGGGAGGTCCAAGAGGTTAATGCCTTTCCTCTGCCATCTTAGCTCCACCCCACCTAAACTGGTATATGAAGGGAATGCCATCCATAACATTAACATAGGTTTCAGCAATTTGATAAAACATTTCAGGCAATTGTTGAAAAGATGCAGAGATATGGTCTAGAAAAATAGTATGGTTCATTGGATTAGAAACTGGTTGAATGGCTAGACTCAAAAATCTAAGGGTTTAGAGTATTGTAATCTCAAGATGCGTCAAAATTAAGATATGACAACCAAGAAAAGTAATGTCATCTTGGGCTACTTTAAGAGGGATATCATTTTCAAAAATAAGTGTTAGTCCTGATATTTTCTGGCTTGATTAACACACAATTGAACTTTTGTGTTGTTTCAGGCATAACATTTTAGGAAGGACATTGACAAATTGAAAAACATCTAGAAAAGGCTTAAATGTAAGGAATCTTTTGTCAATATGAGAAAGGGGATGTTTAGCCTGAGGAAAAGAAGGATCAAGGGAAAGAGGTAACTGTCACAAAGTACTTGAAAGACTGTTATATGGAAAAAGAGATTAGGCCTTTTCTGTATGGACACAGAAGACAGACCTAAGACCAATGAATAGAAGTTGTAAAGAGGAAATTTAGGCTCAATTTAGAGGAAAATATCCTAACAAAGCAATCTCAAAGTGTAAGGAATACTGGGCTTTAAGGAATAGTGGGTTCTCCCTTCAGGTCTTAAAGAAAAAAATGAATAACTACTTGTAGAGTGTTCTTTAGTGAGAATTTGTTTTTTTCTAGTATTATTTGGACAAGATAGCAGATTGAATGAATGAATGAATGAATGAACTTGTTAAATGCTTACTTAGGCAAAATATTATACTAAGTATATGTATTGGGAAGCTAGGTGGTACAGTAGAGATAACATTGGGCATGGAGTCAGTAAAACTTTAATTCAACTCCAAATTCAGACCTTTATAGCCATGTGATCCTGGGAAAGTCACTTACTCTCTGTCTGACTCAGTTTCCTCAATTGTAAAATTGGGATACTAGCAGCAGATACTTACAAGAATTATTGTGACTATCAAATGACATCGTATTTGTATGCACAATGCCTAGCATATGGTAGCTATTTAATTGATTCTTCCTTTCTCCTCTTCCCTGAAGTACTATGTTGACAATTACAAAGAAAAAATACCTGGTCTCAGAGTACTTATATTATAATAGAGTAGTCCGAAGCATCTTGCTGTGGATCACAAACCCATATGAGGTCATGTAGCTGAATGTGGGGGTTGCAAAAAATTTGCAACAATAAAATGTTATGTATATGTATTTTATATACCTATATACTGGGGGTCATGTAAAAAATTCTTGGGCAAAAGGGATCATGAGTGGAAAAAGTTTAATGATCCCAGGAGTAGTCAAAACATAGAAAGGATAGGGAACTTTAGAATATAACATATGGTAAGAAGGGCCATAACACAGTAGATTGACATACTATTTCCAAAACCAGTGGTAGAGTTGATTTGATTATGGCTCCAGAACTGGAAGAACAAAGGCCAAATGTCTTCACTAGGGTCTCCCCGAAATGGTGAACTAAATGAAGCTGACACCATTCATGACAGGGGGATCCAGGGCAAAAGTTCTGGAGATAAATTGGTTAAAACATCTACAGCTTAGTATTTAGTCTTAGAGTCAAATATGCAGGCTGGGTTGTCAAAAAGATGGTCCAGCATGAAAGAATGAAGTAAAGGGTGACTGGGGACTTCCTGAAAGTGTGAGCCAAGTAAGGTAGCAGGGAAAAATTCATAAGTTCATACACTTAAAACTGGAAGGGACCTCAGAGATCATTTAGTTCAGCCTCTCTCATCTTACAGATGAGAGACTGAAACCTAGAGAGCTTAAAAGATTTGTCCAAGGCCACAGACAAAATAAAAAAATCTAAAATCATGGCCTATGAATCATAGTACAAATACAAAACTCTTTCTATTGTAGAAAACTGGGTCAATGCATCCCTATCACCAATCCCTACTCCTCCCCACCAAAGGTATGATTTATCATCTATGTTTCAAGTCTGTGATGAGTTCAAGAAGAAGATGGATAGGGACAAGGGACTAAAATGAAGTATGGCTACAGACTACTTGAGATACTTGCCCAAGTGAGGAAGTCACGATTCAGGACAGCAGAACCCTAAGGTAGTAGAGGAAAGACTTAAAATTCATCTAATGATCACATTCTATGATTCTGGGTTTCTAGTTAGGTATAGTGGGAGAAAAAAGAATGATCTTAGTTATTAAGGATTAAATATCTGATCTAGGCTGAATCTGCTACTTATTGCATCAGTACCTAGATTTCCTTTTTGATAAGCCCAGAACATTGAATAGCATGGAACTTAAACCACATGAAGACTACTATAAAGCACACAGATGTAACATATGCTTCTTAACAATTCACCCAAAGAACATATGAGCACTATTTGTAATACCTTGTCTTTCTTTTTAACTTATGGGAAGATCTGGCAGAGTTTACCTTAATATTCTCAAGTTCATTCTCTATCCAGGACTCATTAGTAATATCCTCATCACAATCAATAAGTATGGGTCAAGTTGAGAGAGCCAGAGTCATAGCAATTCTTTGGGGATCCTTTTGTACCCCTATGTATCCAGCCAGTTTTTAATAGGCCAATTTTTATGGCACTATAGATAAGCTCAAATTCAGCAATGACTCACCAGTGGTTGATATGGTAAACCTAAAATACATGAGAAAATTAAAAAGGAGGGAATTAATTCTGTAGACAGGAGAGTCTAGACTAGGAAGTAATAGAACCCAATACTTTCTTTATTGCTGATCAAAAATGTTCACAGAAATATGAATTTATGAAGAATAAGATTCAGAGATCTGCACATTGGAAAATCTTAGCGAGATGACATTTGAAAGGGGGAATATTAGATTGTAAAAAATATCCCTGCAGATTGAAAAAGAGAAATTGACAGAAGATCTAAGGGAATTTACACTTCCAAATTCAATGAGCTCTCCTTATATAATTGGAAGGAAGATAGGGGAAAGTATGAATTGTCTCTCCATCCATTTCTTCCATACAGAGGTCCTGTATTTGTGGTAGGTGAGGGGGCTTGAGATATAAACCAGGTGGCCTAGGAAAAATTCACTTTTATTTATGGCAGAGACTTTACCTACCCAACAATGTTCCTCTTAAAAACAACAAGGAAAAAGATCATATAATCTCTCTAATTTGTGTTCAGATAAAGTGCATCCCCTAGCAGAAAGTGGATGATTTTTTGGGGGGTGAAAATAATAATAGTTATCATTATTCATAATTATTGATAATTAGTAGTATTACTAATTGCTAATATTTTAGGTTTACAAAGTGAAATATTTGCATATCATATCTCATTTGATCTTCTCTTTCCAATGTAACAGGTATTTCTGAAATAAATTTCCTCCTGTAGAAACTAGTCTAGTGGTTTTTAAAGCCAGAAGAAATACAATGCATATAGTAGATATTTAATAATTATTTGTTAATCTTAAATGAATGAGGGTAGTTATATGGTGTTCTGGATAGAGCACTGTGCCTGCAGTCAGGAAGATCTGAGTTCAAATTTGGTCTCAGACACCTACTAGTTTTGTGACCCTGGGTGAGTCATTTAATCCTGTTTTCCTCAGTTTCCTCTTCTACAAAACTAGCTGAAGAAGGGAATGGCAAAGTACTCCAGTATCTTTGTCAAGAAAACACCAAATGGGGTCATGAAGAGACAGAAATAACTTAAAATCAAATGGACGAAGAAATCCCCAGTTAAGTAGACACAGGGGTTAACAGAATACAGTGATGTTCTGAGCTGTCCAACATGATTTGAGAACTAAATGTAGAGTAGTGAAAACTAACCAATCTATTATTTAATAGCAAGACTTATAGAATACCTGTTCTGAACCAGAAAGGTGTGCCTCTTAGCTTACAGGAAAGGGTTGAGTTGAGATGTGGGTTGGCACAAAACAGCTATCATTGACTGAACATTAAGTAAGATCTTTGTCTTTGGATAGTAAAGGTCAGCTATATGTTGATAGAATCAATAGTCACTTGCAATACTAGAGGCTCTGTGCCTGCTTTGCTGCCCACTAAATACACACCTCTTTACTCAGTGATGTTTGAGATTATATTGCTATAACTTCATCCCTGATGAAATATTAACTGTGCGATAAGAAATGACAAATGAGATAAATATAGAGAAGCATGGAAAGATCCATATGAACTGATGTAGAATGACATAATCAGAGAGCTAATAAAATAATATATACTATACATAATAATATAACATAAGATATGATATAATATATGATAATATATGCACCAATGATGCATAACATAACATATAAATACAAATGGAAAGAACAACCACAAAATAGTCAAAAGTGAATGTCATAAAATTAAACAAGCATGACTTCAAAGAAGATATATGAGAAGGCACCCCCATCCAACCCCTTTTCAGAAGTCAATGACTGATACATCACATATATTTTCTGACTTTATCAATGTATTGATCAATTTTGCTCATTTATTTTATCTTTCTTTTGTTCTTTATTTGTAATGTGAAGTACTCTTTGGGAGGAAAAGAAGGGATACTGAGAAAAGCATTTTGTTATAAAAAAGATAACAATATTTAAAAAAAAGAAAAATGGCATCCCTTTAAGTTTAAAGACTGTAGTGAACTTATTAAATGTACTTAAATAGGATAATACTGGAAGCTATTATCATTCACATTTTTTAATGTGACCAAGTTTCAGATCTTTTTTCTGAGAGCTAATTTTGAAAGAGTTAGAGGGGGAACAAAGACCTGAGGGAGAGGGACAGGGAAAACCAGTGGAGCAGAGTCCCCAGGAAGATTAGAGTCTCTAAAGACCAGCTTTGCCTACTTTCAATCTTTTGTCTAGACATTGTCCTATGAACAGTATTAAGGTGTAAGCTGAGGAGGCAATATCAATGATCCATGGTCCTGTGAGAAAATAATGGGATTTGACAGATCCCCAGGGACCCCACCTGAAGTTTGATTTGAAATTGATTGAATTGGGTGAGACTGACTGAGAATCTACTTAAGGTTGATTAAATCGAGACCACACCTGGCTGGTCCTGAGTGTGGTGTTGTTCTCAGAGGCTGTGGACTATGACATCAACATGAAACCACCCTCAACTAATCAGCTTGAAGGATGGCCCCTTCCAGGGAGGGAGATAGGAAGTAGGAAGGGAGGCTGGCTCCCTAGCTCTAGCCTCTTCCATTCCAGAACTTCGGGTGTTGGCTGAGGGAAGAAGAAGGAGTCAATTCTGAACTCTAGGGTAGATAGACTTTGGCTATCTTTCTGAACTCCATGTGTTGTATCTTTACTAACTTCTAATATACTTTAATAAATGCTTAAGGGGACAGCTAGGTGGTGCAGTGGATAGAGCACTGGCCCTGCAGTCAGGAGTACCTGAGTTCAAATCAGGCCTCAGACACTTAACACTTACTAGCTGTGTGACCCTGGGCAAGTCACTTAACCCCAATTGCCTCACTAAAAATAAGTAAGTAAGTAAGTAAGTAAATAAATAAATAAATAAATAAATGCTTAAGGCCTAAACACTGTTGCTGAAGTTTCTAATTTATAAGTTAATCCTAGCTAGTTTCCCCTACACACACTTCAGGGAGGGGCAGGTAAGGACACACACATTGGATTTTACTTGTCACAGTTCCCAGAACCTAGTGTCACTCATCAAAAGCCACTGGCATGGGGGCAGCTAGTTGGCACAGTGGATAGAGCACAGGTCCTGGATTCAGGAGTTCCTGAGTTCAAATCTGGCCTCAGACACTTAACACTTACTAGCTGTGTGACCCTGGGCAAGTCACTTAACTCCAATTGCCTCACCAAAAAAAAAAAAAAAGAGCCACTGGCACCCAAAACACTACAGGCTATGTTAGTTTCTAATCTAGTAAAACCCTAATAAAAAACATTTTCTTCATTTTAGGTTATGATTTTGGACTAATAATTGTTCTTTGGTTCATCTATGAATAACAGTTACAAAATGAAGTCAAATTTCATTATTTCCCCCAATGCACTATCCCCTCCATCCACCTAACAAGATTAAAGGCAAACTACAGTGAACATGTTCTCCCCAGCAATTTAAACAGTCATTCAACATGGCATCAATTCCATTTAACTGGAAGTATATTGCTGCACTCAAGTACAATGCAGTGGCTGGCTTAGAGTTAAAAGAAATGTGATTTTGTGTGTACTGTTTTCTTAAACCCTAAGAGAACTGGAAATTCAAAGATGAATTGTAGATGCAGTACTAAGGAATAAAACAGAAGGATGACTGAATACTTCTTTAGTTAGATAGAATTTAAGTGACTATATAGCTTTAAAGAAATAAGTACACAGGTCTCTAGACTAGTCTTCTGGGCAAGTGAAGTGGACAACAACTCAATGAAATCCTTCATCAGAGTTGAAGTTAACAATTAAATCAGTGTTTTCTACCAGGTACCATCTTCTCAAAGGCACACTTTCTACCCACTCACTTCTAAAGAGGTACCCACCTATAATTTCTCATGACCCTCTGAGTGCAGCCTCCAAGGATCTTACACCCCTCATCCATTTATTGTCAATAAGTTTAGGACCCGGCTCACATCCTTCTTCATTCAAGCCCCCACTATTCAATACTTAGGTCTTGCAGTTCATGAATTTCATTAGTTATCTTGACAAGGATATGAAGATAAATCAGGTTCTTGATGGCACAAGATGTACAGTCTAGTTAGAAGATGCAATGTAGGGTGTAAAAAAGAATGGTATATGCAAAGTTCTAAATAAGGCCCAATGGAGAAAGTATAATTTCTGTTTGGGAACCATGGAAGATCTCATGAAAATAGTGACAACTGAGCTGGTTTTTGAAAGTTGAGAAAAATTTTAACCAGCAGAGAAATCATGGAGGGGAACTAAAGGCATAAAAATGGTATGAGAATAGACACAGAGACAGGAAATCATAAGAAATATATAGATCATAATGAGTAGCCCAGTTTGGCTGGAAGATGGAATAAATGTTAGGAAGTAGGGTTTACTAAGACTGGAAAGAGAGAGTAGCAACATATTGTGGAAATCACTGAATTAGGAGCTACTATTAGAGTTTGGATTTTGTTTGATAGACAATATGATGCTTTTATATTCTACTTTGAACAGAATACATGACCATATCTGTGCCTAAAGAATGTTGACCTGGAAGTAGTGTGAGCGATAGATTAGAGAGGGGAGAGATTGGAGGCAAGAAGACTAATTAGTATGCAATTGTAATCATCAAGGCAGGTGGTAGGTAGTGAGGCCCTACCTCTGGGTGGTAGCATGGAATGAGAGAGGAGAAAGTGACTAAGATACATTTTGATATAAAATTGATAAGGCCCAGTAATTGATTACATTGGAATATAAAGTAGAGAGAAGCATCAAATATTACCAAGATTGAAATCCCTAACAAGTCTATACTACATACATGAGCCTGGTTTCACAAAAAGGTGACATTGTCCTTTTGAGACTACATCTGAAGTATTGTGTTCAACTGTATCATTTCTTATCATCTAGATAAGGATGACAAGAGATGATTCAATCCCATAAACATTTATCATCATGATTTAATATAATTATATCAAAAAGCCAGAAATGTATGTTTTATGCCAGACACAATTTAAAGTAGACCTGAGAACTGTCTTTGAAATTCTGACTTATGGAGAGAAGGTATAGATTTATGTTTGTTCTAGATAACTGAAATAAAAGCAATAGGTAAAAGTAAGATAGAGAGAGACTTGGGCTCAATGTAAAGAATAAAAATATTAATAATTGGAGCTTTCCAAAAGTAAAATGGGCTTCTTCAAGAAATAGAAGTTTTCTCATTTGAAACCTGGAAATGAAGCCTGGATAACCATCTGTTATATTGTAGAAGCGATTTTTGCTCTGATGTGTAATAGAAGACTTCTGAATTACTTGTTAACACAGATTCTGCGTGGTGAAACATCAGGAGACACAGACTCAGACAAATTCAAAGTACAGGGAATCTTTGGACAGAATTACAGCAATAACTTTCCCAGTGAGTTATCCCAGGTCCTGATTTTAGCTCTCCTGACTCTACCCTAATCATGTTATCCCAACTCTGGTTACTAATGTTGAAGTCCCCTTATTTTCACTGCTTGCAACCTTGTCCAATTTTTCCAGTCTGGACATACTTCTTACCTGTTTTTATGCATGGCCTTAAACCATATCAACCCTCTATATATACATGCTTTTTTCTTCTGACCACATTGAAGCGAAGCAGTCAGGTGTCATTACTGTACTCCATGTGTCTCCCAACTCTATTGGTTGAGAATCTGAGTTACACCATTTAGTCTTTAACATTATTAGAATTCACGAGGAGGAAAAATCAACATAACAGGGATTTAGGATCATACTATCTAGAGCAGGAAGGAGTCTTAGAGACCCTGTAAGCCAAACATGGCATCTTGTAGATGAGGATAATGAAGTCCAGAGAACTGAAATGGATTACCAAAGACCTCAAAGGTAATAAGTTGCAGAACCAGGATGAAACCTCAAGTTCTCTGACTTTAAATCCTATTTTATTTCCATCACACTATATGCTAATGATGGTCCCATCAGAGATAATCCTTTGATGATGGGTAAGGATTGAATAGAGCTGTTTCAGTGTAATGATGTAACATTCAAGGTTGTGGCAATAATATGTGTAATGTAGGTATAAAGTAGGAGAGAGTGGAGAGAGATCTAGAGTGAGGAAGATCATTGTTCAAATTTGGTCTTAGACAATAACTAGCTCTTTGACTCTGGAAAAGTTACTGTTTGCCTAAGTTTCCTTATGTGTAAAAATAAGGATAATAAGCACAGCTACTTCCCAGGGTTGTTACGTGAATAAAATGGAATATTTGTAAAGCACTTTTAAAATATCAAGTGTTATATTAATACTCATTGTGATTATGTAGGCAATGGGTGCTTGTCTTGAGTTTGGAGACAAAAAAAAAAGAGATTCTGAGAGGCAGAGGAGAGGAGAAAATACCTTACAGATATATGAAATATCCAGTGCAAAGAGTAGAAATAGGAGAAGATTATTTCTGTCTGAGAAAATGAAAGAAGAAAAAAATTGGTTGGTTTCTTTGAATGTTTGAAAGAAAGTAAAATAATGATGCATAATCATGTATAATACACTCGTGGTTAAGATGGCGCTCTGAAGCACCTTAGAGAAGCCATTATTCCACATAAACCTCAACAAATACCTGAAAAGGACCCCAGAATGACTCCTAATGAGGAAAAGAAAATAAACAGAGCTAAACTCCTCCATAAAGTCCAGAGTTGCAGAAAAAGACCAGTGGAGGCTGGTAGAGGCGTTCCACCAGGGAAGCTAACAGAAGCGCATTTAAATTTGTAAGCCATCAAAGACAAGGAGGAGAAATATGCCAGGGAATCCAACATGAGCTCAGTAAACATGAAAGCTAAACCACACCAGAGAATACAGAATGAACTCCTGAAAATGGGCCTGAAGCAAGCCAGAACACTCAACAGGGAGGTCACAAGAGAGTATGAACTACAAAAATAAGGAATCTGAATCAAAACAGAATTCAAAGACAGAGCCAGACCTTGGATATTACTGTACAAGGAGACAAGGCTTGGTTATGTGTTATTCACATCACTGGGAATCATGGATAGTAGGAAACAGGGCAAATTCAGCACATGGCCACAAGGACCAAGGGGCTATACAAAAGGGCTGTAATGTCATGATTCCAGAAGCATGAGGATGTTTCCGTAAACTCTATAAAATTAGGACTTTTATGTGTATTTAGTAATCACTGGATCAGTGGTAATGGATCCTTGGATAATACTAATTAGGACAGTCCCTTTTATACATATTGTCCTTGAGTATGCAATCTAAAAAGTCTACAAGCAGCTATTACAAAAAAGGCTGTTCCACTCCTTGGCAAGCTTCAAGCTGAGGTCAGTACCTGGAATAAGCTTGTGTTGATTGTTCTGCTGGTTTGGTTGGAGACAGGAATTACCATTATAGCTGAAATGAGAGTCCCTTTGTTCTCTTTACTTTTCCATTAAAAATGTCTCCTATCAACTGCATGTCTCCTGCAGTGCTAGAGAAGAAAAACTTAACAAACAAATGCATAAAAACAAACATAATAAAAATCTCTTTGGCTACTAGCACATTAAAATATGATTAATAAAGGGCATTTTTTAAAAAGACTGAAACTTAAAAGAAAGCCACCTAATGTGATTCTAAAAAATGTCTGCGTCAGTGAACAAGTCAGAAGCAATATATTGTTTCATCAAAGAAAATGACAATAATGAGACAACATTAATTTTTTTGAGATGTAGCCATAGAAATACATAAAGGAAAACATATCTCTAAGAATATTTATCAAGAAACAATGAAACAAACAGATCAATGACTTGAGAATGAAGTTTAAAAATATAAAATTAATAAATTAAAAGAAAATCTAAACAAAAGAGAAAATTGAAAACAAAATAAAATTTAATTACTAAATAAGAGTAAGGGCTTTTTAAAAATGCTAAAACATATATACCATTAGCAAATCTTTATTATTCTATATTTTTGTCTTGACTCCATTCATTCATTCCATTCTTCATTCATTCATTCTTTTTCTTTGTGAATTTTTCCTCCAATTATGTGTAAAAACAATGTTAACACTTTTTAAAATGTTGAGTTCCAAATTATCTCCCTCCCTTTTTTCTCCCCCCCCCCCAATGAGAAGGCAAACAATTTGATAAAGGTTATACATGTGTACTCATGCAAAACATATTTTCATGTTATGTTATAAAAGAAAACACAGACAAAAAATAAAAATAAAATAAAATAAAGAAAAAAGCATGTTTTGGTCCACATTCAGACTCTCAGTTCTTTCTCTGGATATGGATAATATGTTTCATCCTCAGTTTTACTTTGTCTTCTTTCACCCTGTCCATTCTAAAAAGTTTTTCACTGTCTTTTGCCTATTCTAATCCACCCTCCCTTCTATTACTGCCTCTTCTCTTCTCCATTTTCCCTCCTAGTTTCCTATATGGTAAGGTAGATTTCTATACCCAACTGAGTGTGTATGTTATTTGCTCTTTGAGCCAATAGCAATCAACATAAAGTTCACTCACTTCCCCTCACCTCTGCCGTCTTCCGCTTCACTGTAAAAGCTCTTTTGTGTCAAATAAATTATCCCATTCTACTCCCTTTCACCTTCTCCCAATTCAATCCTTTCTCACCCCTTAAATTTATTTGTGTAGAAATCAATTCATCATATTTAAATCACAACTTTGTCCTCTATGTATGCTCCTTCTAACTGCCCTAATAATGAGAAAAGTTTTAGGAATTACCAGTATCATTTTCCCATGTAGGAATGTAAGTAATTTAATTTTATTGATACTCATGATTTCTCTTTCCTGTTTCCCTTTTTTATGCTTCTCTTGAGTTTTGTATTTGAAAGTCAAAATTTCTTTTCAGCTGGGAGCTTTTCATCAAGAATGTTTGAAAGTCTTCTATTTCATTGAATGTCTATTCTGCACCCCACCCCCCAAAGGATTACACTATGTTTTACTGGGTCAGTAATCCTAGGACTTTTGCTTTCTGGAATATTGTACTCCAAGCTTCCAAGCCTTTAATGTAGAAACTGCTAAATCTTGTGTTAATCAGATTGTGTCTCCATGATACTTTAATTGTTTATTTCTTGTTGCTTGAAATATTTTTTTTACTTGATCTGGGATCTCTGGAATTTGGGTATAATATTCCTGGAAGATTTAATTTTGGAATTTTTAAAATAATGTGTGTATTCTTTTATTTTTTTTTTAAATTTCACCATCTGGATCTAGTATATCAAGAGAGTTTTCCTTTATAATTTCTTGAAAGATGTCTAGACTTTTTTTTGATCATGGTTTGCAGGTGGTCTAATAATTTTTAATTTATTTCTCTGCCTTTGATATATTTCACATTTCCTTCAAATTTTTTCATCCTTTGATTTTCTTTTATTGTTTCTTGATGTCTCATAAAGTCATTAACTTCCACTTTTCCAATTCTAATTTTTAAGGAATTATTTTCGTCAGTGAGCTCTTGTAGCTCCTTGTTAATTTGACCAATTCTCGTCTTTAAAGAGTTCATCTCTTAAATGAACTTTTAATGTCATTTTTCACTGGGCCAATTCTGTTTTTAAGGCATTCTTCTCATTGAATTTTTTACCTCTTTTACTATTTGGCCCATTCTTTTTTTTTTAAGATATTATTCTCATCACTATTTTTGTGCCTCCTTTACCTAGCTATTGACTTTTTTTTTCAAGATTTTCTTGTACCACACTTATTTCTCTTCTAAATTTTTCTTTAACCTCCCTTATTTTATTTTTTAAATCCTTTTTGAGCTCTTTGATGGCCTCAGAACAATTTATATTTTTTCTTTGAAGCTTTCGATTTAAAAGTTTTGACTTTGTTATCTTCTTCTAAATGTGTGTATTGATCTTGCTTGTCACTATAGTAAATTTCTATGTTTGGATTTTTTTCTCTTGTTTGATCACTTTTCCAGCATATTTCTTGCTATGCTAAAGTAGGGCTCTGTTTCCAGGGTGGAGGATGTACTGTCCCAAGCTTTAGCGGTTTTGTGCAACTGTTTTCAGAGATATTTCTAGGGACCTTTAAGTTTTCAGTTTTTTTGTGGTTGTATGATCTAAGGAATGGTGTGCTTACTACTCCCCTTGCCTATATTCTGGTATGAAGTGACCACAAGGACTATTTTCTGCCCTGGAACTGTGACCAGGGTCCCTGCTCCCCCACAGCGGAAAGGTCTGGTGTCTTAGTGCTTTTATTTTCCTTGGGATTGCCCTGTGAATCAAAACTGAGTATGGGCAAAGCAACAGAATCCTTCCCCCAGTGCCAGCAAAGGGACCACTCTAATCTCCTTCTGAGTAAAATATGAGCATAGAGGATTGCTTTAACATCTTAAAAATATAAAATATGACCAGGTTGAATTTATACTAGAAATTCAGGGTTTGTTTAATATTAGTAAAATTATAACCATAACAAACTATATTAATAAGAAAATAATGTAATCATATCAACAGATGCAGAAAATACTTTTAATAAAATACAATAACTTTTTATGTTTAAAAAGTGTTCAAAAGAATAGAAATAAATGAACTCTTACCTAACATGGAAATAAGGTAGATTTGGAATCTAATAATATGTTTTAAGGTAAAATATAATTGATAGAGATTCATGACATTGCTTACAATAATTTTATTTTTTTTTTTGTTCTTCATATCTCTAACCTAAATTTCTGATTTTTGAATTTGTTCCAAGGGCAAGAATTACCTCCTCCTTTGCTTTTGAATGAGAAAACCAGGTTCTGCTTGGTTATAATCTTGATTTCTAATGCTCCTGAAAGGAAGTGTAGGATATTTCTTGCTCTACCACCCAACCCCAAATTTAGAAATATACCCAATATACAATAACTGGGTCTCTAAAAGAAAAGAGTAAAGAATAGGATGCTTTTAAACATGATATGTATAGTATAGATTGACCTATGGAATTCAAGCAATTTCCATGGTTAAAAAAATGAAAATGCCGACTTCATTCCTAGAACAAACCTCAAGGCATGTGATTGAATTTAATTTGAAAAGACCCAATCCCATGGTCAATAATCCTTTTTGGTCAACAACATTTTTTTGGCATCTCTCACCCTCATGTCATCCTCACCTACTCTAACAAACTCCAACACCATTATGTATCAATGGAAAACCTATACTTTTATCAGAAGACATATTCTTTCCTAATCTTGTTTTACTTTATGTTTTGACATTAGACAAGTTACTTTATTTTTATGCATTTCAGATTCCTCATTTGCAAAATATTTATGTATCTGTATATATATGTATGTGTATTTTGTGGTTTGGGTGTGGATTAGATTAGATGATTTATAAGTCTCTTTTAGTTCCAATATGAATTTTATGGTCTAAGAATACTTCTAGAACAAGCGTTTTTCATTTTCATAGGCATCTATGGAATTGTGTATTCAACTTGACATCTGAAGACCTGGGTTCCAGTCCAAGATCTGTTTCTTCCTACTTTTGTGACCTAGATCAATTATTTACCTCTCTGACCTTCAGTCTCCATAAATATAGAGGAAGTTTAAAAACATACAAAGGATCCTGGGAGAACAAAACCCTGAAGGAACAGAAGAAGATAGAAGACCTGTGCAATTATCTGCCTAATTTTTTTCATGTGCCTCTTGTCTTGTTTTGAGCATGTTCTTATTATCACAGCTTCCAGAAGCTTTCAACATAAGGAGCATCAATGAATATTTCTCACTTCTATGAGACATTGCTGGTACTGCTCATAATTTATAGAATTCATATAGGAATACTACACATTTATTTAAATATCTTTAGGTTGCCCATGTGTCATCTAGAACTATCCCATCAGAAACAAGGGTTAATATTGTTGAGAAACTACTTAGGTAAATTATATTTTTCCTTATCTAGCAGGAGACAGGTAACTTCTAAAAATCACTTTGGTAAAGATATTCAGCAATTATACTACTAACAGATTCAGATAGTAAAAAAACATTGAATAAAAACTGAAATGAAAATATCAACAAGCGAAATATTTTCAGTATCCATCAAATGAATATATTATTTCCAAGAATTATCAGGAAGTTAACACTCTTCATGTCCTTGCCCATAAAGTGGGGGGAAATATTCACAAAGTCACTGCAATCCCAGGGTCCTCTCTCACCTTGGAATCCTAAATACAAATCTCTTGATCCAGGTTCTAATTAATTATCTGTTATCACTCACCTTCAGCCATCAATCACTCAGAGTTCCTAGTTACCACTCAACCCCTAACTGAAACATTCTGTGACTTTTACATGACACTTATAGCCCTGACAATTTTCATAGCTTAGTTGGGTCACATTTTCTTTTCAACTCAAGAGATGTCATACTGATCTAGCCCAGCTAGGGATATTTTCCTTTCCAGCAACATGTCTTGGGACCTTCTGGTATCTATCCTGCATGAATCATCTTCTATCTCCTCTGTCCTTGAGCTCTATTGGAGTGATGAGATCTCTTGTGGCTCACTCTCCTCATAGAAACTGGCATCATCTCTAAAACTTAGATTGGTTTAGAGCAGTGGTGTCACACTCACACATGGATACTTGCTGGCCACATATTGACTTAGAAAACCACAAACTTACATTATCTGTGTTGTGTTCCATTTTTATTTATTTTAAAAATCATTTCCCAATTATATGTCGATCTGATTTGAGCCCACTGGGAGTTTTGCAAGAAGCAAGAACCTGAGTTTGGCACATTGAGAGGTTTAAGTGGTTTGTCCAGGACCACATGGCCAATAGTTGTCAGAGGTAAAATTCAAACTGGATCTTCCTGGTTTCAGTGTCAATTCTCTATATATTGCACCACAATAGCCATCTCTGCTGGCTCCCACTGGTTTCTTATAGCATCTTTTATGCTACTACTAATAATCATAATCATAATAGATAATATATATATATATATATATATAAACAGTTTAAGGTTTACAAAGTGTTTTACAAATATCCCACTTGATCTTTATGACAACCCTAGAAGCTTGGTTGTTGTTGTTCTGTAATTTTAGATGTGTGTGTCTGACTCTTTGTGACTTTGTTTTGGGATCTCTTTGAAAAGATATTTTAGTGATTTGCAAGTTTCTTCCCAACTCATTTTACAAATGAGGAAACTAAGACAAAGAAGTGTAAGGGCCAAATTTATTATGGGGAGAGTTAATTTGGTGGCTCACAATAATATTGGGGTTCAGAAAATAATGAGAGATCTCTAGGTCCAAAGTCTCCTCCCTTCCAAACTACCTTTTTTAGTTATTTCTCCCAGGCTAATAAGAAAGGATATTAACAGCCTCTTTCCCACAAAAAAACAGGTTTTATTAGTGGGAACAAAATTTACAACAAAGGTAAAGTTAATAAAGCCAGGGACAAGGGAATAGGGGAAGAGAAAAAAGAATAAACTCCCTGGCTCTAGCAAAGACTCACTCAAACCTCAAACTTGCTTCCAGCTAGCTCAAAGAGCTGGCTTCACTTCCACTCACCAGCTGGGGTCCGTAGTTTTTCAATGAGAGTCAGCTTTGCAGTCTCTTCTCTTCTCTTCTCTTCTCTTCTCTTCTCTTCTCTTCTCTTCTCTTCTCTTCTCTTCTCTTCTCTTCTCTTCTCTTCTCTTCTCTTCTCTTCTCTTCTCTTCTCTTCTCTTCTCTTCTCTTCTCTTCTCTTCTCTTCTCTTCTCTTCTCTTCTCTTCTCTTCTCTTCTCTTCTCTCAAAGCTCACCAAAAGGAAAGAGAGAGAGAGCTCCTCAGAGCAAGCATTCCCCTTCCTACTTTCTCTTTCCCTCCTCTACAAGTGAAGTCCTTCAAGCTGATTGGCTGAGAGTGGTCCCCTGCTGATATCAGTAGTACACCAACATATCACTCAGGGTCGGCCAGGTGTGGCCTCCATCTAATCATCCCCAAGTAGGTACTTAGTTGGTTTCTCATTCTCACCCAATTCAAACAATACTAAATCAATCAGTTGGGGCCCTAGGAATCTGCCTAATTCCATTATTTTAATTTAAGTGATTTTTTTTTCCTTTTGGTTAGCTTCATGAGTGGAGCAGAGAGGGACTGCACAGCTGACTCTCATTGAAAAAACTACAGACCCCAGGTGGTGAGTGGAAGTGAGGCCAGCTCTTCAAGCTAGCTGAGCTGGAAGCAAGTTTGGTACTTGATTGAGTCTTTGATAGAGCCAGGGAAATTATTTTTTTCCTCTTCCCCTATTCCCCATTATTAACTTCACCTTTGTTGTAAATTTCATTCCCATTAATAAAACTTTGTTTGTTTGTGGAAAAGAGGCTGTTAATCTCCTTTCTTATTAGCCTGGGAGAAATAATTTAAAAAGGCAATTTGGAAGGAAGGAGACTTTAGACCTAGAGGTCTCTCATTATTTTCTGAACCCCAATATTATGGTGAGCCACCCAATTCACTCTCCCCATAATAAATTTGGCCCTTATAGTTAAGTGACTTGCCCAAGGTCACACAACTAGTGTTTTTCTAAGGCCAGATTTGTATTCAGGTCTCCTGATCCAGACCTGGGGCTATATCCTCTGTGCCACCTAGATGCAAAAGGGACAACTGAGCCAGACAGAGGTTAAGTGATTTGCCCAATGTCACACAGCTTATCAATATCAGAGGCAGAACTTGAACTCAGGTTCAGTGCTTCTATCTACTCTGCCACCTAGCTGCCTCTACCAATCTGAGCAGTAGTTAAGCCATTGTGGTTGTTCCTAAAAATGTATTGAGGATCTCACTCTCACCTGCATCTCCAATAAGCTATAAAATGAGTAGTAACCACAGCCTGTCTAGGCAGATTGTCTTAACCAGATTGAGGGTAACCAACAGACCTCAAATCCATTGATGAGTTAAGGGGTTGTATATCCCAAGCATGTGAAAGCTTCTACTGGCAGAATGGGTGGATAAGAAAAATTTGTTCCAACAGCCCTGAAGATAGTTGAAGCAGGCACTGTGGAATACTTAGAGCTTGGCCAGAAATCAAAATCATCTACTACATCCCAGGCCATCACCAGTCAAGCTGACTTGTCTTGCCACTGGACTTCAATGACACTGGAAGAGTGGCAGCTAGGTGGCCCAGTGGATAAAGCACTGGCCTTGGATTCAGGAGGGCCTGAGTTCAAATTTGACCTTAGATACTTGACACTTACTAGCTGTGTGACTATGGGCAAGTCACTTAACCCCAACTGCCTCACCAAAAAAAAAAATGGTGACTCTGAAAGAGAGAGAGTGAGGCAGATGACATTATGCAACTCTATCTCACTAAGCCCCATTCACAGGCAAGTCAAGACATCACCCCATAACATCCTTGAAATTGAAAGATGAATGACAAGAACTATTTAATCAACTGCCAACAGGATCAAATATAAAATTCTCTGTTTGGCTTATAAAGCCTTCTATTGCTTCTTCCTCCCTCCAGTTTTCTTAGACCTTACACCCTCCCTATGTACTCTACAATCCAGAAATGCTGGCATCATTCCGGTTCCTCCCACAAGACAATCCATCTCTCAACTCTGGGCCTTTTCATTGGCTGTCCCTATGCCTGGAATTCTCCTCCTCCTCATCTCTGCTTCCTCACTTCCTTGGATTCCTTCAAATACTGGCTAACATCCCACGTTATAAAAAGCCTCTCCCAATTCCCCTTAATGCTAATTCGTTCCCTTTTTTATCTCCAATATGTCCTTTAAAGAGCTTATTTGTACATTGTTACTTACCGGCTGATTCCCCCATTGAACTGTAACCTCCTTATGATCATGGACTGTCTTTTACCATTCTTTGTATCTCTAGTGCCTCACACAGTGCTTGGCACATAGCCAGTGCTTAATAAATGCCAGTTGCCAAAGTTAGTTTTCTCTCCTGATGTGGTTCCTAGTGTCCAAGGGAGATGATTGGGCCCTATCTTCCTGCACAGTGACCTGTGCAAGCCATCTGTGTCTCCTGCTTTTCTAACAATCCAAGGCTGATGTTTGGCTTGAGATCCTGGTAACTAGAGCTCATTCTTGTTTGCAAGCTCCATGTTCAGAGCACTGGAAAGCTCCAGGTTTATTTACAGGAGCTTGTACTGTATTTCCTAGTATAGCCCATATCTTAACCTCTATTGATTTCTGGCCCATTTCATGTTAGCTTCCCAGGTAAGATATCTCTTCCAACTTTAACTGACTTATTTTTATGTAGCACCCTATTGGATTTGCAAGTTACACCTGTTGTTGTTTTTTCTATTTTCATTATCATCGTATTATCAAGGATAGTTTTCAGATATTTCCTGGGTTTTTCTATGAACTTTATGTCATCATCTTAACTGAACATGTATCTTTACATTTCCACCCTCAAGATACAAGTGTCTTGACATACTCCCTGATATCTGTCAATTGTACTCCCCAAGTATCAATAGTGTGCAACAAAATGCCTGGCACATTGCAAATGTTTAATAAATGTTTATTGGTTAATTCACTATAGAGGATATTATAGACACTCATAGTGGTTTACTTTTCTTTGAGTTTCATAGATTTTTTTTATATTATTGATCTATCCCCTTCTTTCAATGTTAAGAATTATTATCCTTATATAGCTTTGAAAAAACACCCAAGGCTTGGAAGTATTTAAGTGTTTGGTCCTCAGTTTCCGTATTTGTAAAATGAAAGGGTTAGCCTAGTTGTTTTCAATATTTACTTCTAGTTCTAAATCCCATTTTTATGATCTTTATTTTCCTTAAATGGACCTTAGGTCTATGATTTATGAGTGTATCCATGGTCCCCATCAGGGTCTATGGTCAGCCACCTTTGTTTAGAAAATTCTATTTTAAGAAGGTCATGCAGAAACCTTGGGTCACCTTTGAAATCTGAAAATCATTCTGATTCTTACTTCCCATCTACTCCCGCACTATACCAGTGACTGACTCATGTACTACAGGTCATTTATTTGGCTCTGCGGAAAATTCCAAACTACAGAAGGGTTGGCAGAGAGAGTATTTGAAGTGATAATCACTATTTCTCTGTAGTAGAGCAAGCAATAAATGGCTGCGGTGATTGATTAAACAGAGGAGTTGAACCAAAGCCTCCAATCAGTCATGAAAGCTGTCTGGTGTGAGTGTTCCCCAACAACAACAAAAATAGGACCTCTTGGCTTTACCACCTCACATACTTGCAGAGGTTTCTAAGTGTAATCACATTTTCTGTGACTCAGACTGTGATATGCACTCTGACAGTCCAAATTACTGATCACTGAGCAGAGTGTTTTAGCGTCAAGAAGCAATAGGGCATTGTTGATTTGTATGCCATCTGGGAACACCTACAAAATGGTACTAAAACAGAGGAAAAGCTGAACTAACTCCATTAAGCAGGGTGGAAAAATCTCAGGAAACTCAGTCTGACAGAGAAATTCTAAGGGTTGTAGACAATTGCTAAACCATTGAGACTTTTACTCTAATATCAACTTTAAGACAGAAGTTTACCAATAAGACAATGATAAAATACATATCTCCTTTCTAGAATATAGAATTCTGTTCAATTTTTAATTTGGGCAATAAACCACAATAACATCTAGTGTCAGAAACTACCTGTCTCCCATTCTCAACCCTTTCCCAGCCATCTGGGACTTGGTATTGCCCCAGAGCCCCGATGGAAAAATTTCTACAAGGAACTTCTAGTAAAAGCAGTATTTATTTTTCTTCACAGAGTTCTGATCAGTGGTTTTCTGGTTCAACATGCCCAGAGAAAGGCTGTGTAATGCAGTGGGAGGAAGCCTGAATTTGGAGTTAGACAACCTGTATTAGAATTTCAGATCTGGATATTGATATCTATGTGGCCTGGGGGAAGTCATTTTTAGCCTTATTTTCTCATCTGTAAAATTAAGGGATTGGACTAGAAAAATTCTAAAGTTTCTTCTGTCTCTAAATTTGCTATCATATTGAGTATAATGGCACACAGTTTAATCCCTGCTACTAGCAGGGGCTGATGCTTGGTGGTATATCACTTGAGCTCAGGAGTTCTGAATTGTAACAGGAATAAAGCTGATTATTGTCCCCACTAAGTCTGGCACCAATAGAGTGAGGAAGGATGAACCTGCCCAGGTCATAAATGGAGCAGGTCAAAGTTTTAGGGTAGATGAGTAGTGAGATCAAGTCTGTGACTGAGGGCTGCAATTCCAGTTCAGATGTGTTGGGAAACCTGTCTCAAAAACAAAGCAAACAAACAACTTTGCCATTGTGTGTGTGTGTGTGTGTGTGTGTTTTATTTAAAGCCTTTCTCTGTTTTCACTTTATTAGTATTTATCCTTTTAACTAATGGTTTACCACCATGGATTACTAACCTCTTGCCCATTATGGATAATTCCTGATCTCCAATTATCTCATATTCTTTGACTCTTGTCTTCATTACCTAGATTATTGATTTTTCTCTACTCTTGACCTCTGACAACCAGATATTCCATAACCCTTTTCTTTACTGCCTGTATTTATGACCTTGTGCTTTCTTGATTCTTAGGAATTCTGAACTTTGTCTGATACTTCCTTTTCTACCACCCCACACTCAACATTAAAAATAGTATGTAAGATACAACTAAACTTCCAAAATAAAAATGTGAAAAAAGATACTTCAGAAAATGGAATTCATAATTTTGATGGATAAACAAAATTCAAGGAATTGTCACTACTTCTAGATGCAGCTCATTCCACTTTTGAATAGTTCTAATTATTAAGATGTTTCCTTTACCTCAAGCATACATGTTTTTCTTTGCACCTTCCCCTCTAGTTCCTAGTTTTGCCCTCCAGGGTCAATAAGAGCAAGTTTTATCTTTCTTTCATTTATCAGTCTTTCAAATGCTTGAAGATTGCTAGCATATCCTCCCAAAGTCTCCTCTTTTGTGCATTAAATATCCCCACTTCCTAAATCTCCTTCTCTGCTTATTTGGCATTTATATAATCCCTCCTTGCAATATGTCTTATACTTTTGACTTGTATTGTTATTTAACCATTTTAGATGACTTCTATGGCCCTTATGGATCTAATATTCTATGAATCATGTGTGTGTGTGTCTTCTTAAGAAAACTGCAGGCTTCTTATAAGGTCTATTCTATATCTCTCTTGAATCCTCAACAAAGCTTCCAAAATTGTAGTTGTTCATTAAATACTGTACTTGTCAAATAAATGAATAGATGGACAAATGAAACAATGAATTCATCAATGGATGAATGGAAGTAGAAAAGGTGCCATGTCAAGTTCCTAGCACTTAGTCATAAGATCATCTTTTCCTTTACATAAGCCTTGCTATTCTCAGCTCCCAAAGTTCTTTGATTATCATAATGGTTCATTGTAATTCAGACCACATTTATCTTTTCTGTTAAAAAAAAATAGTTCAGATTGATTCAGCCATTTTACATTTTGAAATCAATCCAAACCATAAAAACACATATTTTTAAATATTTTTCATAAAATTCTGAGGAAAAATTCATTTTTGAAACCAAGGGTAAAAGATAGTGTTGTTTAGGTATTAAAATATACATAACTAGTTTTCAGGCTATGGTGCGGTGAGATGAAAGTGTTGGACCAGATGATTTCAAAGGTTCATTTCAGCTCCATAGCCAATGGTCTATATATTCAGAAGCTAAATAGGAAAAAGTCATTTCTCTTTAATATAGCAAGCAAATAGCTACATTTTGGATTATCTAAGACCTTTGGCTTCTCCTTTTCTTTTTTTCTGCCAGTGAATTCATTTATTCATTCATCACACATTTATAAGATTTTTCTGTATCCCAATATCTCTCAATAGTTTGAATTTTGATGATAGAGGGAGATTTCTCTTCTTGTCATACATAACTAGTAAGCTGTGGGTACTTGAGAATCCAATTCAGCATGTTTTTACTTCAATTCCCCTGTAAAGAGCACTCTATTAGGTACTTGGATATATACAAAGACAAATAAGAAATAGCTCTTTACATCAAAGAAATTACAGTCTACTGTGATGTTCCTATACTGTTACCAAATGGTAAAGAGAAACTATGAAACTCATGAAAATTCATTTGGTTATTGGGCTTTTGATTATATGACATCAATACCAAATCAAAGTCTAGCACCTACTCCCTGACAGCAAATAGAGGTCAGCATGGCATTTACTATGAAAAGGTATAAACTTTGCTTTGGTATGGTAGGCATCAGAGCTAAGGTTATCATGGATGCATTAAGAGAAGCCTCTTGACCAGGTCTAGGAAAATCAGGGTGCTGCTGTACTCTTCCTTGGTTAAACCAAACCAGGAATATTATGGTTCATAATAGGACCACATATTAGGAAGCATATGGACAAGGGCATTGACCAGGAATGTGAGCAGACTAAAACACCAAGATGTATAAGGTCAACTTAATAATAATAATAATAATAATAATAATAATAATAATAATAATAATAATAATAATAACAATAACAATAACAACAATCAGCAGCAGCATTCAGTGCTCTGTGGTTTAAAAAGTGATTTACAAATATCATTTTATGCTCACATTTCTGAAAGTTCTAAGCTATTATTATTCCCATTTTACAAAAGAGAAAACTGAGGCAGTCTTCAAGGTTCAATGACTTACCCTGAGTAACACAGCTAGTATGCATCTGAGGTGGAATTTGAACTCAGGTCTTGGTGACTTGAGGTCCAGAATCTTATACACTTTACCATCTAGCAGCTTCAATTGAAGGAACTGGGGATGTTTAGCTATAAAAAAGAAAACCTAAAGAAGCTGGGAATGAAGAATAAGATGAAGAATAATCATATGAAAGACTAATTGGCACCACAAGACTGTTTACTGGTGATGGTTCAAAGTGGGCAAGGGTCTCAAAATGGAATGGGCTTCTTCAGGACTTAGTTAATGGTGGTAACCTGGAAGTTGTTGACCATCCTCTCTTTGGAGACCTTTAATTGACAAAGAACTCACAAAGTCCCCAGGGAGCTCTTTCTCCTTTTCCCCAGTCCCACACTACCTCCTCTAATATGTGAAAGGAATTAGAACTCATACAAGACAAGAATTGTTTGAAGGAACCAAGCATAGTTGACTTGGAAAAGGAAAAATGGTGTCAGGGAAAATGGTACCTGTATTCAAGTACTAGAAAGACTGCCATGGGGGACAAAGATTAGATTTGTTCCACTAGGTCAGAGACAGCAAGAACTAACAGTTATGGGTGGAAGTCAGAGGGAAGGAGATTTGAGCTCAACATCAAGAACTTACTAAAAATTAGATTTACCAAAAAGAATAGTTTTCTTGTGGGTAGAGGCTACATGACCACTTTGAAGATATCTTGTAGATGGAATCCCTGTTTTCAGTAGAGAGTTGGGCAAGATATCATCTGAGATATCTAGTCTATGGCATCTTCCAGCTCTAACTATATCATTCAATGATTCATAATTCTATTATTCTGTGAATGAGTCAATAGTGTGCCAAAACTGAAAACCTATTTAAATCATAGTACATTAATGTAATTAATATCATTGTGCTGCATAAAATAACAAATATGATGAATACAAAGCATGAAAAGATTTATACAATCTGATACAGAGTAAAGTAGAGCCAAGAAAACATTAATTAAAATGTCAACAATGGATACAAAGTAAAACTTTGAAATAATCAAGAAAGTTACAAAATGACAAATAATAAGTATGCCCCCAAAGAAGAGAAATGAAGACACTCCCCATCCCACTCCTTTACAAAGGTGGGAGGTCCATGTGCATGGTATTGCAAATATCTTTAGACTTTTTCAATGTATCCATTGGTTTTCGCTTATGTTTTTCTTTTCTTCCTCTTTTTATTTTTTATACTTATAAGTCCGAAAGCCCTTGGAATGGGACTCTCTCCCCACTGGTAAAAATCAATGCCCTGGGGCAGCTAGGTGGTACAGTAGATAGAGTACTGGCCCTGGATTCAGAAGGACCTGAGTTCAAATCCAGCCTCAGACACAACACTTACTAGCTGGGCAAGTCACTTAACCCTCATTGTCCCACCAAAAAAAAAAAAAGGTATAGTGGAACTCTACATGAAGAAATTCCCTCTCCTAATACAGATCTGTAATTTTCTGTCACATCATTCCATCATTTTAGTGAATGGTCTGGTTCAAAGAGGGTTTCAGTGTTTTGCCTAGTGACAAAAAGCCAGTATGTCTGAGGTACTTGACAGTGGGCCTTCTTTCTTCTGGGGCAGCTCACTATCCATTACGCTTTTCTGCCTCTCACCCAGATCATATCATATTTACAAGATTTTGCAAAGTTGGGCCAGACAGGGAATGGCACAATTTAAGAAGGTTATTGATAAGTTGCAGCATGTCCAGAGAAGAGTAATTAGGATGGTGAGAAGAAAAACCAGGTTATATAAGGAATATTTGAAAAAATAAAATATCTTTCAACTGGAGAGGGATAGACTAAAATGGAGGTGTGGAGGGTCTTGATAGCAGCCTTCAAATAAATATCTCTAATGTTGTTGCATGAAACACAGATTGGCATTACTGTTTGCCTTCTGAGGGAAGAAGTAGGAGCTGAGGACAGAATGAACAGGGAGATTGACTTTGGATCAGTATGAGAAAGGACTTTCTAACCCTTCCCCCCATTTCTGAATAAAACTTGTGTTTTCACTGCTCTAGAGCAGCAGTATTCAAAGTGGTGTGTGCTTGCTGCAAAGAGTGCAAAGAAATCCATACATCAGGGAACATGTAATTTTTTAAATTGAGGAGAGCAGGGAGACTTCAGCAGGCCTCCCTTTCTAAACCTCTCCCATATTTTGTTCAGTTATAAGCTGGGCTAGGCAATTAGCTGTGCTTAGAGTTCCCCACGCATGCCTGAAAACAACCAATCATACCCCTTCCAACCCCACACCAACCTTGTCCACCCTCCCCACCTCCACCACAGCAGCCCCACTCACACCTTTTATATTCACTACTTGGGCTTTGCATATGAGATCAGAAAAACTGTCTTCCAGGGTTGTTTTATTTGCCTGTCCCCAAGAAAACCAGACCTGGTCACACCCAGGCATAAAGAGATTCAGAAAGGAGAACCTGAGAGGAGCAGATCCAGCATACAGTCATGTCAGCAGCCAAGCAGGAGTGGGGATGCCCAACAGTGGAAGCTAACAAAATGAGAGAGGTGGGAGAAGCAACAGTTAGCAACAAGGGAGGGAAGAGTCAAGAGGAAGCAGAGCTAGCAAGACCAGAGAGGTAAGACACAGCAGGTGGCAGCAACTACAGCTAATAGGAGAGATGCAAAAGGCCACAGCTTCTGCTACTACTGATCATAGGGGCAGCTAGGTGGTGCAGTGGATAGAACACTAGCCCTGAAGTTGGGAGGACCACTGTTCAAATCTCACCTCACTAGTTGTGTGACCCTGGGTAAGTCACTTAACCCCAGTTGCCTTAAAGAAAAATACTGGACCATTTTCAGTTGTCCTGATATATATCTTGACACTGGGCCCAGATGACTCTGGAGGAAAGAGTGAGGTTAGTGACCTTGAACAGTCCTCCCTCACTTAAATCCAATTCAGTGCAAGTCATTACGTTACTCTGATATCATGGTCCTCTTCGAGAATGAAGGACAAACAACAGGTCAAAGATTGTTAGTTGTTGCTTGTCCTTTGCTCTCAAAAGAGGACCATTGCATCAGGAAGTTGATTTGATGACTTGCAGTGAATTGGATTTAAGTGAGGCAGGGCTGTACAAAGTCACCAACCTCACTGTGCTCCACAGCCATCTGGGCCCAGTAGCAAGATATATTCCAGGATGACTATAGACTTGGTGTTGAAGAAAAAAAGCTCCAAAGCAGTTCTGTCTGTTCTGCAATCGTGCATTTTATGAAGGATGGACTGAAAAAGGAATTGATTAGACACAGAGAGATCAGACTGACTCCAACTATACCATAGGCTACTAATTCCAGCTTCCAACACCCTCCACTCTTTTTTGTAAGGCTATTGGGGTTAAATGACTTGCCCAGGGCCACACAGCTAGTTAAGTGTCTGAGGCCAGATTTGAACTCAGGTCCTCCTGACTCCAGGGCTGGTGCTCTATCCACTGTACCACCTGGCTGACCCCCACCCTCCACTCTTAAAAACAAACAAAAACTTATATTTTCCTGACACTGTGCCTTGGTTAGATTGATTCCCTCCACAGGATACCAATCCTCCTTTACATTAATTTTCTCTATTGGGGGTTGGGGTGGGGAGAAATCAGGGTTAAATGAATTATCCTAAGTCACAAAACTAGTAGGTGTCTGAGGCTGCATTTGAACTCAGCCCTTCCTGATACCAGGGCTGGTGCTCTATCCACAGCACCACCTAGCTGTCTCCTATATTAATTCTTCCTATTTATCTCTCAACATTAATTCTTCCTCTATCTCTCAGTTCAAATCTTAACCTACTCTGTGAAGCCACCCCTGACTAACTCAGTCCACTGTAATCTTGACTTTCTCTAAAGACTTGGAGCATTTATTTGCTGTCTTACTCAGCTGACAATCACTCATACGCATTTCTATATAGTTTCATGATATTTCCTTAGTATCTTTGTATTGCTATTTAAGTTATTTAATTTTTCATTTTTTTCACCTTGTTTCTTCAAAAGGATTGAAAGTTCTGTGAGATCAGCGACCATGAATTAAATTTGTTTGGGCCCTGTCATGTTGCTATCTGTACTGTTATGAGTGAAAAAACCCAAGAGACAGAGTTTCTGGGTAGTTAATAATAAACTTATTAATTAGGCTAGCTAATAATCAATAAATTGATGATCAGTGGTTTCTCTCAGTAACCAAAAAAAGCTAATGGAAATACTTAATGCCTTAAATATTTTTTTTTAAAGGTATGCCACTAATAGGAGAAATCAACCCTGATTGGTAGATATTTAAATGAGGAGGTAGGCTAAACGTCTTCAGCTCCTTCTGCTAAGAATTTTGCTTGATCATGAGACAAAGCCACCATCAGCACTCTGGACAGGGGAATTCATCTCTAGCCAGATCATTCTGATTGATTGTCTCCTTCATGAGCTGAGTCACCCTAAAATCCAAAGGAAGGATACAAGGGCACAAGTTCAATGCTTTGAGGCTAGAATTCACCTAGATTAGATTCTGTTCACACTCTAAACAGAAGTAAGTTCTCCTAGTTAGGTGGGGTCCCATCCAAGAGAGGAACGTGATCCAGGAGGATTTGGGCAATCTCATCTATCAGCTTTGTCCTTCAGAGACTGGCTGCCTGGCCTACAGAGGCTGGGCCCTAAATGAGGATTTTTTTTTGGCAGGGCAATGAGTGTTAAGTGACTTGCCAAGGGTCACACAGCTAGTAAGAGTCAAATGTCTGAGGCTGGATTTTGAACTCAGGTACTCATGGATCCAAGGCCGGTGCTTTATACACTGTACCACCTAGCTACCCCCTAAATAAAAAGGAAATTTTTTAAAAATTGATCTAAATTTAGTAATTGGTTGTTAATACAATGGAAAAAATAATTTCTCTAGTATCTATATCTACCTATATATCTATATCCATATCTATATCTACAGATAAATTTATGTTATCTACATATTTATATCTAATTTTCTATGTATATTTCATTTATTTCTATACCTAAATCTTTATGTAGTGGATAGAGAGTATGTGAATATTTTAGCATCTGAATTGAAAGCTGTAACAACCTAAAATTATATTGATTATTTATCATATTGTGCTTTTTATACTATATTATATACTTTCTACTATTACATATAAACTCTTTGATGTCAAGACTATGATTTTTTTCATCTTTACATCCATATGGTTTAGCACAAGTTTTATGACAAAGAGACAGTATGATACTTTGTAAAAAGAATAGAAATAGGAATCTGAAGACCTGAGTTTATATCTCCAAGCTCTGATGTTTTCTGATTTTGTGATTTTAAATAAGTTACTTCTATTTCTGAATCCTGTTATGTAGAAGTGATTTTATGAAGTGATTTTGCAGTGAAAATGGAAAGCAATTGAGGTAATATGGTGAAGAGAGGGGAAATCTGCTATCTCTACATGAACATTGGCTGGTGAATTTGGACTCTGGAAGTATTGAATTTAATTCCCACCATCCAGACCAGCTATGTGACCATGTTCAATTCACTTAACCTCCCCAAGCCTCAGAGTTCCAATTTGTGATTCAGAGATCATAATCCTTCCTCATAAGGCTTTTGTGAAGTTCAAATGAGATAACACAGGGAAAATGCTCTATGAAACTTTAAGTACCATATACATGTCACTTGTTAATACCATTATTGTTATTGTTTTTATTATTCTTTGAGTATTTTCTACATAGCTAGAATGTAATAAAAAACTCCTTGTGGCTAAGATCTGAGAACACACTAATGCAAGGTTCTCAAGGCATGCACTATTGCTAGCAGCTACATAGGCAGAAAGTCCTAGCAAAAGATTATCGCAGTCTCTCTGATCAGAATATGCTCAGCCTTATGACCATATAATTCACCTTGTTTTTATACAGTGTTTCTCCTTACAATAAAAGGCCAAAATCCATTAAAATGAATGAGTTCCCAAAGCCAAGGGTTTCACCCAAGCATTGCTAATGAGGGGGCGAACTTCAGATTTATTCAAATTGCACAAATCTCTTGAGTTGGCAAAATTGGCCTAGAAATCAGTAGAGGGAAATTTATGAGATTTCTGGCCCCGGGATTTCTGGCCCAGGAGGGAAAGCACAGGAGTCGAGAAACTGAAAGTCATGGAAAAAAACTTTTCCTGAATTGAAAAATGGTACAGTTCAAATACTCCTTTTAAAATGAGGCAAAGGCACAAAGGATTCCTGTCTTGCTTGCCCTTGTTCTCCAAGGCTCAAATGATATATGGAAGCAACTTGGTGTGGTAGAAAGAACACTCTACAAAGAGGAGAAAGACTGGATATGTACTTAGGAGGTCTGGGTAAATTTATTCATTCATTCAATAGACACCTTAAAATGAATTAAGTTAAGGCTTTAAGGTAGATGAGTAGTATGACCATTGGATTTTTAATAGTGGTGTGATCTGTAAAATGGGGATTTTTATTACTTGCATAGTTTAATTAATAAGATTGATTTTGGGGAAGTGATTTACAAACTTTATAAATTGCTCTGCATACTTGAGCTAATTATTAGTATCCTGGGAGCTATCATTAATTTATTGTATGGCCTTGAATAATTCACTTCTCTGTGAGACTCAGTTTCCTCATATATAAATAAGGGATAATATCATTCTAGAGACCCTAAAGAAGAATGGAGAGGAGTAAATTAGAGTATATAAGAAAGCTATTTGAAAAGTAGTATGGGGCAGCTAGGTGGTGCAGTGGATAGAGCACTGGCCCTGGATTCAGGAGGACCTGAGTTCAAATCCATCCTCAGACACTTGACACTTAACTTGCTGTGTGACCTTGGGCAAGTCACTTAACCCCAACTACCTCACCAAAGAAAAAAAGAAAAGTAGTGTGTATAACTGGGCACAGTGGTATACAACTGTAATACATATGACTAGGGAGGCTGAGGCCAATGAAACATTTGAGCTTGGGAGCTCTTAGCTACAGTAGGACTAATTCTCATCATATGTCCAAGAAGTGGGAGACTACCATTTTCCAAGGTTGAGAATGGAACATGTAAAAATGTCTATACCAATCCACAGTGAGATCAGGGTTATGAGTGGCTACTGTACTTCTAGACTAGGCAAGATAGAAAGAAGGAAGGAAGGTAGGTAGGAAGGAAGGAAGTTATGTGGGAAATCATGTGGGAAAGAAGAAAGAAGGAGGAAAGGAAAGAAGGAAGGGGAGGAGGAAGAAGAAGTAGAAAGAAATCAGCAAGGGGAATTTATGGTTTTCTTTAACTTGAATTTTTGAACCAGGAAGAAGAGTAACAAAAAAGAGAGTCAGAAAAGTAAAGTTCATGAAGAAAAAGTCCACATGAAGAATGGTTCAATTCAAACTTAAAATTTTAAATTAGCCAAAGACCCAAGAGTTATTTATTCCATCCAGACTCTTCCAAAGGTTAGGTTAGGTCAGGTCATTCCTGGGCAAGGCAATGCAAGGCAAATCAAGGCAAGACTAGAAAAGGATAGGATAAGATTAGCAGAGCAGAGCAAAGGATACATAGTAATTTACATTTTTTAATGTTTTAAGTTTCCCTCATGCTTTCATCATAACTCTTTGAGGTAGCTGATATAATTATCATTATCCTCTGTTTTCAGATGAGAAAACTGAATCTCAGAGAAATTAAATGACTTGCTAATGATCACATATCTGTTCTAATCTGAGTGGAGATATAGAATAGAATAGAATAGAATAGAATAGAATAGAATAGAATAGAATAGAATAGAATAGAATAGAATAGTTCATTTCTATCCAGAAATCTTTCCATTGTAGAGCATGAATGAGAACTAGGCAAAAAGTGAATAGGCCTTAGCAGCCAAAGCAGATGTCCCCAAATCCATGCATTTAAATCTTATATGTTTTCCTCATGAGACAGGATGTCATATTCTCAGTCAAAGCTTTCTTACTCTAAGATGAATCATAATACTTACAAGCTGGGTGATCTTTTTTTTCCAGACCCACAGAAGTTTAGAAACAGAAAATTGGAATGGAGGCAGCTGCTAAAAGCAAACACACTTAGAGGAGCAATAAGTTGCAGCTGACAAGCAAAGGCAGTGGCAGAAGAATTATAAAAGTATTCTTTAGTGCTAAAAAAAAAGTCATAACATTATGAGGTCATTTAGTGTAGGGCAAAAAGCATCACACTCTAGTAAGCCCTGAAGGCCTTAGAATTGCAAAAAACACAATAATAGAGATTCATAATGATTACAAGAAGTCATCAAGAAAAAATGTAGTGATATTCACTCTCTTCTTTAAAAAAAGGCAAAGAAGTGCATCAAGCATTTTTTTTTTCAGGGCAATGGAGGTTAAGTGACTTGCCCGGGGCCACACAACTAGTGTCAAGTGTCTGAGGCTGGATTTGAACTCAGGTCCTCATGAATCCAGGTCCTGTGCTTTATCCACTGTTCCATTTAGCTGCCTCCCATCATACATATTTTAAAAAAAGATTTTCATTGAAAATTGCTAATTTAATTCAACAGATTTTTGTTAAGCATTGTCTATGATACAGAGCAACATTCTAGATAGGGCAGAACTTTGATAGGAAACAGCATGATTAAAGAAAATGTTTAGATATAGTCTCTGCCCTTAGGAAACTTAGTCTTGTAGAATAAACTCTCAAGCTATCCAGACCACAAAATAATCTCAAATGAATCATCCACTAGGAATTCAAGAGAAGGAAGTTTTTACTGAATCATTATCTACAATAGTCAATTTATAAAACAATTCATGTATATAGAAAATTGTTCCATTTTAACCCTGGAAAGCACTTCAGAGGGCATTTAGTCTAAATTTCTAAATCACAGAACTTTTCTATTGCATCCTTGGAAAGTGATCATCCAAGCCATGCTTGAAAACTTCCAACAAAGGGCACTACTACATTGCCTCCTGAGGCCATCTGTTGAATTTTTTGAACAGGTCTAATGATATAGTAGATTTTCCTCATGTAAAGCTAACAATCTGTCTTCTCAATAATTTTGATCCACTGATTCTAATTCTAACCTCTAGGACCAAGCAGATCAGTTTAATAATCCTTCTATAGCAAAAATGTCAAACTTATAGGCTACAAAATTCCCCGAGTGAAGTAGGTTAAAATATAATTAGGAAATATTTAACAAAATAAATAAAATATAATACAACATAGATAATGTTAAATTGTGGGGTTTTTTTGTTTTGTTTTGTTTTTTGTTTTTGTTTTTTTTGTTGTTGTTTTTGTTTTTTTGCAGGCAATGGGGGTTAAGTGACTTGCCCAGGGTCACACAGCTAGTAAGTGTCAAGTGTCTGAGGCCGGATTTGAACTCAGGTACTCCTGAATCCAGGGCCGGTGCTTTAACCACTGCGCCATCTAGCTGCCCTAATTGTGTTTTTTTTTCAGTTAATATGTAATTAATGGGATCCATTTGTATTTGAGTTTGACAACAGTGTTCCACATAACAGACTTTTAAATGCTTCCTGGATGCTTTCATATCTCCCAAAAACTTTCTTTTTTTCTCCAGGATAAATATCCCTAGTTCCTTCAACCAATATACTAGTGGTGGAGCTTACTCACCATTCTGGTCCCCCTCCTCAGAATGTGCTTCAACTTACTAATATATGTCTTAAAATATGATTGTCAGAGCTGAACACATTTCTTTATATCTGGCTTATGGAGGGCAAAGGACAGCAGGACTTATCACCTTCATTCTGGATCTTCTATCTATATTCATATTGTCTACTGATATTTATAATATAGCACTATTTGCAATAGTAAGCACAGAATCCTTTTAGGTAAGTTATACTGTATTCCTTTCTCCACAAAGCCAGACCCAGACTCCTGTGATCAATGTTTTTATACTAGAGGCATCTAGTTACCAATGAACACCATGGGTACCCCCAGCATGGTATACTAGGAAGTGTGTCTAACCTGGGGTCAGGAGAGACTTGAGTTTGAATCCTATTTCTGGTATCTACCAGTTTTCTGACCAAGGAAAAGTCCCTTAACTTCCCAACCTTAGTGGTCTTATCCACAAAATGCGAATAATAATAATATGTGTTACCTATTACATCAGTATTTTATGAAGTTCAAATGAGATAATGTACTTAATGGGTTTTGCAAACTTTAAAATGTTGTGTGAAATAAATTATTATTGGAAGGAGGAAGGAGAAAGAGCAACAGGTGGCCTGGACAAAATATGGAAGGGAGAGAGTGATTTAACCACAATAGCAGTTAGTGAATGTTGATGGCATGGCTATAAATCTCAGGATCCTTTTTCATTGCCAACTGCCCATATCCCATCTATATCCCAAGATTAGATGGCCCCAAGGAGTGAGTCTAGCTGCATACCCTCATCCCTAATGGCACAAAACTTTGGACAATAACTTAAATCATAATAATGCCTCATTTTTCTAGTCTAAAAGTTTACTCACAATAATTCTGTGAGGTGGGTAATTATTACTAAACATGAATATCATCATTTTAAAAAATAGAGAAAGTAAAGACTCAAGAGAACCATCTTCTCCAAGGTGCCTGAATTATTGGAACCCATACAGAGCCAAGTTCTCGTAATCCTAGGTCCTGTGCCTTTTCCATTATGTCACAGGGCTATTCAGAGTTCCTTACTCTATGAAGGGTTCCAAGGCTCAGGAAAAGTGTTTTGTTTGACCCTGTGATATTATTGAGGAGGGACCTTGCCAGTTCAGCAGAGGGAAAGCCACAACTTTACAGAGGGCAGTAACTCAGCCTAGGTTGTATGGCCAAATAACACTGCTTCAGGAGCTCCTCCATATATTAATCATGTTGAGCTGGAGAGTTCTAGTGGGTTTAGGATGGAGTCTTCTATACAGAATATCTTGGAAACTCTTAATTAACCTACTGGGTTATGAAAGAAACAGCTACTAGTAAATGGCTCCTGGATTTCCAACACATGGAGATAGCTGATGTTTTGCCTTGGCCAAACCACAAAGAAAAAGTAAGAGATTTCTTATTGTTGTCTATATCAGATATGCATAATAAATGCAGAAATGTGGACTACAAAGGTGGAGGTCTATAAGACTGTGTCTTCACTCTACTTTTGGTCTAGATTACTTTCATTTGCATGACAACAAGGAAAGATCTTGAGAGAGAGTTGGGACTCATAGGTCTAGCCTCCCACCTAACACGTGTGCTTGTTGTCATTTTTTTTTTTGCATGGTTCTCTAAATGGCTTTTGGGAGCCAGCACTGATGAGGAGTTAAATAGGAATTATAAGTAATTTTCTAAGTCCATGTGAAATAATTGTCTGGGTCATAGACTATAGGAATGTAGGAAGGGGAAAGGGTTTAGGGGAAAAGATAATGAGTTCTATTTTGGACATGTTGAATTTAAGATATCCACTGAATATCCAATTAGAGATATCTGAAAGGCAATTGAAGATGAAAGATTGGAGGCCAGCATAAAGATTGAAGTAGGAAAGGTAGATTTGTAAATCATCAGCAAAAAGATAATAATTAAATCCATAGGAGCTGATGAGATCACCAAGTGAAGTGGTATAGAGGTAGAAGAGAGGAGAACCCAGGATAAAACCCTGAGGGACACCTAGGGTTAGAGGGCATGATCTAGAGGAGGATTCAACAAAGGAGAAAGAGAAGGAAGTATCAGATAGGTAGGGGGAAACTAGAAGGGACTGATCTCCCAAAAACCTAAAAAGAAAAGAATCTCAAGGATGAGAGACAGATCAACAGTGACAAAGTCTGCAGAGAAGGTCAAGGGGAATGAAGACTGAGAAAAATTCATTGTATTTGTGAACTAACACATTATTAGTAACTTTAGAGAGAGGAGGAGCAGGTTAAGTGAAATGATAAAATCAGAAGCCATATTGTAATCTGTTAAGAAGAGAATAAAAGGAGAGAAAGTGAAGAACAATGACTTTTTAAGGTGTTTAGCTACAAAGAGCAGAAGATATATAGACTAATAGCAGGAACAAAGGATCAAGTCAGGGTTGCTTTTTAGGATAGGCAAGTCATGGACATGTTTTTAGGCAGTTGTAAAGGATCTAACAGAGAGGAAAATATTAAAAATAAGAGTGGGATAACAGAGGAGGCAATCTGTTGGATGAAATGAGAAGGAATAGAATCATTTGAACAAGTAGAGGGACTAGCCTTGGTAAGGAAACAGCAGTGAAGGGGAAGAAGGTGGTGTAAGACACTTGAATAATAGGAAGGTAGAAAAGAAAGTTCATAGTGAAAGGTCTGAACTTTTTTTTTCAGTAAAACATGAAGCAAAGTTCTCAGATGAAAGAGTGAAGTTTGAGAAGTTTGAGAAGGGATGAAAAGGTTTGAAAATATTCTGTGGAGAGTGGAATAGTTAGTTGATAAGGGAGGTAGAGTAAGATTGCCTGGTGGCAGTGAGGGTCCAGTTGAGGTTACATAACATAAATTTGTAGTGAACCAAGTCAGAGTTGTTGAATGATTTTCTAATTCTCATTTAAAAGCATATGAGTAAGCAGCACCTAGGTAGCACAGTGGATAGAGCACCGGCCCTGGAGTCAAGAGGACCTGAGTTCAAATCCAGCCTCAAACACTTGACACTTACTAGCTGTGTGACCCTGGGCAAGTCACTTAATCCCAGTTGCCTCACCAAAAAAACAAACAAAAAAACAAAAAGCATGTGAGTAAAAAAAAAAAAACATATGAGTAGGTGCAAAAGTGATGAATGGTGGGAGTGATCCAAGACTGAGGCTTGGCTAGGCATAATTAGTGATTCAAGAAGACTGTGAAGTTGAATTTGCTCACAAAGGAGTCAAGATAAGTAGAAGGAGAAGGAATGACATGCAATGGAGATGGGATGGGAGAGAATTGAGACATCTAGAGATTGGAAGTCATGGCAAGGATGAAACACAGAGTTATGTAGGAAAAGGCAGAAAGAGATTTGAAAGGCAAACAGATTAGTATCATTACAGGCAAATCATTTACTTTCTGTCTGCCTAAGTTTCCTCCTCAGTAAAACAGAAACTGTAATAACACCTACTTCCCAGGTTTGTCATTAGGACAAAATAAAATAATTTTTATAAAGTGCTTAATGCAGTACCTGGTACATAGTGGGTGCTTAAAAATCCTTTTTCCCTCCCTCGTTCTCCTCCCCAAATAAACACACACATACACAGCCATCATATATATGTATTATTTATTATATGTATGTAATATATATATATATATATACATGTGTATACATTTATATATTATATGATATATATACACATATACATATATTGTATTTGTATATGTATATGTATATATACATACATATATATTGTAAGAAATAATGGGGTTTTTTTGTCACTGTCCAAAGGCCCCAACCAGAGGAAATTGACTTAGATTTAAAGAATTAAGTGAGACTGAGTGATTGACTTTGCTGATTAACCCATTTAAAGTTAATTAAATTGAAACCACACCTGGCAGGCACTGAAGAGGGTATTGTTCTCAGAAGCTAAGGACTTTCAACTCAACAATGAGACCACCCTCAAGTCTAGTAAACCAATGGATTTGGGTGACACTAACCAATCAGCTTGAAGCAGTGTATAAGGATGGCCTCTTCTGAGGGAGAAAGGAAGTGAGGTTGCCTCTCTCAGTTTCATTATCAAACAAGCAGTTAGTGGGTGAAGTGGAGGATACTAGCTTAGATAGGTCTTTTCCTGGCTTTCTGACCCAGGTGTTCTCTTTTTCACTAATAAATACTAAATGCCAAACTTGGTGCTAGAGCTTCTAATTTATAAGTAAACCCTAGCTAGTTTTCCCTACACTTGGGACAGAAATAGGCTTCCACAGTTTAGTTTTACTCATCACAATATGGTTGTATATATGTATTTATATATAAAATATATATGATAAATTGGATATAATAACAAAGGGAAGGCACTAACATTAAGATTAGGAAAGTTTTATTGAAGAAGTTGATATTTTATTTGGGACAGAGAGAAGGCAAAGAAGCCAGAAGAGGGACATGAGGAAAGAGAATTCCAGGCATGGAATATAGTCAGTAAAAAATCATGGAGTTGAAAGATAGTGTGTCATGTTCAAAGGGTAGCAAGGAGGTCAGTGTTGATGGATTAAAAAATATGTGGAGAGAAAGGAGTTATAAGAAAACTGAAATAATAGTAGTAAGGAGCCAAGTTATGAAAGGCTTTAAAAGGCACACATAAGGATTTTATAATTTTTCTGAGAGGTAATATGGAGTCAATGGAGTTGATTATATAGTGGAAAGGTGAGTTAGAGTTGAATTTAAGGAAGCTCAGTTTGACAGCTAAGTGAAGGTGAGACCAGAATGAGGAGAGATTTCAGATGAGGAGACTAACCAGTAAGCTATTTATGTAGTCTAAAAGTAAGATGAGGGGAGTCTGAATTGGGGTGATTTTTGCATAAGAAGAAAGCAAGCTCATATATAAGAGATGTTAGGAAGTTAGAATAGGCAAGCAACTCATTAGATATGGGGAGTGAGACGGAATGAGGAATTGAGAATAATATCTACATAACTAACGGGCATGAGTGGGAGGATAGTGGTACCTTCAGCAGTAACAGGAAAGTTTGGAAAAGGGAAGGGCTTGGCGAAAAGTTAATGAGTTCAGTTTTGGACCTGTTGAGTTTAAGATGTCTACTGGACATCTAGTTTGAGATGTCCAATAGGCATTTGGAGATGAAAGACTGGAGATCATAGGAGAGATAAAGGGCGGTGGGGAGGGCAAACCAAGATGGTGGAGGAAAGGCAGTAACCTCTCAGACCTCTTGACATGATCAAGCCAAAAACCTCCAAATAATGCCATAGAATAATACCTGGAGAAGCAGCACCCACAGAAGGACAGGGTGAGATTATTTTCCAGGCAAAGACAGTTTAGGAGGTCAGCATAAGGGGTCTTCTGTGATAGGGTGGGAGTGGAGCTCAACCCCATGGTCATGCCAACACAGAGGCAGACCCAGGACATGCCATGCAAATCTAGCCCCAGGCTGGCCACCCAAACCTGGCCATGCTGATGCAGATCCTGACCAAGGCCACACTGCACAGATCCAGCCTCAGGCACGACACCCAGCTCCAGCCCACTGACAGATCCAGCCCCAGGCAGGGCACAACAGAGAAAAAGACCCCTGGAGCCTCTGAATTGGCTGCAGCACAGGAATCTTCTGGAACTAAGCTCACAATCTGGTGAGAGGGCTAAGCAGTTGGCCAGGGGGAGAATACAGGGGTCTCTGATGGAACTGACCCATGCAGGGAAACAGGGACCAGTCTTGAGTTGGGATGGCAGCTAAAGTGGGGGAGGTGTGCAGGGTCACCAGAGCTCTCAACCTCAGCAAAACCAAATTTTGTTTCCAGGTTAAAAAGCAAGTAGGCCTGGGGTTATTTACAGACCAGAGAATAGGTCAGGCAATTGAAGAACCTGCCTCTCCTTAAATCGTACCACCTTGTACCCGCTAAAGCTTGGGACAGTGCATCCTGGAAGCAGTGCCCCACTTTAAAAAGGAGTCAAAAGTCAAGAAATAGTCTGGCAAGATGAGCAAGCAGAAAAAGATGCTAACCATAGAAAGTTTCTTCTGTGACAAGGAAAATCAAGGTACACCCTCAGAAGAGGAAAGAAATTAAAGCTAGATAAAAAGATCTGGCATGAGAACTGATGAGATTACTTAACAAAATAATATAGAAGGAGAAAAGAAGAGGGTCTGAGATAGAGCCTTGGAGTCACCCACTGTTAGAGGATGTGACCTGGATGAAGATCCAACAAAGGAAACTAAAAATGAATGAGCAAGTAGGTGGGAGGAAAACTAGAAAAGTATGGTGCCCTAAAAGCCTAAAGAGAAGAGAAAATCAAGACAACATGAGTTTAACTCTTACCTCAGATGTTTTCCAGCTGTGTGATACTAGAGGATTTTAATTTCTTTGTCTTAGGTTCTTCATCTATAAAATGGGGATAATAACAGCACCTGCCTCCTAGATTTGTTCTGAGAATTGAATGGTATATGTGTAAACCATTGTAAACCTTAAGGAGCTATAAAACTTAGCTAGTATTGCTAACTATTAAAAACTGATTTGAAGAAGTTCTAAGGGTAGTAGCAAACTTGTGAGAATCCAAGGGATCATATACACATATATGAATATTTGCAATCAAATATATGTATATGACATACATTCATCATTGCCCTATGTACTCAAAGAGGACCAAAATAATATCACAATGTCGGGGTCAATGTATAATGTAGCTGACTGACTGATTAGACCAATACAAGTTTAGAACACTATCATAGATAGGGTACACATCATCTGTATGGACATTTGGGATGGAGATATCACTAAATTTGCACATTTCATTTTTCTTTTGGGCTAATGCAACTCTGTTTTGCTGGGTGGTCCTGTTCCAGTGTCTCCCATGTCTCACAGTGGATGCCAAAGTTCTTCATCAAGATCTTGAGAATATCTTTGTATTGCTTGTTCTGATCTCCCTGTGAGTGCTTGTCCTGTGTGAGTTCTATGTAAAATTGTCTTGTAGGAAAACATACATTTCACATTTGAACAATGGCCAGCCATTGGAGTTGCACTCTCTGCAGCAGTTTGAATGACTGACAGTTCTACTTGAGAAAGGACCTCAGAGTCTGGTACCTTATCTTGTCAGGTGATCGTCAGAATTTTCCTAAGACAATTCAACTGGAAGTGATTCAGTATTCCTGGCATTGTGCTAATAAACTTTCCAGGTTTCATAGACATACAACAATGAGGTTAGCACAATGGCTCTATATGATACACACATATAATTAATGTATTGAAATGACATAATATATATGCATATAAACAAATATGTTATATATTGAAAAAGAGAAAGAGAGGGAGAGTAAAACCATATTAGCCTTACTTCACCTATATTATAAAGCATCTTGTCAAAAGCTTGGGAGGAAGGAAGGGGGCAGCTAGGTGGCATAGTGGATAAAGCACTGGCCCTGGATTCAGGAGGACCTGAGTTCTAATCTGGCCTCAGAAACTTAACACTTACCAGCTGTGTGACCTTGGGAAAGCCACTTACCACTCACTGCCCTGGGGGGGGGGGAAGCTTGGGAGATAATAACCCTGTTGTACTCTATGCTACTCAGACCACATCTGGAATATTAGCTTACATCTTAGAATTATATGTTTCAAAGGATATTGATAAGCAGAAGAGCATCCAAAGGAGGGCAAACAAGATAATGAAAGATATTGAGATCATGCCCTGTGAGTGCTGGTTAAAGGGAATGTGGGGTCTTTAGACCAGAGAGGGCTTGCAGTGAACAGTATAGCTGCCTCAGCTATTTGAAGATACTTCATGAGGAAAAGGAATATAAATGATTCTGTTTGGCCCCAGAAGACAGACTTAAGAGCAATAAAAGTAGAGGTTATTTTTAAAGAAAGAAACTTCACCCTTCAATGTAAAATGAGAAGAAAAAACATTCCCAAACAATAAGCATAATACAAAAGTGGAATAGACTGTTTTGGAAGGGCTCCCCTTCAATCACAGCCTTGATGAATATTTGCTCAGTGTGTTTTAGAGTGGATTGCTGTTCAGATATGGGTTGAATTAGGTGACCTTAAGGTCCCTTTCAACTTTGAGATTTGGGGATTCTTTGAGCATCGGATTTAGAAATAGCAGATCCAGCTTGAGCCCCAGTTTTGACATTCCCTTACAAGAGAGAGAGATCTTTCCAAGGCTCCAAGGGTCTGTTATTATAATCATTAGAGGCTAATTTCATGTGTCAAGAGAAAATTTTATTCATATATATAATTTATAATATAATTATATAATATTGGTATATTATATTATTAAATGTAGAGTAATATAATACAATGTTTAAATTCCTGTATAAATATACATGTGTATGTATATATGTATGTGTGTATACACATATCTCATGCCATGGTTTTCCCATAAGTGAGGAAGGCAATGAAGCTCTTTGACCCTTTGCTAGCTCACAGAGACACTGGAGACATTGATGAAAGGATATTTGTACAATCCTTTAAACCAAAGAAATAAAATAATACCATTTCAAAACTGGGTGATGTTATCACTGAGTTGTGAAAACAACTGCTGTGAAAACAGCAATAAATACTTATGAATTCCTTTCTGAGTTTGCCAAGACAAAGGAGGTGGAGATGAGGGGGATTGAATAGTATGTCTGTGAAGGTGGATGTTTCCAGAACTCTGAAACATACCAGGGCTTTCCCCAGCCAGGTGACTCTGAAGTGATCCAGCCTTGAAGAGATCATGGTGAACACCAGCTTCTCTATGGGTGGCAGTCTCATTTAGCATGGCAAGAGCATTACATTCAAGGATCAGAAGTCCCAGTTCTGCTACTACTCTCTTAACTTTGAGCAAACCATTTAATGTTTAAGCCTCAATTTCTTCATCTACAAAATAATAATGTTTACACTACTTTGAGGCAGTTCTGGATTTGGAATTAGAGGCCACTAGTTCATATCTTGACCCTGCTCTAGTAGTTGTGTGATTTTGGACTCGGCCTCTCTGAGTCTCTGCAAAGTTGGCTATGACATATTGGACCAGATAACTTCTATGATCCCTTTCAGCTCTAAATTGACAAGTCAATAGTTCTACTTTAGAGCTGTTTTAAAGTAATACCTTTGTAAATAACAAAATACTATATAAATATTATATTTTCTTGTGAGGACCAATTCAGCCCTAAAAAAGTGAAGTTTTATTAACTTTTTGTTGGATAAGATAAATGTAAACATTCGTTGATCATCTACTATGTACAAGGCACTGTAGGTACTGAAAATTCAAAGATAAAAATTATGGTGGCTATGATAAGTGTGTTTATATATATGCATACATGTAAATAAGAGATCATTTGAAAAAAGGTGAGAACAATTACAAGATGAAGACGGGGAAGTAAAAAGATTAGAGAAAACAATAATAAAGGTGCTACCTACCCTGAGCCTTGTGTTAGTTGAGCGCTGGGGATAACACCCAAAATATCATGGTCCTTTCCTCCACAAATCTCTCACTCATTTGGAAAGAAGGCACATAAATGAAATAATTTATTAATAATACAAGCATCCTGTGATTAAAAGGCAAAATGATCCCCTTATTCTCTCTCACTTGTTTTCAAACTTTGAAGAATAGGTTGCGATTATCATTGCTGATCCTATGAGAATAGGAAACTGGATAATATATGAAATGCAAAATAAAGTATCATTAAAGGTGAAATAACACAAACAGGATCTTTGAACAGCATGAGTCACTGGAGGATATCTAGTATTGTCTCTTGATTTTACAGATCAGAAAACTCAAAAGACTAAAAGAAAAGAGAATTACCCAAAATTCAATTCAATTCAACAAATATTTATGAAGTACTTAGGATATTATTTTAATAACATTATTTTAATAATGCCCTCAAAGCTTTTATACTATAAGTCACATATGGACTTAAGTTCACATCTCTTGACTCCAAGTCTGATGTCCCTCCTTTTCCATTCTATCACAATGTCTCTGCACAGAATAATTCTTATAAACAATCCATCAAGGTACTCTGGACAGCTCCAAGTGAAGTTAAGACTTTCAGTAGATTTTACATTATGGGTAACTCTGGTATATATGGGGGAGAGGAAAACAGGGGGAGGAAAAGCTTGAAGAAGGAAATGAACACAATGATGTTTTCAGGGTATTACAAGGAAGCCAGGTGAAGGGGAGCAGTAGTGAGGAACAGGGTAATAAAGTAGGATGTGGCCAAATTATAGAAAGTATTAAATGCTAGTGTAAGGTGTTTAGGCTTGGGCCCACATTGTCATTCAATGAAAGTCAGAGTTGATATTGAAGAGAGCTAGTCAAAAAGGAAACACTCAAAAAGGACAATAAGTAAGGACTTTTTACTTTTACCATCCAGTGAATTTAGGCTCAGAGCCTCAAAAATATTTTAGTGGAGCTCATACATATGAGCGTTTTCTCCAAATGATGAAAATTTTGACCTATCCATGGCTACTCATCCTTTGTAAATCTTTTGTATGTCTATTCAATATTCCAGGGACCTTACTCATTTTCTCCTCATTTCCCAAGGATACCAGTGAAGCATTCAGCCTGTCTGCAGATAGGTGGTGTGCGGAGTCACCTTGAACTACATAAAGTTTTGGCCCTGGAGTCAGGAAGATCTGAGCTCTAATCTGGCCTTAGACACTTACTAGCTTTATGATCCCAGTCAAAATATTTAATCTCTGTTTACTTCACTTTCCTCAATTGGAAAATGGATATAATAATAGCACTTACCTTGTATTATTGTTATGATGATCAAATGATATAATAACTATAAATCTCTTAGCACATTACTTGGCACATAGTAGGCACTTAATAAATATTTGTTTCCATGTGTCCTTTCTTCCTTCTCTTTGTTAATTGCCTAATCCATCTTCATTTATGATTATCCCTTATGATTTCCATTAATCCAATTCTTTTCTAATTTCTTTGTTATTGTTTTTTGTTACAGCCTACTCACAGCTAACATCTATCTCTCCTCTGCTCTTTTTGTGACAGTTATTTTTAAGATAACAAAACCATGGGGAAAATATCAGCCATCAATTATACGAGAAGAAATAGGTGAACAAAAGAATATCAACAAATACCTATATGTTTAGTTTTCCATTTTATAAATGAGAATCAACTATGCACACACAAGAAAAGTATCCTTGATGAGGATATAAGTAAGGAAGAGGCAGGCTTCCACAAGCATATTCCACAGTAGACAATATTTTTGCCATCACACAATTTACCAAAAGATGTAGGAAATATGGCATCTCCTGCTTACTGAAGCAGACATCACAAAAACATCTTTACATTTAAAAAAATGCAAAATGTATTGGTCCTCATAAACAAGGCAGGAAGTAATCCTGAAAAGAACTCTGGTCTTAGATTCAGGAGAATTAACTAGTTCCAAATATTCCTAGCTACATAACTTTGGGCAGATCACTTAACTTCTACTGTTCTCAGTTTTCTCACCTATGAGATTGTTGGAATAATACATTTAACTACACCTAAGCCCAGATTAATGATAATGAATCCTATTAAATGGTTAACTTTTTTGTATTGGTACTATATATTTTCACTAGGTCAGAACCAGTTGCTATATTTTGCATAATTTTAACTTCAAATACTGTGAATTCAAACATATGCAACCACTTCATGGGGTTCATTATTCACACTAATCCGGAAGTAGTTGTACCTCTTATAGGATCAGGCCTATCTCATAGGGTCATTGTAAGAAAATTACTTTGTAAACTTTAATGTGCTATAGCAATGTGATCTCTTACTATTTAAAGCCCAATTATAAATATGTCTCCATTCTTAATTACATTTTTAGGCTTAAATAGTCAGGCCTAGTCAATTCCATTTCATTCTTTCTCCTCATCAGTCACTCTCAGGACTCTGTGGAATCCTTCTTATTTCTTCAACTAGATTGTAAACATCTTGAAGGCAAAAATCATAGTAATAATAATTAAACTAATAAATATGGTAATAATGGTGAGCAGGTTGTTATAGTAGATCTAGAGTCAGCCTAGAAGTTACAAAGACCCAGATTCAAATTCTGCTTCTCATGTACTGACTATGATCCTGGGCAAGCCACATCTTTTCATTTTCTAGGTCACTTTCTAGGATTACAAATTGGCAGGAGTTTCTTCATCAGGAGTTATCAATACCAATGAAGAAGAAGAAGGAAAAAATAATGAGGAGAAGAAAAAGGAGGAGGCAGTTGTGATGATGATGATGTAGGCAGCTGAGCTTTAGGTCAGGAAAACCTGGATTAAAACTTCATATTAGTTGTGTGAATGTGGGCAAGTCATTTAATCTTTATGTTTCTCATAATATAGACCTCATACTGGTCATCTACTAGTCATAAAGAGGTTGTGATTTTATTGGTGAATAGAATTTTCATGATGGGACTTCCCTCTATGCTTACAAGTCAAGTGAATAAATTAAGGAGGGCTTAATAAGAAACTACTCTGTGTCAGGCACTAGGGGTAGAAAGAAGGCAAATAATAGCCTTTTTAAGGAGCTCACAGTATAATGGGGGAGATAACTTGCAAACTGTACATGCATATAAATTGGATAACCTGGAGATAATAAATAAAGGGAAGGTTTTAGCTTTATAAGGGGGATTGGGAAAGACTTCTTATAGGGGTAAAATTGTAGTTGGAACTTGATGGAAGTCAGGAAAGCTAAAATATAGAGATGAGAGGCAGAAAATTCCAGACATGGAAGACAGTCAGGAATCTCTTGTCCAAGAAACATTAAGGAGGCCGGTGCCACTGGGTCACAGAATATGGGGATAAGCAAGATATAAAAATACTGGGAAAGTAGGAGGTGTCCAGGTTAAGAAGGACTTTAAAAGTCAAAGCGAGGATTATTTATGTAATCCAGAAAGTAATTAGACACTTAAATAAATTGCAGTGAGTTTGTGGAAGGGAGTATAAGAAGACTGGAAAGGTAGGAAAAGCATACATCCTTATAATACTAATTGTAATAACAACAACAACAACAAAAATATATATGTACATGTGTATATATGTGTATATGTACATATATATGTTGTTATTATATTGTTATGTTATTACAGTACAAATTAGGTAATATAATATTTTGTATATTATATATTACATGATATATAATGTGTAATATAGATTTTCTATTTTATATACACTCATGTACATGTACATATGTATGTGTATGTGTGTGTATATGCATTACTCCTCTCTCTACTTTCTTCCTCATCCTAGCTTCTTAAATTGTTTGTTCACCAAAGTGCTTTCCTAGGCCTTCTATTATGCTCTCTACTCAATCTTTTTTTGTAGCCCCCCTCAATCCCACTGCCTTAACTAACACTCCTATGCAAATTACTTCCAAATCTGTATTCTAGGCCTGACTCATCTTCAGACCTCCAGACCTGCATTTCAAACCACCCTCAAGATAATTTCAAACTTGTCCCACAAATACTTAAAACTCCAATAGTGAGCTTATTAAATTTTTCCTGAAATTTGTTCCTCTTTCTGACCACTATTTCTGTCAATTATATGAGCTTCACCACCACCCCCATACACAGGCACATCAAACCCACTCACTAGTCTCTCATTTTCCAACCTTGAAGTTAATATGTGACTTTTCACTCTTCCCCAACTATCTTTACCAAGGTCTATCCATTCTAATTCCATGCTTTCACTAGATTATTTCTCTTCCTCTTTACTCTTATTCTCATTACTCTAATAGAGTTCTCATTACCATCTGCCTAGAATTTTACAATAGAATCCTGCTATTTCTTCCCACCTCCACTCCCCTCTCCAATCAATCCTTATCATTGATATTATTCCATTATCTATTGCACCTTTGAGCATAACAAGTATCCCTATTTTTCTCTCTTAACCAATTTAATTTTACTATAGGCTCACCTGAGATTATTGTTAATCTTTTAATTAATCACCTGATGCAAAATCAATTATATTGCAATCCTTCATTAATCTCCATGTGAATCTGTATATGTGAAGTATTTTCTAATATGCAGCATTGACCAGAAGCACCTTCTAATCCATTTGAATATTTTCTTCCATATTTGTGGTATTGTTCATACAATTGATATTAATGGTTATGATTAACAAGGTTGATTTTCACACAATCCAATGCTGTTATAATACCCTGTACCTTTTGAATAAAAAGGAAAGTGAAATGAGCAACATGTAACTACACTCTGTATTGCTTGCAACAATGTGCAACTACTCTTCTCCCTTTCCTCTCCCTTCCCAAGTCAAATCTAAATTATAGTCTTGGTTTTTGCTTTTTAAAAACTTTTTTTTTATCTTGATAATGAGCAACTAGCAGCTATAGGATATTAGTTTTATACAATCTCAACCTTCCGATTTAAATTAAGACCCCTTCTTTTTACCCACTTAGATGTATTTATCTATTGTAACCTTGTGTATGAGTGTATGGGTGGGTGTGGGTGTTTTTCATTTGTCCTTGCCTAGTTGAGATAAAAGATAGAAAAAGGGCTTTTCTCTCACCTATAGTTGATGAGCACTTGGAAAAAGAATAAGTGATCACTAATATCCAGCATGGATTCCTAAAAAAAAAAAAAAACTAGATTAAAGTCATTTCCTATTTAGGCAAAGTTATAAGATTGTTAGACAAGAGGAATGTTATGGTATAGATGGTATAGATGAACCACTAGCAAATATTCCCATGATATCCTT